>NC_089583.1:64065860-64378486 GCF_019320115.1 Miscanthus floridulus | reverse complement strand
AGCTATATCTGCCTCCTCCAACTAGGAAAAGCGCTTAGAGGCCTTGAGGAGTTTGAAGAACGGTAGTCCCTTTTCGCCGAGGCGTGATATGAAGTAGCTTAGAGCAGCCATGCAGCCTATAAGCTTCTGCATGTCCTTTACACAGGTCGAACGTTTCATGTTGGTGATAGCGGAGACCTTGTTGGGATTGGGTTTGATGCCACGGGCACTGACGATGTAGCCTAGGAGTATACTAGACAGGAACTCCAAAGATGCACTTTGAAGGGTTCAGCTTCCATCGGTACCTTTTCAGGTTGGCGAACGTTTCTTCGAGGTCAGCGATTAGATTATCGGTGGTTTTGGACTTGATGACCACATTGTTGATGTAAGCTTCGACATTGCGGCCTATCTATTGATCGAGACACATTTGGATAGCCCTTTGGTAGGTTGCCCTAGCGTTCTTGAGTCCGAAGGACATGGTGGTATAGCAGTATGCATCGAAAGGCGTGATGAATGACATCTTGATTTGGTCTTCTTCCTTGAGGGAAATCTAGTGATTGCCGGAGTAACAGTTGAGGAAGGAGAGCAGTTCATAGCTGGTGGTGGAGTCTACAACCTCGTCTATCCGAGGTAGACCAAAGGGGTCTTTAGGGCAGTGTTTGTTAAGATAAGTGTAATCAACGCACATTCTCTATTCTTTATTCTTTTTTGAATGAGAACAGAGTTTGCTAACCACTTGGGATGATACACTTCTTTTATGAATCCAGTAGCTAGGAGCCATTTTATTTCTACCCTAATAGCCTCCTTCTTGTCTGGTGCAAATTGTCGGAGTTTTTGCTTGATCGGTTTGGCGGTCAGCGAGACATTCAAGGAGTGCTCAATCTTCTCTTGTGGTACCCCCGACATGTCTATAGGTTTCCAAGCAAACACGTTGGCATTGGCACATAAGAAGGAGATAAGCACACTTTCCTATGTGGGGTCAAGGTGAGCCCCAATCTTCATGGTCTTGGAGGGGTCGTTGAGGCTGAGACTGACCTCCTTAGTTTCCTTGGACTTGGCGGAGGCATGAGGAGGCTCTAGCAGTGGGATCTCTAGGTCATCGGTGGGCACCATCTTGGTGTTGGTGACCACACTGGCCATCTGGATGGAGAGGTCAGTGGCTTCGGTGAGGGCGAGACTCTCTGTCTCGTAGGCGTAGGCAATGGAGAGGTTGGCCCACAGGGCCAGGACTCCTATAGGCGAAGGCATCTTCTGCACTAGATAAGCATAGTATGGTATAGCCATGAACCTAGCCAGAGCTAGCCAACCAAGTATGGTGTGGTAGGTGGTGTTGAAGTCAGCGATGTAGAAGTTGATGTGCTCGATGCGGTAGGTGCTTGCCATGCCGAACTGTACTGGTAGGGAGATGTCTCCAAGCAGTTTGGATGCCCTGCTAGGTACCACACCCTAGAAGGAGGAGTCAGAGGGTGTGAGATCTATTATCCTGAGGCCCAGCTCCTTTAGGGCTCAGGCAAAGAGGAGGTTTAGAGTGCTCCCACCGTTGATGAGCACTTTTCTAAAAAGCACTTTCTAGATGGTTGCATCAAGGATGAGGGGGAAACACCCTATGTAAGGGATGTTCGCCCACTGGTCAGCCCTACTGAAGGTGATAGGGACCTCAGACCAAGGGCAATAGCTGGGGTTAGCGGCGTCGTCTTTCGTAGTGATGGCGAGCACCTGACGGGTGGCGAGCTTCCATTCTCTTTTGCTCTCGGTGGAGGAGAGACCCCTAAAGATGGTGGTGACCACCTTGTCATGATCCTAGAAGGCATTGTTATTGCCCCCAGGTGGTCGGCAGCCTCTAGCACCGTCGTTGTTGTCGTCTGGCTTTTTGGCCTGGAAAAGGCATTGTTATTGCCCCCAGGTGGTCGGTAGCCTCCAGCGCCGTCGTTGTTGTCGTCTGGCTTTTTGGCCTAGAATTCCTTAGCCAAGCTGAGGCAGTCCTTCATCTTATGCTTGGTGTTCTTGTGGAGAGGGCATGGACCATCAAGGATCTTCTTGTACTGCTCATCATAGTTGCTCTTGGTGCGAGGTTCATCAATGGCAACGATGATGTGGCCTGGCCGACGATGGCGATATTGACCAGACTTGGATCCTTCTAGCCAATCATGGCTACTGTCCCAATGATGACTGTGGTCATCGTTGCGGCAGTTGCTGTGGCACCGGTCATCGGTGCGATCGTCGCTACAGTGAGTTCAGCGATGAGTGCCCGTATCCTCATTGAAGCACACCTCGGCTTCTTCGGTGTCGGCGTACTGGTTGGCGGTCATAATCATCTCGCCAATCCCTGTTAGTGGCTTATGATTGAACTTAGAGCGGAGGTCGCAGTGATGGAGTCCTCGGATGAAGGCGATGATGACCTCAGCTTCTATGATGTTGGGAATAGAATTCCTTATCTCAGAAAAATGTCTGATGTAGCTATGGAGGAGCTCGGACAGCTTCTAGTAGATGCGATTCAAATCATGCTTGGTGCCCAACCAAGTACACGTAGCCATGTAGTTGTCGGTGAAGACCTTTTTTAGCTCTTCCTAGGAGTCCGAGGCAAGGCTTGTGAACTAGTTCATGGCGGTTGGCATGAGCATGATAGGAAGATAGTTCGCCATGACACTATTATCTCCTCCGACAGCATGCATAACAGTGGCGTAAGCCTGTAGTCACTTTGTGGGGTTCATCCTTCCCTCGTAGGGCTTGACCCTAGTGATTTTGAAACCACGGGGCCACTAGAGTGTTCAAAGTACCCTCGTGAATGCTGGGGGCCCTTCGGGGTTGTCGGCGCCATGATCTGCAGTGTTGCCGGTGTTGAGCGGCTTAAGAGCTGAGTCTGGGTTACTATACTCTTGCTCGTACTCTTGATGATGTCGTACTTCTTCTTCATGGTGACCGAAGCAGCGCTCATCAATACGTCGTCGCGCGTCTCAGAGATTATTGAGGTGCACTCGGATGTCCTAGTCGACCTCCTGGTCGTGTTGGTGAAGGTGTTCGATGCGGTTGCCCCTAGCTCCCCCTAGAGGGGTTGCTTGTCGTCGCGGTGCTAGTCGGTGAAGCAACTTGGGCGGCGATCAGATCTCGACGCGGCTAACCAGCGAATCGAGCTTGTGGAGTATGAAGGTCTATGATCTTGGCGGATCTCATTGACCTAGCAGTGTGCCGCTTTAAGCATGGCGATGACCTTGGTGACCTCTAGTGTCTACGAGAGCCAGGCAAGCTCATTGGCAGCCATGGCTAGGTTGGCGCTTGGGGTCTTGTAGATGTCAAGTCCATCAACATGGATAAATTCATCGTCGAGGTTGCGGTGGAGTTGGCGTGGCCTTCCTTGCGAGTCAAGCTGAGCCTCGGCCATCACAAGGGTAGCCTTGTTTACTCAGCGCTGTGCATGATTGATGTTCCTATTGATGCGGGCAGCACGGTCCTCCTCGGTTTCCCCTTCCCATGGGGGGCTGTCGACACTGACGTTGAAGATTGCGCCACCATGGAAAGGAGGGAGAGGAAGTTGTTCAGCGGTGGTCTCGACAAAGGTCTCCGTAGAGCCCTAGGACTTGGAGTCTGGATTCTCCTCCAAGATGGTTTGGAGGGATGCTCCTAGGCATCGGCCGACTGTAGCATGTTGATAGCCGGCCGGAGCTAGTCGACGATCTGGTCAGCGAGAGGATGGACATCTCCAACCTGGTCGATGAATTTGCCCCATAGGGCTTCTTGATAAGTGGCAGCGACATTGGTGAGCCCAAAGGGTAGGGCCGTGACCCTTTGAGTTTCTCAAGTAGCCTCCGATAGATCTAGATCAGAGGGGGATCAGCACTGAACTAGAGTGGTCAGAGCCGATTCTATGATGGAGAGGCAATCAATGAGCTTCTGGTCGACCTGATTGATGGATGTGATCAGATCGTCGTTGTTGATTTACCTCCTCTAGTAGCAAGGAAGCGGACGGTGAGTTATTGGTGAAGATGACCTTGGAGACGGTTTTGAGATCAGATCTACAGTCGTAGGTGTTGGGGTGATCGGCGTAGAATTGATCTGTACTGGCTCGATGAGCTCTCTGACTCCATCGGCATTGATGATCCACAAGATCGATCCGACCATGAAGATCTAGCCAGGCTATGGGAGGGACGAAGAGCCTATGGAACATACCATCTTGTTCGATATAGAAACAACTTGCACTCCCCTACCTGGCACACCAACTATCGATAGAATATCATCAACAGTCCTCCAAGGGGTATCCCATGAAGGTAGATTGATCGACAGAGATGTGTGTAATCGAGAACAAGAAGGCAATAGAGACACATGAGTTAGACAGATTCAGGCCGTCAGTATGATGAAATACCCTACTCCTATGGTCTGTTGGATTATATTGGCTATCGTATGATATTATGTGAGTTTGGAGGGGGTCCCTGCCCACCTTATATAGTTCAGGGGTAGGGTTACAAGTCGGTTAGATCTAGGAGATAACCAGAAAGTAATAACATATTACAGGAATCATGGGATCATACGTATCCTAATAGATCTCGTAGTATCTTTAGGATATCTTCCTAGTGTCTTGCGGGAGGCGCCGAGCAGCGTTGTGCCCCACAAGGCTTCATCTTGTGGGCTGGGCCACCCCAGGGGGTGCAACCTATGTGGTATGTCATGGGTATCCGGGGTCATACCCCCCATAGGTCATGATCCTCCTACATGTTCGGTCTAGCCAAAAAAGCAGAGAGCCAGGGGCCAACGGCTCTTTCATGGTTGGCTCCCTATTTAAAGGTCTTGGCCAGTCCTTGGCTCACCCTCTTGGTACTTTGACATACTTGACATCTTTGTGAGCCTAAGCAAACACATTCCACTCTCTTCATCATTGATTCATCATCATAGTGAGATTAGGAGTGATTCCAAGTGCATTTGCTTGAGTGATTGCATCTAGTGGCACTTGGGGATCGTTATGGCTGCGGATTTCTTGTTTCTCTTCGTGATTGCCACCACTTAGATGGCTTGGAGCAGCGGAGGAGGCTTGGCACGAGTTGGTGATTGTTCATGGCCATCTCATGGTGATTGTGAGGGGTCTTGTACCTTCTCTGGTGAAGAGCCGAAAGGTAACAATAGTGGATTGCTCATGTCATTGAGTTACCTCACTTGTGGGTAGGTTCTTACGGTGTCCAATTATGTGGACGAGGTTTGTGCAACACCTCTTAGCTGCTGAACCACCAAGTGCTGGTCGACACAACAGGGATTAGCGTGCTAATAAGCACGTGAACCTTGGGAGAAAAATTGATTATCTCTTGCCCCTTGGTATTCTTCCGGTGATTGAATTGGTATTCATCTTGTGATTGATTCACTCCTCTACGCAGCGATATAATCACCCTACTCACTCATTTACATTCTCGTAAACTAGTTGTAGCAAGCTCTTTAGTGTGACTAGAATTGGGAGCTTGCTTTGTAGCTTAAGTTTATCTAGTGGAGCTCTTTAGTGTAGCAAGTGTGAGAGCTATTAGTGAGTAGTGACTTACCCAATTTTGTGCCTAGTGATTATAGTAACTAGAGTTGTTGGATAGGTGGCTTTCAACCCTTGTAGAGCTAGAGTAAGTTTGTATTTTGCTATTTATCATACTAATCAAATTGCTTTAGTGATCTTATAGATTTTTAAATAGGCTATTCACCCCCCTCTAGCCATATTAGGACATTTCTAGTGGTATCGGAGCTGTGGTCACCATTTGATTGAAGGCTTAACAGCCTCGGTGTTAAATTATGGCTCAAGTTGTGTTCAACCATGTGGGGGGCAAACCACCATTCTTTGATGGCACATGTTATGATTATTGGAAGAGAAAGATGAAGATGTATCTTGGTTCAATCAATGACCAAGTGTGGGATGTGGCCGAGAGTGACTATGTGATTCTTAATCCAGATAATCTCACCAACACCGACAAGGCCAACAAGCAATGCAATACAATGGCTCTTAACACTATCTACAATGCCATTGATTCCAAGGTGTTTGAGCAAATCAAGGATTATGAGAAAGCTAGTGAAGTGTGGAAGAGATTAGAGAAGATTTATGAGGGCACACCAGTGATGAAAAGTGTCAAGCTATACATCCTCAAGGACAAGTTGACAAGCTTCAAGATGAAGGATGATGAGAGCATTCTAGAGATGTTCCATAGATTGCAAGTAATTGTCAATGATTTGAAGGCTTTATGAGAAAAGATCAATGATGATGATGTCTCTTATCGGTTCTTGATGTGCTTACCTCCTAGATTTGAGACATTGAGATTGATCATCATCAGAGGAGGATTGAAGCAACTGTAACAACCTGGGTTTTTGTAAATCCAAAAATACAAGCTTTTAAATTTTTTTCTTGCAGTGCGTGGATCATGTAGTCTATAGGTCAAACCTTAGTCAAATATAGGAGGGTTTACCAATAAATTGGTGCATCATGTAGAATTGGTTGCAGGATAGTGCCCCGTGTTCTTGAGTTGGGTCTTTGTTTGGAGTTTGGAGTGCACAAATCCATAGCAATTCCCCTTGGATCCTTTTTGGGATTCCTCCCAACTTCCCATTGAATCCATCTCAAATTATTTTTTTAATCTTTCTCAACCCCTTTTGAATTCCTTCACATCATCTTATCAGAAATGGGAAAACCCCCCTATGTTTTCCCTAGTAAGGATTTGGAAAATTCCTTTCCTCCTCTCTTTAAATTTCTCTCGAACTCTTTCAATTGTCTCTCAAATTCTTTGAGTCATAAATTCATAAAAGGAAAAATCCCTTTTCCTCCCCCCTCAATTCCTCTATTTGAATTCCCTTCAAATCCCTTTGATTCCCTCTCTATTTCTCTAAGTCATAAATGGGAAAACCATTTTCCTTTTTCCTTAGGCCACCACCTCCCCTCTCTCCATTTCCTGTGGCCTAGCTTTCCTTCTCCTGCTGTGCGGCCCACCTGGCCAAGCCACTAGCTAGTAGCCCTTGTAGGCCCACTCAGCACCCTCCCCTCCAACTGCAGGCCCACTCATACGCCTGGCCTAGCCGCGCCCCCTCTACCTCGTACCAGCCCAAGCCAACAGGCCCAACACAGCAGCCCACTCATTCTAGCCTCTTCATGAGCTAGCAAGCCACCGCACTAGACCGCCTCCCCATCAAGCCGCCTTTTTGTCATGGCAGGGCGCTGCAAACTAAGCCCCCAATGACCCTGCCTCCATGCCAAGCTGCATCGCCCTCCTTGTCGCACTAGACCGCAACCAAGAGCGGCTCTGCCCTCATCGTGCATCGGCCTCCATCCTCATCGAACAGCAGCTATGACACCCTTCCCTCACCGTGCCAACAGACTCCTCACCGGTGCCGTTCCCTGCTCACTATCACCTCGCCGACCACAGCAGCCACTGTCGGTGAGCAACCAGGGCCGAAAGCCTCCACTTTTTCCCTTCTTGCCAATGTTTTGTGCCTAAGACCGCCTTTGTGCCACTGTTCTCCACTATTGTAGGGAGGTTGACCACCCTGTTCACCATTGCTGGAGTGCGGAATGTTGATGCCACCCCACCGGACCCCTCTCTCACCGCCGGAGCTACATCCAGCAGACATAGCCATGTCCCAACTATCCACTGCCATGTCCCGCAAGCCACAGCTAGCTAGCAACAAGCCATAGCTAGCCGTAGCCAGCTGTAGCCTGCCAGAACATGCCTTGGCAGCCCTCCACCTCCAAGGTTGAACTTTTGAAACCCATCGACGCCATCCTCGATGTCGACAAAGCTTTTTCTTTTCCTTTCATTGCATACTTGTCATCCATACTTGTCCATATACATGATCTATCTATCTATGCCTGTGCCATGCCTTCATGCTAGTCTATCTCTTATGCTTTGGTGTCTATCTCTTGTGCTATGGATATGTGCTACTCATTCGGTTGTTGTGTGTAGTCATTTTGTTATTGTGTTGTGGGTTCTTGCACGGTGTTGTTTATGTCTATGGACCGAGCCTTCGGGCCAGTTGAGGGATCGTATCTCATTTGAACATTTCGGTCAAGGGATTTGTCCTGCCATGGCCATAACGCCGAGCGTAACTCGCTCCCTCGCTTCTTGGTTGGCTTTGTCGTGCTACGATCGCTAGCCGCTATCCACGTCCCTAGGACATGGCTGTGATAGACTCGTTGTTGATATTGACGCAACTCTTACCCGCACAAATCGAGCCCCTCATGACCTAGTCTCATGGGGAGGTGAATTTGGGGACTACAATCATGGGACTATGGAAGCCAACTCATGTAGGTATAGCTTGTGGTCGTGAGTTACCTCGCCATGATCATTGGGCTCTACCTCTTTTGCTCTTTTGCTCTTTTTCTCTCCTTTGCTCTTTTGTTCTTCCTAACCATCTCATATGCTTGTGCCACTTAGACCATTGCATTTCTATGGTTCTCGCGGTGACAACCGCACCGCTACGAACCCTAGAAATTGCAAGTGCTGATCTAGTTGCATATAGGTCATGGTGCTCTATGAGATGGTGAGGATTGAGAGATCGTGGGATTTGTCTCCTTTCTTTCAACCCTCACCTACTCCCATGGTGTGTTGGTCGACAGAATACGGGAACCATTCTTCTGTCTTCTCTTGTTCTCTCTTTTTCGATCCTCATCGATCCAGTAAGATATGGATTGAGCCCTCTTGTTCCAACTTCTTCGATTAATGCTTTTTGCCATGACATGTGGATCGAAGTACCATGGAACCTATGATAGAACCGCCCAATTTATTCAAGATCAAGTACGACTGTCCCTGCTAACACGTTGACACGCACATACTTTGATTTATATAAACCCGGTAGTCCGCCAAGTGTCCCGAAAGACCTCGGTAAATCAATATCACAACCAAGATCGCATGATTAAGCAAATACACATCACATACGTAGAGTTGCAACGAAAATAATATTACAAATGGGTTCACAAATAATAGTACAAGTTTGGGTTACAAAACCGCTTAGTGAAAACAATCATAACTTTCAAATGATTACATTAATATAAGTTCCAAATATATTGCTAGCATAAGTGACATCATCTGACAAAAGCATATAGACGAGAAGTAACTATAGAATCACCGAGCCCACCGGCGGTTATCCACCATCCTCAGCAGGCCGAGAACTTCACCTGCAACAAGGTGGGATAAACCCTGAGTACTTGAATGTACTCAGCTAGACTTACCCGTCGGAAACCAAAACAAATGACACCAAGGATCATGCATAGCTTAATTTAGTGGATCTGGCTGGATGACCTTTTTGCATAAAAGCTTGAGTAACCATTAGCATTATTCACCTATACTAGCAGTGACTTTTAGCCATTACCTACCATCTATATTAGTACCTGTACTAATCAATCACTTGATTAAGTTGCAAACAATAATAACCATATTAGGTATTTCATGGCTCATTGTCATTATCATCATCATCATCATCATTTAACCATATCTTTAAATTTAGTGAATCTACGTTGCCGCTGCTCAGTCAAGTTCTCAGTATCCTGGGAGAGATGACGATTCGAATCGATTCCTATCCAGCTGGAGGGGTATTCCTAACACAAACCCTACTTCCCCTGTCAGGGTCGCAAACAAGTCACCTTTGGCATAATTCAGGAGTCGCGAGTCCGAACATATCGGCATTCTCAGAGAACCACTCTGCCAAGGTTGTTCGGGACTCTAACCCACCTTGGACTTATGCCAATGGCTCTCCGCACATCCCTACTACCTCCAGAATGCACGCCACTGCTCGCGTTCCTGGCCTGAGTCGAGCTACTAGGCTTTGTGGTCAGAACGACTTATCTGGCCAGCTAAGTGTTAGGCTGCATTCAACATAACATGAGGACGTATAGCATATCGATCCTTAAATGACACAGACATGGATAGATTCACACCCAAGACCTCCATGCCTTGTTGCTGCACTACCATCATCCCGTCCGGTCTCTTTTCATTATTAACACATGGTTCTTTTTCATGATAGCAAATATAGCCAACTGTGACCAGAGCTCATCTTACATCTCGCAAGTGATAGGAAATCACCCAACTTCTATCGGTCTAAGCATAGCTAAGCATCATTCGATCCTACACTTAATTAGGATTCATAGGATTTTATCTGGACAAGGTAAGGATATAATGCAACAATTGGTTCCAACCAATTCCTATACTTAATGCATCATCAACAATAAAAGATACTCAAGATATTTGTAAAAACATGGGAGGCTTAGAATGCTTCGAGGCTTGCCTGGGATCCCACACTGAGTCAGTGTTAGTTAGACGACACTCGCTAAGTGAGCATCTCCCGTCCTAGCACTTGTCCAGTCCTTCCACCTTCGGGATAGGTCCACCATACACCGTCTTCGGGTTCGGCTCCAACATCACGTCCTTCACGTGGTTCATCTAGCGCACCTAGATGAGATGCAAGATGCAAGTGCATGAATATGAAGAATGGTAATACAAGAGGCATCACATAGACATTCAAGACAAACACAAGATGATGCAAGACATAGACACCAATAGCTATTTAACTAACATCCCACAACTAACTATAGAGAGCAAGCACATCAAGCATGACACAAGTTTAACAAGGTCACAAGTATCATAACTTGACCATCAACAAGGGCATAAGCCACACTTAGCAACACATGGTGTAAACAACCACAACTAGCATGTCTATTTCTGGACTGGAAATAACAGTTTTATGTTTGCATCATAACTAGAGTTATACAAATCCAATAGCCATGCAAAAAGACATTCTGGAAAGCTTATGAAATTTTCTACAATTCATATTTAATCATCTTAGCATGATTCTCAAGTTAAGTGGGTCGAAATTATATATTTACAGAAACTGGTCCACAATTGACAGAGAGCAGCCATTTCTGAAACCCAACTTTAAACAGGCATAACTCACAAACCACAAGACCAAATACCACCAAATTTTAACAGAAGCTAGACACATGAATTATATACAACTTTGTTATTATCACCAAAAGCTCATTCAAATCCTAACTAGATCAAACACTAGCATCTTTCAGATATGCTCAGAATACAATCAAAACCTGATAGAAGACTTAAAAGTTATGTAACTCCTACACTATCAGGCCTATGGCCTTACAATTTGAGCACAAGAAAGATCATGAAATTTTCTACAACTTTTGTATTCACTACAACCATAGAAAACATCATTTACACCATGAAAATAATTGCACAAGCAAAACTGCAAATGCAACCCAACAGCAGTGGTACAGAAAACTGATAGGAACTTCAGAGAAGCATAACTGGAGTTCTAGACCACCAACAAACATGAATCATAACTTTTTGAAAATATTAGGAAGTTACCTACAACTTTATTATTCTCATATTAAGATGATTCTACAGTTAGAAGGTTCAATTAATCCAATAATTGTGTCTCTGTCCAAAACATAGATAGAAACTGATATGCCACTTTAAACAGCTATAAATGGATTTATACATGTCCAATAAATGTGGTTCTAGAATTTTTAGAAAGCGTATCAAATTCCAAACAACTTTGTTGTAAACACCTCAAGCTAATTCTACTATTAAGAAGGCCCCACAGTAAGAACAAGGAAAACCCTCTCTGGGTTTGGGCAGAAACAGCCACAGAGATTTAAGCAAGTATAACTCAAGATCTACTTAACCAAAAATCATGATATTTAACTTTTTGAAAATCTTATGAAAAGTACTACAACTCATGTATTATCACCTAGACATGATTCACAACTTAACTGGGCCAATTAATTCAAATATGCAGACTTATTCAGGACAGGAGCAAAGCAATACAGGAAATTTGTTATTTTTATAACTCTTAAACCATCAAGCCTAAACTCCTGAAATTTTTACCAGACATCAAACATCACTAGTGTAACACTCTATAAACATTTCACATTTATTTGAGAACAACAACTTCAGTTATGAAAAAGACAAGACATAACTAGTATTAAGAACCTAACTGCATAGATCTATTTTTACAGAAAAATATTTAAACTAAAACATGTAATATTATAGATCTACTGCATAGATAATTTCACAAGGATTCCAAAAAGTCCTCATTTACTATTTTACGATTTTTCTACTAATTACTATGAGTTTTCAAAGTTAATCATTCAAATCTATAAAAACCAGAGAAAAGGGTGTAGATCTTGCATCGGGGACCCTATACTTCTTACTAATACAGATCCTAGCGAACCAGACCTTATGTGCACTATTCACATGAGTCTATGGTTCATAGTTAGACCCTTCCCTTATGTCGAATTGTTGCGCGCGGTCCTTGACATGATTCCAACAGGGAAGGTCGTCGGAACCGATCGGTTCAGGCAGCCAGGGTGGCCGGCAATCGCAGAGGAAGGGTGCCGGGCAGGCCACACCCACTGGCTGGCACTATGTCAGCCCGAGCTGGCCACCGGCAGCATGGCCACGAAGCTCCCATGGGCGGCCATGGCTATAGGACAGCACGTGCAGCAGCGCGGTTGGCAAAGCGGCATAGGACATGGGAGGAGGCGACGACGGAGCCAGCACCAGCCTTATCTAGATGACTATGAGAGAGTGGCCGGCGGTGATGGAGCTCAAGCAGCAGCATCATTCATGGCAGTGGCAGTGGCTTGGTGTCGGCTTGGAGAGAGCAGGAGAGGGAAGGGGAAATGAGAGACAGAGAGTGGAGAAGAGTGTGCCGGTCCTTTACTAGAGCATGCAAGGAGGCGAGTTGGCGGCCATGCAAGCAGCGAGGCGAGCACATGGCCTGTAGCTCTGTGCATGGTGTTGGCACTGTTCATCAATTTCAAATTTCCAATTCTACCTCAAACATACCACTGAAACCCATACTTCGTGCCTCTGTAACTCCTAAACCACGACAAGTTAGCAAAAACTCTATTAATAAAAGTTGTAGATCTACATACCAGCTCCAACTTTTATTAAAGCTTCAAAGTCTAATTAGGCCTGGTTTGGGAGATACAAGGTTCCAAAGTGGGGTACATGAAAACTCAAACATGAATTTCAGTCATCCCAGACTTAGCCGATTTTCGAGGTTTCAAAACAGCACTGAGTTCAATCTTTGGGCCTTGGTTTGACTTGCTTCAAAGCTAATCTAGCTCTTGATCATTAAACAAAGTTTGTTCTACACCACTCAAACTTAAACTTTTGTTTAGGTTCCACTACCATGCAAACCCTCTAAGCCATAGTTCAAACCAAGTCAAAGTAGCATCGCGGTAAAGCTTAAATATGAGTTTTAGACCGATTGATGCATTTTCTTGACATTTGCCCAACATGAACCTTCCATGACTTTTGTTGTAGAGTTCATCTAGAGTCATTTGGGCAAGATTGCAAGGTTTGGTTGATGACCTACATTTCCATTCACTTAATAGTGCAATTCAAGCACTTAGTAAAGTCATTCCAATAAGGATATAACTTATCATTTCATGTGACTTTTTGATTCCAAACTTCATGAAACTTTTCCATGGATCAATATAGATGGATATTGATGTGAGACACATGAAATAAGTACATCCAACATTACTCAAGCATACTTTTTGGAAAGGGCAACATGTAAGAAATGGTGCATGGTCCAAGTTTAAGTGGTGGCTCATTTTTGTAGACTTGATCTGTCACCACTTAACATGTCATGGTTGAGCTCAACTGGTAACAAACAACTGGGGTGTTACAGAACCAAAGTCCTTTTTTGCTTGTTTATGTCCCTTTGGTGTTCCTTGTTGCTTCTTGATTCTATTCCTTTGATTCTCATCGACTGCTATGGCGAGTGGATCAAAGGAAGGTGAATCCCGTGTCTTTTCCCCACTTTTGGCTCTTTCGTGCTCGAGCCCCTTGTATGCTTGTACCTATTCTAGACCTTAGCGCTCTCTAGGTTTTAGCAGTGACAACCGCACCGCTAAAACCCTAGGGGATGTCTGGTGCCTTTCAGTGCACATGGGTCAAGGTACCCTTTGAGTGGACTCGGTCATTGGTGTTCTTCTGTGTGTCGCTTCTTTCCGATGCCTTGTCTTTTACCATGGCGTGAAGATTGTAAGAAGTAGACCACTGTTCCTCTCCTTCCCTTTCTGTTCCACCCTCTCTTTGGTTCTTGTCAATTACAATGGCGTATGGATTGAGAGAGATCAGAACTTTTTCCCTCCTTAGCCTACTCTGTTCGATCCCATCTTTTGCCATGATGATCGGATCAAAGGCCAAACTACCACTTCTAGTTAGCAAGGTTAGCATCTATGTTGTGTTCTCAGAACCATGTGAGTTGACTCGATTGACCATTAGAGTGCAGTCTCTACCAAGGATGTGACATGGACATGCCCAGCCGACTTTCTCCCGCGCCCCTTTTTAAGCCTGAGGAAAACAGATTCGCTTCATGAGGGCTAATCTTGTTTTTTGTGGTGTTTGCTTAGGTTGAGCTAGGGTCTAGGCCATTAATCTTGGAGCCATTTACACTAGTAGAGAACAGACCTTTGATCCTTGGCTAAAATGGGCTCTAGTCCTAGAATTTTTTGCGCCTGGGACTAGAAATACCTTTAGTCCCAGTTGATGGCTCTAACCAGGACTAAAGGTCCCTGCCCAACGGCTACTGCTGCCAGACAGAGGTGGTGGGGACCTTTAGTCCCGGTTGGAGCCACCAACCAGGACTAAAGGTATACTTTTACTCCCGGTTGGTGGCTCCAACCGGGAGTAAAGGTCTACTCCCGGGCCATGGCTGCGCCCGGGGTTGGAAAGTTACCTTTAGTCCCGGTTGGAGCCACCAACTGGGACTAAATGTCCCCCCTTTATATATCGGCCATCTCCTTCTTCCTCCCCGAGCCTGAGCTCAGCACATTTTGAAGCTCACTACACTAGTGTGCTTGCTTCCTCCCTCCCTCCATTGTTCCTCCATCCATTCTTCGATTCCTCCATCGATTCTTCAGTTGTAAAGGTTACCAATCTCATACTCTCATTTTTCATCATTGTCTTATGTCATTTTGTTCACTATATATATGGTTCTTTATTGTGGTTTTTTTCATTTGTAAGCAATTTGAGCTCAAAATCACTTCAAGCTTGCATATTTACATGAAAGAAGGTTAAAGTATATATAAATATAAACTTAGAAAATAGTTAGAAAATTATAGTAAATCCGTACTAGTTGAACTTGCGGACCGTGTTCAGCTCGGCGAGCATGTTCTCTGCCGAGCGGTAACGGACATCAAGGAGGAGCTTTGATTCTACGAGGGAGAGCGGCAACGGTCGTGGAAGACCGTGTTCCCTTCCTCGTAGAATCGGAGCTCTTTCGTGGCCAAGTACGGTGTCGTCTGGTGGAGAAATGCTCGTTGAGATGATCACGTAAGTAAGTTCAACTAGTACGGATGATTATTTATTCACATGTCCCGATATCGTCACTAGTAGTCTATCAATCACCAGTACCCAAACATAGTATATATATATAAATATAAACTTAGAAAATAGTTAGAAAATTATAGAAAATCCGTACTAGTTGAACTTGCGGACCGTGTTCAGCTCGGCGAGCATGTTCTCTGCCGAGCGGTAATGGACGTCAAGGAGGAGCTTTGATTCTATGAGGGAGAGCGACAACGGTCGTGGAAGACCGTGTTCTCTTCCTCGTAGAATCGGAGCTCTTCCTTGACCAAGTACGGTGTCCATCCGGTGGAGAAATGCTCGCCGAGATAATCACATAAGCAAGGTCAACTAGTACGGATGGTTATTTATTAAAACATGTTTTTAAGCTATAATGTATTAAAAATGAGTATAGAGATATAGATAATTTTATAGTTTCTTAATTTTATTTGTTTATAAGAGGAGAAATTTATAGTGTATTAAAAAATGAGTATAGAGAGTAGATGGTAACTACTTCCGGGTCCTCGGCCTCTCATGGGTTTCCAAAGCGACTTAGGTCGGACCTCCCTCTCATTCCATGGGCAAGTGTCATGATGAGATGAAGATTGTGATGGAGTACCGAGTGAAGAAGGAGGGTCCCAACAAGGATCGTATCTTCTACAAGTGTCCGGATCGCAATGTGAGTTATTTTATCGTATTTAATGATTATGATTAGTTTATACCTATTTTCATGATGGTTGTGATTAAAGTTCTAATTTTTTGTTTTAATTTCAATGGGATAGCAGTGGACGATGTTTAGGCTTCTACTGGGAGGAAGAGTATGTTGAATTCGTGCAAAAATATCTTGCACAATAGGCAGATACGGCGGCTAGTGAGGCAGTGATCCAGCCGAAGAAGCCCAAAGATGTTGCACAATCGGGGGATCTGTCTATTTTAGTTGAGATTGGTCGCGAAATCCTTGTGCTCCTGAAATGTATTTTAGCTTTAGTTCTTTTAGTGGTAGTTGGGATTGTCTACATTGTAGCGATGCTTTCATAAATTTGTATCTTTTGTGGTGGCACGCATGTTGTATAAATAATTAATTATGATCTATGTTTTAATATGGTATTTATGTCATGTAATGCAGATGAGCCGGCATTGGATGTATAATGCTGATCAGCCGCTCCCAAGAGTTCATTGACGGCGTGCATTCTTTGTTACGTGCGGCCGAGGCAAACAAACGCGACAGTTTCATGTGCTGCCCATGTGCCATATGTAAAAATACGGTGGAATATCCTTGCTCAAGGACTCTTCATTCACACTTGTTTCAAGTCGGGTTTCATGCCAAACTATATTTGTTGGACGAAGCACGGAGAAACCAGTGTTGTAATGGAAGAAGGTAAAGAAGAACAATGGGACGACAATGATATTATTCCCAATGGTGCGTGCTTCAATGATACTGCAATGGGAGAAGCTGAAGAAGAGGTAGCCGCAGAAGATGAGCCAGCTGATGATCTTTCTCAGGTCGTTCGTGACACACAAAGAGAATGTGAAAGTGAAAAGGAGAAGATCAAGTTCGAGCGGATGCTAGAAGATCACAAGAAATTGTTGTACCCAACTTGTGATGCAGGGCAGAAAAAGTTGGGAACCACACTAGAATTGCTGCAATGGAAGGCAAAGAATGGTGTATCTGACAAGGGATTTGGAGAGTTACTAAAAATCCAAAAGAAGATGCTTCCAAAGGACAATGAATTGCCCGCCACTACCTACGAAGCAAAACAAGTTGTCTGTCCTATGGGGCTAGAAATTGAGAAGATACATGCATGTCCTAATGACTACATCCTATACCATGGCAAAGAGTACGAGAAATTGGATGCATGCCCGGTATGCCATGCGTCGCGGTATAAGATCAGGCGAGATAACCCTGGTGATGTTGAGGGCGAATGTCCAGTGGAAGAAAATCCCTGCCAAGGTTATGTGGTATGCTCCTATAATACCACGCTTGAAAGAAAAAGTTAGGTTATAGATTTTTCCTATGTGCAATAAAGAAAAAGAAAATCCATATTTTTAACAAAATAATTTTATGCCTTTTATTTAATTTACTATGTATTTAACAAAAACTATTGCATTTCTATTGTATTTAACAAGACTATTGCTTAAAATAGGCGGGAAATGAAACTGCAGGCCACCTTTACTCCCTGGGTGGGAAGCCCACCCAGGAGTAAAGGTGGGCTGCAGTTTCGTGGCCCGCCAAAAAAAAACCCTTTACTCCTGGTGCGTGTTACCAACCGGGAGTAAAGGTATACCTTTACTCCCAGTTGGTAACTCGCACCGGGAGTAAAGACCCTTTACTCCCGGCTAGTGGCTGGCACCAAGAGTAAATCTCTCTGGTATATAACCGCCAGCGCCTGGTGCAGATCGATTCGCTCCTCTTCTTCCTCGTCGAACACCGCCGCCCTCTTCTTCCTCGCTGCCGCCATCCGTTCGCCTTCCGTGACACCAGCCACCCTCTTCTTCCTCATGCGGCCTCCACCGCACGCGCCCGTGGCCCTCCTCCGCGCGCGCCCGTGGCCCTCCACAGCGCCCTCCTCCGCGCACGTCCGAGGCCCTCCACTGCCGAGCTCGAGGTGATCAGTTCAGTCTCTCTGTACATTCTCAGACGGTGGCTGGAAAACTTCAAAAAATGTTATATTTTGCTGTGATACCGAATATAGATGTTCTAAAGTAAATTACAAATGTCCTAGATTTTATATACGCAAATATCATATAAAAATGAAGGAAAACATCAATGTTTCTTCATTTGTGAACTTTGAATATACATATATAATATATTAATGTTGCTAAAGTAATATGAGCATTACATATTTTTTCTGGGAAGACTATCTTCAAACTTTATATCATAGCATCAGAGGCTGAAGTACTGTGCCTGTAGAAGAAGAAAATAAATTCTTATCATTTTGGAAATAGTAATGGTTATATTAGCAATAAGACACATATACTTACATTTCATAATGACTTATACTTACATTATCATCATAGAATTTTCTCATATGATGAATGACTACATGGTTCACATGGTACATAGGATCACAACATCACGCACCGACACCGCCCCTGGCCCGCCTCATGTCGTCGTCGCCAGCACGCCGGCCCGCCTCACTGTCGTCGTCGTCAGCACACCGGCCATCGCGCCAACACGTATATATATGTCATTTGTATTCATATGCATGTATATATACATCAGCAGAGCACTGCCGCCCTCGTTTGCCCATGCGTTTCTATGTATACGGCGGAGCACCGCCGCCCTCGTTCACCCATGTGTATAGACATATATACGGTGGAGTGGAGCACCGCCACTCTTGTCACACCGCCCTCTCTCGCGGCCTAGTCGATCAACATTCGTATTATCGTTATCGTTAACACTAAACAATCACACCAGGGCAAACTGCGCTGTTGATGTCACCGACGTGGTTTGCCCTAGTCACCGACGCAATTCGCCCTCGGCCATTTATGTATAGCCCTAATTCGCCCTAGTACCGACGCAGTTCGCCCTAGTGTGGCGAATTGCATCCGTGACCAAGGGGCAAGATTTAATAATGCATATTGTTCATAGATTTTACACATGTAAGCAAAGATTTGACATACTATATATTGGTTTTGTTTTTTGAAGCTAGATGGCCGACTCGAGAAACATGGATGAGGAGGAGTTGATGATGAATTTGATCAACACTGGCACTCAAGTTGCCGGCGATGATGGTGCTAAAAATAATGTGCAAGAGGATGCAGATGACGGGTAGTCAGTACTTAGCTCTTGAACAAAATGAGCAACAACATATTGGCCAAGTATATATTTTTTATTATTAGCTATATATATTATCATATGTCTTATGTGTGCTCATGACATTAAAAATAATGTTTATGTTTTGTAGCCCTCTGAATTGACATCAACAACTACAACGAAGAGTAAAAATGTTCGAGGTCCCAAAAAGCCATTGGAGGGCCGCTTCATCATCTCGGAGTTCAATGTGGATACAGGAGAACCGGGGGGGGGGGGGCGAATAAAATGAAATTTGTGCACCACTGTAGTTACCTTGTACGAGATCGGCTCTCGATCAGTACCCATGAATGGAAGAAGAAGACCAATGCTCCTCATATCAGTTTTGTCTCCGATCATGACAAGACAGTTAATTTGGAAAGATGTCTTGGTACATTTCATGCTCCAAATATATGGCTATGATGATATAATAGATGGTGATGAATTGAAGGAGCGAGTTAGGGATTGGGCAATGAAGAAGATGGCCACCTAGTTTCAGACTTGGAAGAAACACCTATACACGACGTATGTCAAGAAGAACATAGCACCAGATTTTACTGTTCTAGGCTCGATCTCAAAGTAGAGGCCCTATTGGGATCAGTTTGTATAGTACAAGACTTCGGAAGAGGGGTGAGTCGGGTGATAAAGAACCAACGTAATGCCCAACAAAAGACATACCACCATAACTTGGGATCAGGTGGCTACCCAACTGCCATTAAGAAGTGGAACAAAATGGAAGCAAACCTTCTTGCCAAGGGTATCAGACCAGAATCACTCGAGTGGGGAGAACATGCAAAGAATTGGTTTTTCGCTCATGGGGGAACACTGGACCAGGAGACAGGGAAGTGCGTTTATGGCGCAAGACTGCAAGAAGCAGCAGAAAGATTGTTTTATGCTTAGAGAGCTACTGCTAGTGGTGCGTTCAGGCCTAATAGAGAGAAGGATGAGCTAACATACGCCATCGGGACTATTGAACATGGTGGCCGAACTAGAGGCAAAGGAAGTGTCTCATGGGAACATGGATTCCCTCAGGACAGACCTTCCTACAGAAGCCGCCAGAGAAAGAAGGAAGAAGAGGCACAGCGGTTCTAGAGGTTGGAGGAAGCGGTGCGCGAAGCACAGGAGCAGGAAAAAAACCTTGAAGCGAGAATGCAGGAGGAAATCAGAAGGCAAGTGCAAATAGCAGTGAGTGCAAGCAAGTAGGCATTAGAGCCAGGAATCAACATTAGCCAATCTGTTCAGTTGAAAAACAGCTGCGCTTCCATGGAGATACCAAATCAAGGGGACATAGGACTGCGCTTCCCTGTGGATGACGTCACTGAACCTTGTACAACGTGTGAGCTACACATTTCGAAGGGGAATTCCACAATCAAGGTGGCTATCGGTCTTGTTAATCCTATCGACCGAACCAAGACACCAAGGATTCATGGGAATATAATCTAAGAAGGATATGCTACCATCTTGGTAGATAAAGCTAAAAAGGTTTTAGTGATTTGCCTCTTGACATTCCTGGAGGTGATGGCGAGAAGACTCTAGGAGAAGCAGAGAAGACATTCATTCTATGGCGCAAGCGCTACATCATCATTCCAGGGATGTCGGCTCCACCTCCTCCTAAACTACCTCACCATAGGTACGTGCGGATGAAAACACTACATCATTAATTTGTATTGGCTTAAATAATTAACAATCTGCTCATAATAATATATCATTCCTTTTTTTGTAGCAGATCCTCCCCTAACCTAAATCCAATTGTTCACTTGCCAGATCATCATAGTGCTCTGTACGATGACATTGTGTTGGAAGGCGAGGCTGCATCCACACCATCTCCAAGGAGGTCTCCAACGCCGCAGCCGCCACCTCCAAGGAGGTCTCCAACGCCGCTGCCAACACCTCCAAGGAGGTCTCCAACGCCTCCCCCACCCCCACATACCAAGAAGCCTAGCAAGAGGCCAGCCCCGCAAACAAAGAACTAGTCCCCGCCGGCAAAGAAAGCCACCGTGAAACCAAGGGTTGTTCCCAAAATAATATCTAAAGAGAAGGAAGAAGGAACTGATGCATATAAAAAAGATATCTCTAGATTCTATGACAAACTTAAAAAGAATCAAGAAGCAAGGAGAAACCTAGAGAAACCGTACTTCTTCGTAGCTCTAGATATTCTAAGAAAAAGGGTGGCTTCTTACCAGCAACAACAGCGAGAATCTCATAAGCCGTCCAAATCAACGTTATCGGACTATGACCGCACTCTCACCAAGTCAATTGAGGCAGCACAGAAAAAGAAGCAGGCAGGGAAAGGAGTTGCCCAACTCGGACAACAAGCGCACCAATCAGTCCCCCTGCTAGTTGTTGGTAATGAATATGGTTCGAATTTAGGATTAATGCATCAGGCAAACATACCTCCGGATGTCGATTTGGATCACCTTGGTGAATTTATTGATGAGACTGGTCTCGACCTTTACTAGATGTTTGGTGATGGAAACATTGAGAGTGCAGCGGAGGTTGATATTTGGAAGAAAAAATTTGTACTAGGCCAGAGTCTATACAACCCTTAAGCCTTATCTGATCTGGGGACGCAAATGTACCTGCTAAACAAGTGGTACATGTAGGCGTCTACCAGTGGAGACTTCTACATTGGTGTCAGAATTAGAGACGAACATTGGTTCTGTGGCGATGATGTTATGTATGTTGACTTTGCAGAATTTCATCAACTATGCCACCTGACCTCTCTAGACAAAGTTATCATTAGCTGCTATTGCCTGTAAGTAATAATTCTTTCGATCTATTATTAAACTCATCATATGTGTGTATATGCATATAAATTATCCTAACAAGTACTATATATATGCAGATTTACAATGACAAAGCTCAGAAAGGAAGGCTGCAATGAAATTGGTTTTGTTGATCCCCATATAGTATTCAAAGACCCAGTTACTCCAAAGACTAATTGGAAGTCTGAGTCAGAGAGTAACCTCATGAACTTCTTAGTGAACCAATGCCATAAGAAGGATATACCCTTTCCCTACAACTTCAAGTGAGTGTTAATAATGTCGATCATCCTTAATGGCTCATATGTTGATTCTAGTTAATTAATGAGTGTTATGCGTTATATCCTATAAACACATGTAGCAATCACTGGATATTGATGGACATCGATCTGGTGAAAAGTCACTTGATAATCTATGACTCGATGAGAAAACCACAACAAGACTACCAAGATATGATAGATATTATCCAGAGGTAATTTCGATATCTCTAGCAACTATATATACACACAAACATGATGATTAACTAAATCTGATGACGTGGCAAATTTTTTATTAGGCAGTGTTTGGAAAACCTTTATTGAGAAGCAACACATGGAAAAATGCAAAGCACCACTGAATATAATCCCTTTGAAAGTAAGTCCCCTAAATCGCATCATCTTTATTAATTAGACATATAGCTTTCACCAGATCACCAGATTGGATGACAAATCTTTTTCTCGTAAAGTGGTGTCTGAGGCAGGAACAGGAGAACAACTACTGTGGTTACTATGTTTGCAAGTTTATCAAGGTGGTCTCCCAAAGAACTCCTACAGAGAGACTCAAAGTACGTTAAAAATACACTATATATTCATTTAATTATTATTATTGATTGTGTTACTATGTCTTTATATATATGTACATATATTAATTTATTTTCCTTTAATTCAAACCTGTAGACTTGATGGTTGGAGGAAAAGGTCATACGACAAGACCAAATCAAAGCAATTCAAGAGTCTATAGCCAGATTTTTTAATGAGCAGGTCATCGATTCCAAGGGCGAGTTCTACTTCGAGCCAACACTGCCATGGAAGCCAAGCTAGGGGATGAGAGGAAACTTGTTATATCACAACAACTGTAATGCAATCTTTTTGTAATATATGCACATGAAATAATATAATGTAAAATACACATATGCATGCATGCATGCATATATATATATATATATATATATATATATATATATATATTTCTATGCTTGAATTGTGTGATTTAATACGTTCATTGTGCTTGAACCGAAACATACTATATGCGCGTATAAATGTATAATTAGCAGCGTACAATACGACTTCGAAAACCTATTTTGAAAAGAAAACAATAAAATGAAAAGAAAAGAAAAAAGGAAAAAAACCTTTAGTCCCGGTTCGTATTACCAACCGAGACTAAAGGTGTCGGCCATTATGGCATGTCAGGAGGCACCTTTAGTCCCGGTTGGTAATACGAACCGAGACTAAAGGTCCTCCTTTAGTCCCGGTTCCTGACCCGGGACTAAAGGAACCCCCCCCTTTAGTCCCGGATGCTTGCTCCCAGGTGGGGAACCGGGACTAGAGGGGGTTCCCCACCGGGAGTAAAGCTCTGTTCTCTTCCAGTGTTAGGTCGACACGATCAACCTAGGAAGTATTGGCTAGGTTGTGACTCGAGCTTGTGCTTAGCAGACATCACTCCTACCTCTTTCAAGCCCAAGGTTTGGACATCCTCCGCTAGGGCTAAGTCCTTTTTCCATCAGTGTCCTTTTGGTGTTTTTCGATCTTCCCTTGTGTTGTTGCCTCTTTATTCATAGTCTTTCTTGGTTTTGGGATTAATTGCTCTTTTGCCTTGTTTGTCGCTCTATTGCGGTAGTTACATCAAGGATAGCGTTGATCGGACCGAAACCCGTTGGAGGAAGGACATGCAGATGACAAGAGTCTAAGTAGGATGATTACAAGTACACTGAGGATATCGAAGTTAACTAATCAATAGGTGCCATGTCCCACCCAACCTTGTAGAATCCTATTAGACATGCTACAATGTAGATGCTAGTGCTTTACTTTTATGCAAATGATCTGTGATAGGTTGCATGGTAGAATTGCTTGTGAGCCATTACCTTATCAGCAACCTATACCGCTACACACCAGCTGTTAGGCTAGATACTTGCTTACTACTTGCTTCTACTTCTACTATGCATTATATCTGTGATGTGATGATTGGTGGAGGATTGTTTGTGAGTGGCTAAGGCACGTGGTGCCAATAATGTGGTAATAACCGGGGAGATCTTGGCGTGCGTCTTGGTTGTGTGGTGAGGGTCGAGTCGATTAGGCAGGATTCTATGATGAGTCTTAGATGAGTCTTGCCAGGGGGTGCGACCTAGGCATTTGAAAGGTCCTAATGACTAGAGGGGGGTGAATATCCTATTAAAAAATTTCTACAACAACACTTAACAAACCGGTTAGACAATTATGAGGCAAAGTAAGTGTTGCACTAGCCTACTAAAAATACAAGCCACCTACCACAATTCTAGTTTTTATAGTTTCTTTTCACACAATGGCTATGCCACTACACTAAGCTAGTGTGCTCTTAAAGACTAACTAAAGAGCCACACTAACCAAACTAACAAGCTCTCACAACTAGCTAAACTAAAGAGCTTGATAACTAGTTAGTGGTAAAGTAAAGAGAGAGAGAGAGAGAGTAAGATGGTTATACCACCATATCAAGGAATGAACCAATCAATCACAAGAATCAATATCAATGAAGACCAATCACCTCAGAATCAAATGATGACACAATGATTTTTTTACCGAGGTTCACTTGCTTGTCGGCAAGCTAGTCTTTCGTTGTGGCGATTCACTCACTTGGAGGTTCACGCGCTAATTGGCATCACACGCCAAACCCTCAATAGGGTGCCACACAACCAACACAAGATGAGGATCACACAAGCCACGAGTAATTCACTAGAGTACCTTTTGGCTCTCCTGCTGGGGAAAGGTCAAGAACCCCTCACAATCACCACGATCGGAGCCAGAGACAATCACCAACCTCCACTCAATGATCCTCGCTGCTCCAAGCCATTTAGGTGGCAGCAACCACCAAGAGTAACAAGCGAATCCCGCAGCAAAACACGAATACCAAGTGCCTCTAGATGCAAACACTCAAGCAACGCACTTAGATTCACTCCCAATCTCATAAAGATGATGAATCTATGATGGAGATGAGTGGGAGGGCTTTGGCTAAGCTCACAAGGTTGCTATGTCAATGCAAATGGCCAAGAGAGTGAGCTAGAGCCAGCCATGGGGCTTAAATAGAAGCCCCCATGAAATAGAGCCATTGTACCCCTTCACTGGGCACTACTCGGGGTGACCAGACACTCCAGTCAAATCGACCGGACGCATCCTGCTAGTGTTCAATCAACGGATGGCTACCACATCATTTCTCTCCTCAAATACTGAGCGCCCAATCCCAACGGTCAAGTGATAACCGGACACAGCATAGTGCCATGATCAGGACGTAGGACCCCAGCATCCGATCACTTCTAGTAAGGTTCCAGCTACGACTGGACACATCAGTTGGATCACAACCAGACATAGAACCTCAGCATCCGGTTGCTTCTAGTAAGCCTCCACTCATGACTAGAGGCATCCATTCATGCCCGACTGGACTCACCCAGCGTACGGTTACACACTGTCTTCTTTGTGCGCTACCACATCAGCAGGACCAGATGCACCCCACCAGTGTCTGGTCACAAAGTGACCTAGCGTCTAGTCGAAGACCGACGCCAGTGTCTTCACTACTTCCATTGACTGGATGCTCCGGTCCAGTTGAGACCAGAGTCCGGTGTACTATGTGAAACCCTATCTTTTCTATACAGGGTGCCGGTGGCACCGTCAGACTGTCCGCACTCTACGGTTGGACACTCCACTGGTGAAGTTTTGAGCCCTTGCTCCCAAGTGTTAAACACAATGTGTATCACCTTTGTGCATGTGTGTTAGCATATTTTCACAAACATTATCAAGGGTGTTAGCACTCCACTAGATCCTAAATGCATATGCAATGAGTTAGAGCATCTAGTGGCACTTTGATAACCGTGTTTCGATACGAGTTTCACCCCTCTTAATAGTATGACTATTGATCCTAAATGTGATCACACTCTTTAAGTGTCTTAATCACAAACAAAATGGCTCCTATCACTTATACCTTTGCCTTGAGCCTTTTATTTTTCTCTTTCTTCTTTTCAAGTCCAAGCACTTGATCATCACTATGGCATCAACATCATCATGTTATGATCTTCATTTGCTTCGCCACTTGGAATGTGCTACCTATCTCATGAACACTATGATAAACTAGGTTAGCACTTAGGGTTTCATTAATTCACCAAAACCAAACTAGGGCTTTCAGCATTCCCTATGAGAGGTACCTGTGGTGAGTACATGTGAGATGAGGAGGTCCTAGGGTGGAGTGTCTCTATGGGATGAAGCCCCGAGATGGAGGTGCCATCGAGGCATGAGGTGTTGGTTATCCCCTTTGATAAGATATCATGTCTGGTCCCCCTAAGGACTGCAATATCGAGAGAACCGGATCATACTGACCCTACATACACACCACTCAGCTCCTGAATGGGCGAGGGACAGGTTACCCAACTGAATAGGATGGTGCCATTATGCTAGGTTAGAAGTGGATAGTGTAGGGAGCTACGGGCATATGGCCCACACCCTCCTAAGACAATGTAGTGACCTCTGGGGGCCCGATACCACATCTCATAGTCTCAGCGTGCTGGTGGACTCTAGGGTGGCCTAGGGTTGAGTGGTAGAGTGGCACCATACCGATTGGGAGGCAGTCGGTATCAACCTAGATGGGGCACCGTTGATGATGGTGATCTTGTGGTTCTAGGTGTACATGCTCTGTAGAGTTGATCGATCTATACGTATAGCTGAGTCCTTAGATATGGACATTCCTATGACCTACACTTCCCTTAATTAGTGAGAGGAGTCCTTTCTTCTTCTTCCCCCTGGGTTTGTTGTTAGTTTCTAGCTTTGGTCATTGAGGCAAGGCATGAGAGAGAGTCATCCTTGCTACCTAGAGAGTGAGAGTGTGGTGAGATGTGTGTAATGGGATGGGTGAACATGTGGATGCGATGGGTTAAAACTTGATGAACTATTATAAAATATTGATAAACTTGCATAGGAAAACTACAACCATAAATAGGTCTTTTGCTCTACCCTTGCATTCCACTTACCACAAAGTAAATGCAAAGCATAGGGTGGGAGCTAGTGGCCAGTACAAATCGTACTGAAAGATATTTGGTAGGTTCAGATGTCATCTATGATGACAGCAATGGAGATTAGAAGGATTAGATGGTCTCACTCCTATGCTCAAGTTTGGTTGAGGAGATGAAGTCTACGCCCAATGACACACTACGCCTACTCTGATGATTGCCCATGAAGGAGGAGCCTTCACCCGCCGACGTGCTATGTCTACTCTGATGCTGTTCTGTGTGTGTTTTCGCTAGTATAACGTTGTACTTAGGTGTGTTATCAAGTGTTGTAATACCTTGTAAACTTGTATTTCCATGATGTATGAACTGTGGTATCAACTGAATAATGATAATGTGATAGCTTAGTCTTTCTAGACTATCACATTATGATGTAATATGTGGATTTCCCTTTGAGGAAATCGTAGATCATTTTAGCAACTCACTCCTAACTAAGTACTAGGTGATGTCATGACACAAGAGACATATCGTGTGAAAAGAGAGGGGGTTGACAAGGATGACAAGGAGGAAGATGAAGACAAGAAGAAGAAAAGTGTAGCATTCAAAGCTAGCTCATCATCCAGGAATAAGGCCAAGTCCAAGAAAGAAGAATCAAGTGATGATGAAGATGCTAGTGACATTGATGATGAAGCCATGGATCTCTTTGTGTGCAAGTTTGGAAGATTCATGAGAAGAAGGGCTATGGTGCAAAAAAGAGAAGAGACAACAACAAGAGCAAAGATTATGTGAGGATATGCTACAAATGCAAGAGCCTAGATCATGTTGTAGCGGAGTGTCCCTACAATAGTGACAATGATGAGGATGAGAATAAGAAGCATAAGAAGGAGAAGAAAGAAAAGAAGGAGAAGAAGATGACCTTCCAAATGAAGAAGAAAGGTGGAGGCTATGTGGTGACATGGGATAGTGATGGCTCTTTGGATAGTGATGACTCTAGTGATGATGGCAAAAAATCTATCAAGAAAGCACTAGCAAGCATTGCCATCAACAACAAGCCTTCCATCTTTGATACTCCATCGACATGCCTCATGGCAAAGCCTACCAAGATAAAATATGATATAAGTGATGATGATTGTGAAAGTGATGATTGTATGAGTGATGAGGAGGAGGACTACACCAAGTAGGAGCTCATGGACATGTGTGAGCAAGTGCACACTTGCTTTGAGATAGAGAGAAATGAGTGCAAAGAATTGCGCAAGAAGATCAAATCTCTTGAGCAATCGTTTGATGAGCTCAATGCCTCTCATGAGAGTGTAAGGGAAGACCATGAGATGCTTGGCAAAGCTCAATCTAAGCTTGAAAAGGCTCACTCCTCTCTCCTCAAGCAAGTCAAGGAGGAAGAAGCCAAGAAGGAGGAAGTGATTATGTCATGTGATGTGGGACTAACTTGTGATATTATTGATGAATCTTTTTATAAGCCCATTATTGTTGCTCCCACTAACCCTTCTTGTAGCACTACCACTTCTACTTCACCTTTGAGTGATGGTTTCACTTGTGATGCCTCACTAATGGTGGAAAATGAGACCCTCAAGAAGGAGGTGAATGAGCTCACTCATGCCTTAGGCAATATCTATGGTGGAGATGCCCGCTTGCTAAAGTGCTTGGGTAGCCAAAGATTTTCTATCAATAAAGAGGGATTGGGATATACCCCCAAGAAAGATAAGGCAACCTTTATCACTCCCAAAGCTAGCTTTGTGAAGGGCAATGGTCGGTTTTGCAATAGATGCAAGCAAGTTGGGCATATAGAGCAATATTGTAAGACTAACAAGAACAAGCAACCTAGTGTATCCTCAATTAGATTTGATTCTTATTACATGCTTGTTAAGCGTGCCAATGGTGTGAAGGCTAAGTTTATTGGTACACTAATTGTGGGCCCAAAGAAGAAGGCCATTTGGGTACCAAAGACCTTGGTAACTAACCCTTAATGACCCAAGCAAGTTTGGGTACCTAAAAGAATTGATCTTCTTTTGTAGGTCAATTATAAAGCTGAAGGAAGGCATTGGGTGCTTGATAGTGGGTGCACACAACACATGACTAGTGATTCAAGAATGTTCAATTCAATCAATGAAAATGAGAGCAATGGGATTGATAGTATCACATTTGGTGACAATGGCAAAGGCAAAGTAAAAGGACTTGGTAAGACTTGCAATATACAATGACTTGAGCATTTCCAATGTGCTACTAGTAGAGAGCTTGAACTTCAATCTATTGTTGGTAAGTCAATTATGTGATCTTGGTTTCAAGTGCATATTTGGTGTGGATGATGTAGAAATCATAAGTGTAGATGGCTCTAACTTGATATTCAAAGGATTTAGATATGAGAATCTATACTTGGTTGATTTCAATGCTAGAGAAGCTCGATTGTCAACATGTTTGTTCACTAAGTTTAGCATGGGTTGGTGATGGCATAGAAGGCTTGCTCATGTTGGAATAAAACAATTGAATAAGTTGATCAAGCATGATCTAGTTAGAGGCTTGAAAGACTGTCACATTTGAGAAGGATAAGCTATGTAGTGTATGTCAAGCTAGGAAAACAAGTTGGTAACACACATCCTAAGAAGAGCATGATGAGTAGATCTAAGGCATTTGAGTTGTTGCACATGGACTTGTTTGGACCAACCACATACACTAGCATTGGTGGAAACAGATATGGATTTGTGATTGTGGATGATTTCACTAGATACATGGGTGTTCTTTCTTATTGATAAGAGTGATGTGTTTGCAACCTTCAAGACATTCATCAAGAGAATTCATAATGAGTTTGAGACCACCATCAAGAAAGTGAGAAGTGATAATGAAAGTGAGTTCAAGAACACAAGAGTTGATGATTTGTATGATGAATTTGGGATTAGGCATCAATTTTCGGCCAAGTACACTCCTTAATCAAATGGCCTAGTTGAGAGGAAAAATAGAACTTTGATTGACATAGCAAGATCAATGTTGAGTGAATATAATGTGAGTTATTCATTTTGGGCCAAAGCAATCAACACAGCTTGCTACTATAGCAATAGATTCTATTATCACCGCATGATGGAGAAGACACCATATGAGCTCTTGAATGGAAGAAAGCCCAACATTGCATATTTTCGGGTTTTTGGTTGCAAATGCTACATATTGAAGAAATGCACAAGATTGAGTAAGTTTGAAAAGAAATGTGATGAAGGTTTCTTGCTTGGTTACTCCACTACTAGCAAGGCTTATAGAGTTTGGAATTTAGCTAGTGGTACTCTTGAGGAGATTCATGATGTGGAATTTGATGAAACCAATGGTTTCTAAGAGGAAGATGAGAATCTAGATGATGTGAGAGGCACTCAATTGGTCAATGCAATCAAGAACTTGGACATTGGTGACGTAAGGCCTAGAGAAGTGATTGAAGTTGAAGATGACAAGAATCAAGTGTTCTCTAACTCAAATGTGCAAGCTTGTGATTCTCATGATCAAAATCAAGCTAGTTCATCATCTCAAGTGCAAGATCAACAAGTGGCTAGTATATCATCTCAACCAAATGATCAATCAAATGCAAGCAATTGAGTGCAAGTGTTCCAACCAACAAATGTTGCAAGACATCACCCTTTGGATTGTATCATTGGTGATATTTCAAGAGTTGTATAAACAAGATCAAGAATATCATCATTTTGTGAACATTCTCATTTGTGTCATCCATTGAACCAAAGAAGATAGGTGAAGCTTTGAAGGATATTGATTGGGTCAATGCTATGCATGAAAAACTAGATAACTTCACAAGAAATCAAGTATGGGAGTTAGTTGAGAGGCCTAAGGATCATAATGTGATTGGAATCAAGTGGGTCTTTTAGAATAAGCAAGATCAAGATGGGATAGTTGTAAGGAACAAAGCAAGATTAGTGGCTCAAGGTTACACTTAAGTTGAAGGTCTTAACTTTAGAGAAACATATGCCTCGGTTGCAAGATTGGAAGCAATTAGGATCTTGTTAGCCTATGCTTGTGCCCACAACATCAAGTTGTACTAAATGGATGTGAAGAGTGCATTTCTAAATGGGTACATCAATGAGCTTGTGTATGTTGAGCAACCTCTCGGTTTTTAAGATGAGAAGAAGCCCAACTATGTCTACAAGTTGAAAAAGGCTTTGTATGGTTTAAAGCAAGCACCAAGAGCATGGTATGAGAGATTGAGGGATTTCCTACTCTCTAAGGGATTTAAGATGGGAAAGGTTGACACCATTCTCTTCACCAAGAAGCTAGGTAATGACTTATTTGTGTTGCAAATCGATGCTGATGATATTATATTTGGATCAACCAATTAAGATTTTTGTGAGGAGTTTGGAAAGATGATGGCAAGTGAGTTTGAGATGTCCATGATTGGAGAGCTTTGTTACTTCCTTGGTCTTCAAATCAAGCAAATGAAGAATGGCACATTTGTGAGTCAAGGCAAGTACATCAAAGACATGCTCAAGAAGTTTGGAATGGTTGATGCTAAAGCTATTACTACACCAATGGGGACAAATGGAAGCTTGGATAGTGATGCTAGTGGCAATATTGTGGATCAAAAGATGTATCGGTCTATGATTGGAAACCTACTCTATGTGACCGCATCAAGGCTGGATGTGATGTTTAGTGTATGCATGTGTGCTAGATTTCAAGACTCACCAAGAGAAAGTCATTTGAAAGCAACAAAGAGAATATTGAGGTACTTGAAGCATACACAAAATGTTGGATTGTGGTATCCCAATGGTTTAAGGTTTGAGTTTATTGGATATTTCAATTTGGATTATGCGGGATGCAAAGTTAAGAGAAAGAGCACATCGGGCACATGTCAACTATTGGAAAGATCACTTGTGTCTTGGTCATCAAAGAAGCAAAATAGTGTAGCACTTTCAACTGCCAAAATGGAGTACATTTCTGCCGGTAATTGTTGTGCACAATTACTTTGGATGAAGGCTACTTTGATTGATTTTGGAATCAAGTTCAAGCAAGTGCCATTGCTATGTGACAATGAGAGTGCTATCAATCTTACCAACAATACAAGAAATCCTTGTTTCTATGACAAAAATCCTCATGACTGGGCAAATTATTGTCATATAATATATCATAATATGACGCAAAAGTTTGTAGCATCATAAAATCAGGACAACCAGAACTATTTATCATGACACTATTTTTTTGTCACATAAAGGTACCAAGTGTCATCACAAAATGTAAGTCATTGGAACCAGTTGACAGTGGCGTTTTTATGATGATTTGTGTTGTTTTTATGTGACGGCTGTGGAGCATCACTGTTTGTTATTTCAAACATGATGGACCCAATGTCAATATACCCATTTCCCCAACTAAAGACGGCGGTAGGCAGTGGGTGGCCTCTAGGTGGAGCCAGCTCCCCATCTCCCTAACTGATGGCATGGCGGCATCTAGGCGGAGCACGACGGGCGGTGGGTGACCTCTAGGTGGAGCTAGCTCCCCATCTCCCCAACTGACGATGCGGTGGCCTCTGGGCGGAGCCAGCGTGCAGATCCGCTGCAAGCCCGCTGGGCAGAGCGCGGATCTCCGGTGACCGACAGTGACTCCATCTCGTTGGTCGGCGGCATGCTCCTAGTCCCCAAGTGCTCCATTGTGGTAGTGCCACCCTCATCCCCTTCCCTGTTTCCCCTCCATTGCCTTTCCCCGTCGCTCACCGTCCCCCTTTTCTAGTTGGTGTGTGAGGCCAAATCAATCCCTGCTCTCTCAAGTTCTCATGTTGCAGGCATCGTCATCTACTACTAGCACTCGGCGGTCAAGCGTAGCTACGATTTCTCAGCAACCCGCACCCCTTGCTATTGTTGCTGTAGCGCCTCCACCCACTACTGTCGAGCTACAGGTGTCGATTGATGATGTGACCGGGTTGCCGTTGATAATGTGCCCAGATTGCAAGGACATGAGGGTGTTTACTACCACTGCCGCATAGTCTGAGTTTCAAGTGCCCTAGGAAGAACTATCGAAATGTCAGTGTTATAATCATTTTGCACTACCCAAATTTCATTCTTGTTTGAATGGCATGCCTGAGAATGGTAGTGTTTTTAGCATTTAGTGGCTGCACTATTGATGTTAATTTTCCTATTGTTTTAATTTGGTTACAGGGGACATGTACTAGGTATTGGTTTGAGGAAGAATATGTGATGTTCCTTGATGATAATGGTTATCTACTATCAGCTTCCTCAACCATTGCAACAGCTTCGACAACAGAAGTTCCCAAGCTGGTGGAAAAATTGATAGCTTAGAGCACATTCTGAACAAGGTGAAGGAAATGGTTGCCAAGAATAGGGAAGGCATGGGAAGGTGCATTTGTCTTGTATGTGGCTGTCTGAATGTAACATTCCTAGTGTTGGTCATCCTTTTGGTAGTAACTATAGTGTTGAAGTAGGCAATGATGATGAAGTAGGACATGTTGTGAAGTAGGTTGGATATATTGGCCACATTAGATATGCTTTTGGCTATGATGATGAAGTAGGCTAGGACATGTTGTATTGAACCTGTTATCCAGGATGTATTTGCAGTTAGTATGAAATATGTGCTTTTGTGCTTTTGGACATCTCTTGTGTGCATGGATGTGTAACATGTCTGTGTGATGAAATATGCGCCTTTCTGATTTATGTTGGAATTAAACATCCCTTTTGCTTTGATGTGTAACCTGTGTGTGATATAATTTTGGCAGCATGTATGTAACTTCCAGCATATATATATCATGACAGATCCTATAATTTCCATGACTCTGTCAGGTTATCATAAAAACCCAGAATTTTTGTAGTATATATCATCTCAATGAATTCTGGGTAGCATATAACATATCCATGATATTTTGGCAGCATATAGCCTATATGTAACTTCTAATAGGTTACATGTGCATAGAATAGAATTTATAAATCAAGTTTAACATTGAAATAGAATCATTGCATTCAAGGTCTTACAATTTCATAATTCAAATACAAATTTTAATAGCATAATTCTGATACAGCAGAATCACTAATAGAAGTTCATGGTTCACAAATAGCTCTAGAAATGCAAAGGTTAGTCATCATCACTGTCTTCTTCTGATATACTCGCTTCGTCTTGACTATGGTACTCAAGGAAGGTTTCATCTTCATCTTCGTTGTCTGTTTCATCACCTTGAGGTGTTTGTTGATGTTGACGGATGCTCTCGACAAGGTCTGCACTAATAGGGCTGCCTGGTTGATTATCCATGTGCAACAAATCCATATTAGGAAAAATATCTCCCACTGTACAATCTCTCGACGAAGTATTGTCCTCTTGGTATGCCTCCTGACATCTCATCTATATTTGTTCATGGATTGGTTGTTTTTCATCGGACTCTTCAACATCAAATATATGTCGGTGGCCAAATTCTTGTACCACTGGCCAACATGGACCTAACTTTGTATCTTCCAAGAAAAATACTTGTGAAGTTTTTGTGGCTAGAATGAAATGATCATTCTTATACCATCGGCCTTCGATGTTAATGCTCTTGAAGTAACCATCATCTTTCATCTGGTATGTTCTTCCCTCAAGATTGTACCATTCACACCATAATAAGATAACAGATCTATCTCCTTTGCTGTTCTTAGTGTAATTCGACTTAATAATGTCTATGATTGTCCCATAGAAGTCAATAGTGTCATCGTTGTGAGTACCTGCAGTCTTGATGGTGGAGTTTTGTGTTTTCCTGTGTGCCTCATGAGCCATAATGTGGTACCGTACCCCATTGATTATATAGGCTATGTATGATCACACATGCCTATCCAGCCGACATGCGAGTGAGTATAGGTCTTCAACAACATTTGTTGTGCCTTCATATTTCAATCTGGTAATCTGCAGGAAAACACAGAGAATTGGTGAGTTTGTAAATTTATTGTATCATAAATGATTCAGTCAGGTTGTAAAAGTTGCACGCACATGTTTCTCGAGCCATGCAGGGAATTGTGTTGACATCATTTTTCAATAGTGTTGACCTGTTGTTGTTCCAATTCTGCCCTATACATGCTACAAAGGAAGAAGTTAATTAGTTTATTGTGACACTAATATTGAATAAAGTTGGTAGAAATGAAATGACAGCAATTACTCACTCTTTGTATTCATCAACCTCTTCATAATTATTTAGAACAAACCAAACCATGGAGTCATAGTTATTATCTTGGTAATGAAGTTTTGAAGCACCCAACAGGTTAATACTAGGACCAAAAATAGAGTAATCATTGGGTGAGATGTTCTGTGCTCCATCTAAGTTTCTTTCAGGCCTAGTGAACTTAGTAATAATTTCACTAAAATATGTTGAGCATTGGGTCATACACTCAAAGGCAGTGTATGCCTCTGCAACAGATCCTTCAGATCTTGCTTTATTGCGGATGAAACACTTAAAGGTGCCCAATCTTCTCTCAATGGGATACATCCATCCATACTGAACCATCCCCTTAAGGAGTGCCTCATCAGGTAAGTGTACTGCTAGGTGAACCATAACATCAAAGAATGCAGCAGGACAAATTTTCTCGAGTTTGCAAAGGATAATTACAATATCTTTCTTCATCTAGTGTAGTGCATCAACCTTTAGAGTTTTTGAGCAAAGTTGTCCCAAAAACCTACCCAATTTAGCAATTACTTCATATACATCTTTGCGCAGTGAACCACAAAGGCCAACTAGTAAAATACGTGCAATAGTATATGATAGTCATGTGTTTTTAGCCCATGCATTGTTCCTCCCTCCATATTGACACATCTTGATATATTAGAGGCATAGCCATCTGAAAAATTAACATTGCTAACAAATTGCAAGAACTTCTTTGCTTCTGGCATTAGAACATAACAAGCTTTGGGCTTTGTGAATGAATTACCAGCTTCTTTGCTTGGTGATTTTTTGCCTAGAATAATTAAAGCAAACATATAATTGGATTGGTCCATACACATCCATGGTGGAAAATTGTATGGAACCACTATCGCGTGCCAGATGCTATATGAATTGGTCATCTGACCAAATGGGTTAAATCCATCAGTAGCAATGGCTAACCTCAAACTATGGGGATCATCTACAAAAGACTTAAAAGTATCATCAAATTCTTTCCAAGCTTCTCCATCAGCAAGATGTCTCATTTCATTTTCAACTGGTACCCTTTTATCCTTGTGCCATCTTGCATACTATGCCTACTACTTTGAGATAAAAAGCCTTTGAAGGCATGGAATTATTAGAAAGTAATGCAGGACCTTGAGAGGAACTTTCTTTCTACCCTCCTTATTCACTTTCCATCTTGATTCACCATAAACTAGGCAATTATCATCATTGGCATGGTCCTTCCAAAATAAGGCACAATCATACTTGCACACATGAATAAAAACATAACCAAAACCAAGCTTCCGAAGTAGAGCTTTAGTTTTGTTATAGGACTTAGGGAGACTAGTAACATTCTTCAACAATGTTGAAAGCAACTCAAGAAATGCATTGAACCCAGAATTTGTTATCTGATTGTATACTTTTATATGTAGTAGTTTAATAATGAAAGTTAGCCAAGACTCCTCGGTGCAACCTAGATAAAGTTCACGCTTTGCCTCTTCCATGATTTGTTGATATAAGTTACCATCGAAGCCATGGCTTGCTGCGGTGTACAAATCTTGAATCAACCCCTAAACTCCCCGTGCACTATCTTCTATGACATCTTTAGCTTGTCCTTCATCATCAAGTGGAGCCTGGTCATTTCCATCCCATGATATATCTTCAGTACCAACAATGAGTGTGCCACCATCTTGTTCAACATCATTATCTCCCTCTCCATGGTTAATCCACCTTGTATAGCACCTAGAAATACCATTTATGTGGATATCCTCATCTACATCATCTTGTGTTTTTTGTATTTGGTTCAGGCATCGACGGCATGGGCACTTGATTTCCTCATCTGCACTAAATCTACTTCTGACATGTTCCATGAATTGTTCAACACTAGACATATAGTGATCACTAAATGGTGCACTATTATAAATCTAGCCTTTATCCATCTTGACCTAGATAAATTTAGGTGCCACAATGTTACAAATCGAGCTTCTATCCTTCAATTCTATTAAAGGCACTACAATAACAAATCTAAAGGGGAAGGGCTATGGTTGACTTAGCTCACCTGTACAATGGTCGGTGAGGCAGCAGCTGTCAGCTGGGGTGGTCGATGAGGCTACTGGTGGGGAGGAGGGGAGCGAGGTAGCAGGTGGGGGATCAGCCAGGCACTAGCTAGTCTGGCCGGCGTGGCTCCAGCAAGGGTGGTGGACATTGAGGATGTAGGTGCCTAGGCCGGCGAGGCTGCTGGTGGGGGCTGTGAGGGAGCAGCTGGGGTCCCCAGCGAGGAAGCAGTTGGGGTCACTGGCCACCCCTACTAGTAGGTGGTCACCATCATGACTCTTATAGGTGGGGTGGACGGCGAGGCTATAGGTGGGTGGCCAGCGATAAAAGTGGATGAGATGTGGCCGGCCAGAGTGCGCGTGGCTGACCTGTGCCCTCTGCTTCTTAGCCACATCATGCTAAGTACCCCCCTTTAATGACATGTGGGCCCTACATGCTAATTAGTCTTGACTGCCATGTGGGTCCAATGTTTGAATGACATGTGGGCCCTGCATGCTAATTAGCCTCTCTTGTAATGAATTCATTGTGCAAACATCATTTCTCTTTTTAATCTATGGTAAAAACTTATAACTAGTATTTCTCCCACATACTAACTCCAAATGTGATGCTTTTTTTCTATTTTTTTCTAAAATCATGATCTACCAATTTATTGCGTTGATTTGGTCATCTTTTCATGTGACAAAGTTTGAATAATTCAATATTTGAATTTCAAAAAAATGACAACTTTAAACTAGATTTTGAAACTCCAAATGGTTTCAGCTAAAAAAGTCATGAAAATAAAAGTTGTAGAACTCATCAAGATCAACAACTTTTATTTTAGTCATTTGTTTATCCGACAAAGTTATAGTAACCTTATTCACAAATTTTACGTATCTCTCTTATAGTTTATGAAACTATAAGAGAGATATGTAAAATTTGAAATTACTTATTACCCCAAAATTTTGTTCGAGGTTCTAATATTTTGAAATTCAAAATTCAAACTACCCAAACAAAGTCATATGAAAAAAATGACTAAAATCAAAGTGGTAGATCTTGATGCATTATACAACTTTGTTTCTAACATTTTCTCTAGTTGAAATCATGTATTACCACAAAAATCTATTTGAATTCCTAATACTACTAATACGATCACTGACATAGCGAACCCACCGTGCCAGGACCAAAAATTGGCCAGCGTAGGCTCTGCCACCGACATAGCAGACCCATCGTGCTAGACCAAAATTTGGCAGCTACACCTCGCAGCTCTCCTACACTTATTCTCTCACCGACACATGGGACCCACCACGCCTCCCACTCAAGAAGGCCAAAATTCCCCTCGCTGCTGCAGCTTGCCTTATCCTCTTGGCTGGTCAGACAAAAGGGAAAAATCTCCAATCCATGCAGACCATGGCCTCCTCCTCCCTCCCCTCAACCTAGTGCCGCCACTCGTCCATCCCACCGCCATACCTCCGTCGATGCTTGGATCCACCCATCTCGCCGCCACACCAACACCGGAGGCCGGAGCAGCTCATCTTGCCACCGACATCCCTGACTCCCTCCGTCGGCTGATCTCCATGGCTCCACATAGAGCACCGCTGCCTCCTCTAGCCATCGTCTTCCTAGCCTTGGCCTCATCATGCCACCATCGCCACTCCTAGATCCTACTTCGACTTTGATCTGGACGCACTTCTTGGATCCATTCCTGCCCTCGTCATGCCTTCAGTGATGCCGTCGCCTATAGCTGCTACATCCTCGACCAACCACATCACGCGTGATCTCCTATCCATAGGTTGGGCACCTCATGCTCATCCTCTTTTGTGTGCTCCTTGTAGTAGGTGATTTGCTTCCTTCACTTGTTATCTACAGTGACTAGTTGTTATAGTGAGATGAGATTTTCATTTTTAGCTAAACATTAGGTTAATGGCTTTGAATGCATAGATTGGAACATGATGAATTTTGCTGAGATTATAGTTCTTTTCTTTCTAGTTTCTAATTTTGCCTTGTAGCTATGGCAATTTGAAAGCCAACCCTAATACAAATGCCATTCAGTAGCAGCCATTTGCAAGGCCATCTCACTACAAGCGCCAGCCAGACCACATAAATTATAAACACAGTGCCTAGTTCTCCAAGATTTACTAGGACCAGTGCAGTCATGTCTTCGCCTGGTCCAAACAAAGTGCCTAGTGCACCTAGATTCACCAGGGCCAGTGCAGCCATGTCTCCGCCTAGTGCAAACACATTGCCTATTCCTACCAGACCCACTGCTAACCTGTCTCAGCAACCTACTCCCACAAACAGTGTTAACCGAACAATTCCTACGGACAACTTGCCAGGTGGACACAGCTCTAGGCAAAGCAATGACATCAATGAGTAGGTTGAGCAATTTGATGCTGCTAATTCAAATGGTCATACAACTAAAGGAGAACCAGTCCATGACTCAGTTCTAGGTAAACAATATGTGTTTCCAAGCATTAGTTTCTCCATTCATTATCTACAATTGGTACTGCTATAATAAAACATTTCTATTATTATTTGCCAATGTAGCACCCCTAAAGAATGTCTTCAAGAAAACCATGGGTCATGGCTTAGAGAAGATGATTAATAGATGAAAGAAGCTAGCTATGGAGGTGGTTGAAGGGAAGAAAAGACCTGAGGTCCCACTTCAAGCCACGAAGCTAGCATCAGAATGTGGTGTTGCCCTTAGAGACAACCTGCCTATCTACACATCTTGGAAAGAATATGATAATGAGCAGGGTAGGCAGAAGTATCAAAAGTTCTTAGGAAAGTGCCAGTGAGATAGCTATGTCATTCTTCCAAATATTTTCATGCATTACAATACTCCCATGTGAAAATTGTGTCTAATAATTCATCTGTGTGGCTTCAATCAAGGTTGGATGTGGATGTTAGGAATGAGAGACCAAGCAAGGCTACATGCACTGACATCATTAAGAGGGGAGTAAGGCAGTAGAGGTATCACCTTAAAAGGAAGTACTTTGATGACTCATTAACAAGAGAACAACTGTTGGCCAAAGAACCCTCCACCTAAAATGAAGAAAGAGGAATGGATCCAGCTAGTTGAGTACTAGTGTGACCCAAAGAATCAGGTCCATGCCTACATTATCTACTTTTGTTAATATGCAATGCAAATTGTGCATGTGAATGAAACCTTTGTATTGCATTTGTGGTGCAGGAGAAATGTGCTAAGAATAAAGTAAACCGAGTCCAAGTGCAACTTCACCAAAGGACTAGATCTAGGTCCAATATTGCCCATCGATATAGCCTAGTACGGATACTATTGCTTTTTGTGTGTTCCAATTATAAGGAACTATGTGCCATTAATTAGTTCTTGCACTAAAATGTGAAAAGTTATGGAGACAAACCTGATTGCCTGATGTTTGGTTGGATCCAATATGTGTGCCATTAATTACTTAGGCTTGTGAAGCCTGACAAGTACTGAAGAACAACAACATGTGGACATTGATGGTGTTTAGGCATATAAATTGTTAGTAGATGTGTGCTTCATAGTTTAGTACAACCTGTTAGTATGTCTTTTGTATAATTAGCAGGAAAGATGGGACATTTGTAGCATAGTAATTAGCATGTGCTTTTGAAGTGTCAAGTTAGCACATGTTGTATGATTTCTCATAATATTTGAGAAGCACAAAAGTCTTCCTCCAAGATTGTTGTTGATAGTCTAGGCCAGATCTGCCATTCATCCACCTTCCTTCCAAACATTGGTGTCGCTCAAGTGTCGAAGACTACCTAGTCTACATCGACAGTCGTAGAAGCACGCCTGCAAGGTCAGTTTGAGGCAACACTCCAAGCAGAAAGAGAGGAAGCTGCTAGGAAGCAGGAATAGTTGGAAGCACAACTTCTTGCTCAGCAGGCACTTGAAGCCAACCAAACAGCACTTGAAGAAAACTAAAATTTGTTGCGCCAGACCCAAGAAGTGAAGGGGATGCATACCAAGTTTGAAGAGACTAATGCACTACTACAAGCTATGCTAAAACTTCAAAAAGATTGAGGTAGGTCTGAATGCAGTTTCGATTGATGATGCCTTTGCCACCAAACTTTCTCTGTTATTGGAACTTTGTGCACTGTGTTGTCAGAACCTATGTCGAACTTATTTGCATCTGTGTGTATGTTTGAACCTATGTGATGGAACCGTTTGAACCTGTGTGATGGAACCTAGAACTAGTGTGGTGTGTTTGAACCTACAAGCACTATGTCTTTTGCTCTGGAATTTATGTGGATGATGGTTTGGCTAAAATGTGTATGCTTTATGAGCTCTGATGAGAATGCTGGAAAGATCTATCTAACATTGGTTATTGAATTGATACATATATTTGAGCCACATTCATCATCAAATGAAAGGAAATTTTATGATGACCTAGAGTCATCTCAAGATGTCTCTAACTACCTTAGATAACAAGACAAAATGAAAATGTCACAAAATCTACATAATTATATATGACGCTACCGTATCGTCATAATAAGTTGTCTAAATTAGGGTTCCCAGGACACAATTTATGATGGTTGGCATATTAGGTGATGAGTTGACCAACCAATATGTGACAGTCATAGTCGTCATTAAATGACAACAATATATGACGACACAACAAAACCGTCACATTTTGTGATGGTTTTCCATATTTTCGTCACAAGGTACATTTTGTGATGGTCGTTATCTGACGACCTTCATGATGGTGGTTTTTCGTCATACCATTCATTTTGTGACAAATTCTGTACTTTCCATGACACTTTCATTTTGTTATAAAAACCTAGATTTTTTGTAGTGAATCCGGTTCAACATGCAAGAACAAAGAACATTGATGTCTGCTATCATTTCATAAGAGATCACCAATAAAAAGGGGACATATGCATTAAGAGTGTGGGCACTAATGATCAACTTGCCAACATCTTCACTAAGCCACTTGATGAGAAGAGGTTTTGCAAGCTAATGAATGAATTGAACATACTTGACTTCTCAAATATGTGTTGATGCACCCCTATTATATGACATGCCTCTCCTTCGAGCAAAGAAGGTAAAGTTGGTCGACATATCATTCATCCATTGCTAAGGACTTGTTTAGTGCATTTAGTCATTCCTATCATGTCTTAAGCTCATTCATGAAAATCAAATGAATTTGATGCTTGTATGGTAGCACTACTACTTATATGCTTGAAATGATCTAGTGGTAGTATATGACATGTTTGTGGGCTTGTGAACCTAGTGTTTGATCTAGAAAATGAGCTACATGTGTTTAACTCAACATGGTGCATGATAACCCTTATTTGGAGGTGTGAAGAAGCTTGCCCTTGGATCAAACCGAGTTAAATATCTTTTGCAAATGATCTAGATTGAACCAAATTGAGAAAACGATCTTCACTTCACATGGTTTCACCCAACCTATCTAGAATTTAAACTCACCTTTTGTGCTAATTGTTGACAAAGGGGGAGAGAATTCACAAGGATAATAAGAAATAGGGGGAGCAAATAAATGAAAAGACATTTTAAGGGGATCAATTAAAATTTGAAGCACACAAGTAGGGGGAACAAGCTCATAAACTTGTATGTTGCATTTGTATGTGCATTACATATGTTTGCTTGCATGGCACAAGTTCTAAATTCCCTATTCATGCTTGTGTGGTGTATGCTAGATCATAGAAAATGTATGATGAAATGAAAAACTAGCATGCATAGGATAGCTAGACACTTGAATTGTTCTTACAAGTATTACTAGAACCTTGCTTATAATTTTGATTTCACGAGGTATCTAGTTCTTTGTTGTTTTTCAAGTGGTATCTAGAAAATCATGGTGCTAAGGATGGTGTTCAAATGGCAACTCCGATTGGTATCACGCTTCAAAGGTCCATTCTTTACACCTTAGCATCATTTGGTAGCTATTACTTTCCCAAACTTTTAATCCATGCATATATGCAAAGCTTTTAAATCCAAACTCTTAGCACATATGTAAGGGAGCTAATACTACCAAATTGGGTTGATGAAACTTATCCATAATCTTTACACATGGTAATATGCTTGGGCAAGTGACATGAATCCAAAAAGAATTTATTGAATATCTTTGTAACTGGGTTGTCATCAATTACCAAAAAGGGAGAGATTAAAAGCCCTAGTTTGGTTTTGGATAATTGATGAAGCCTAGCACTAACCTTTGTCATGAGTTGTGATATGAGCTAGGTTGGTGCAATCCAAGTGTTTGAGCAAGATGAGGTCCATGGTGATGAAGGTGGATATGAAATGATGATGATCAAGCTCAACTTGGAAAAAAGAAAGAGAAAAACAAAAACTGAGATGACCAAGCCAAAGGTATATGATAGGTTTTTGTTTTGCACTCAAGACATCATAGAGGGTGTGAGTGACTTATGATCGATAGCCATACTATAAATAGGGAAAATCCTTAGCTAAACGGTTTATCGAGTGCCACTAGGTGATATGACTTTTGCATATGCATTTAGGAACCTAGTGTGCTAACTTTAACCCTTGTAAAATGCCTTGAAAAATTGCTAACACACGTGCACACAAGTTCTACACTTTGTGGTTAGCAAGTTGGAAGCAAGGGTGAAGTGTTTGAAAAAATAGAAAAAGAAAAGACGGCATTGGTCCCTGACGGGATGATGCATCGAACGCTAGACCTGACTCCAGCGCCGCGTTCGGTCATCGCGCGTAGAGAAGTAGTATGGCGATTGTGCGTGATCGGACACGTAGGCTCTGAGTCAGGTGCATGCTGACGTACAGTGGCATCGGCCTCACGAGCGCACGTAGAGTGAAGAAGAGCTAACTAGACACTAGGGTGTGTTAGGTCAACATTGACCTAATGTGACCGGTCGCTATTTGTGCATTCTAGATCGTCTCTAGAAATGATCGGACTCAGCTTTGTGCGATGTCAGGTCGCTTGAGTTGCGCGTCCAATCGTCACTTAATGCACGAGCGTCTGAAACTTGACCGTTAGGATCTGGCGGCTGAGGTTTGAAGGGAGGTGACACGTGGACGGTTGTGGAAGACCAAACACTGGTGCCTGTGTCAGGTCATGATCCACGTGTGTGTCCGGTCTAGCCCAAAAAAGTAGAGAGCCAGGGGCCAATGGCTCTTCCATGGTTGGCTCCCTATTTAAAGGTCTTGGCCAGTCCTTGGCTCACTCTCTTGGTACTTTGATATACTTGACATCCTTGTGAATCTAAGCAAGCACCTCCCACTCATCTCCATCATTGATTCATCATTATAGTAGAATTGGGAGTGATTCCAAGTGCATTTATTTGAGTGATTGCATCTAGCGACACTTGGGGAACGTTGCGGATGTGGATTTCTTGTTTCTCTTCGTGGTTGCCGCCACCTAGACATCTTGGAGCAGCGGAGGAGGATTGGCATGAGTTGGTAATTGTTCGTGGCCATCTCCTGGTGATTGTGAGGGATCTTGTACCTTCCCTGGTGGAGAGCCAAAAGGTAACTATAGTGGATTGCTTATGTCATTGAGTTACCTGACAGGTGGGTAGGTTTTTGTAGTGTCTAATTATGTGGATGAGAATTGTGCAAAACCTCTTAGCCACCGAACCACCAAGTGTTGGTCGACACAACGGGGACTAGCGCGCCGGTAAGTACGTGAACCTTGGGAGAAAAATTGATTGTCTCTTGCCCTTTGGTATTTTTTCGGTGATTGAATTGGTATTCATCATATGATTGGTTCACTACTCTAAGCGGCAGTATAATCACCCTACTCACTCATTTATATTCCGCAAATTAGTTGTAGCAAGCTCTTTAGTGTAGCTAGAATTGAGAGCTTGCTTTATAGGTTAAGTTCATCTAGTGGAGCACTTTAGTGTAGCAAGTATGAGAGCTATTAATGAGTAGTGGCTTATTCAATTGTGTGCCTAGTTATTATAGTAACTAGAATTGTTGGATAGGTGGTTTGCAACCCTTGTAGAGCTAGAGCAAGTTTGCATTTCGCTATTTGTCATATTTATCAAATTGCTCTAGTGATCTTGTAGATTTTTAAATAGGCTATTCACCCCCTCTAGCCATATTATGATCTTTCGGATGCTAAAAAAAAGTTACTAATAGTAGCCATCGTTAATTATAAATTTGGCAAGATCTAATAAACTTTGAATCTTTTGTTCCTATCTCGTATCTAGGGCCTGTTTGGCTTGTTGCCACAACTTGCTGCAACGCAACAGTGGCATGCCATAACACGTTTGGCTCCTGCCCTAATTGGGGCGTGCCAAAAAAACACGTCATGCTCTAGTGTATTTGTGCCAAAGCTAGCTAAATGTATGTAGGGGAATTTGAGTGCCGCACTTTAGGCGCAACTTCCACTAAGAAGAAAATTCATTAATAATTTGAATAAGTTAGTTAATCGAATTTATAAAATGTTCCATCAATATCTGATGCTATTTCCACCTGTTGCTGACTTTTTTGTGAAAGTGGCCAGCTTGGAATTTTATTTTGGATATACTATAGATCGGACGTTTGGACGCACGTCCGTGCCTGGTCGCCACCTTTGTTTCATGTGCGCTCATGCGTACGCGGGAAACACCGCATCTTTATCCCTGGTATAAAGTTGTAGATCCCATCAAGAATTATAACTTTTATATAGAAAGTATCTTCATTTAATACCATATAAGAAAGATACAATTTTTCTAAGGCGATAAGCATTTGTACGCGATTAATATACTACTCAAACTTTTGTTCAATTTTTTAGTATCTTAATGATTTTAAATTAAAAAAAATAAAACTAAAAAGTTGTAGATCTTGTCAAGGGCTACAATGTTTATATAGATAGTATCTTCGTTTGACGCTATATATGAGAGATACGATTTTTCCAAGGTGATAAGCACTTGTACACGATTAATATACTACTGAAATTTTGTTTAAATTTTTTTTGTATCTTAATGACCTCATATTAAAAAAAACTTGAAAGAAGAGAGTTGTAGGTCTCGTCGATTTCTACAACTTTCATATATAAGATATATTCATTTGACACACATAAGAGAGATACTATTTTTCTAACGCGACAAGCATAGGTACGCGATTTATATATTGCTAAAACTTTATTTAATTTTTTTGAGCATTTTAATGACTTCAAATTAAAAAACTCAAAACTAGAAAGTTATAGATCTTATCGAGAGCTACAATATATATATAAATATAATTTTTATCTAAGATAGTTTTCTAAGGGTGCACCATGCCGCGCGTTGGCGCGACGCTACAGCGTGGAGCGTGTGGCAGAACTGCCTAATCTAATGTTTCTCAGGAGTGCTCGTCTTCCATTAGACAATAAGCACTCGAAGGAGAACACTAAATTATACGGTTCCATTGGGCACACCCCAAGAGAAAACCCAAAAATCCATATTTTTCTCATCAGAATCACAAATGAGAGAATAAAGCTTATGTCATTCTTAACCATTTCTTACCTCACTTTTAATACAACTTTAGAGTATAATATTTATTGTCATAACAGCAGAATGTAGTCATATTATCAGAATTATGAATAATTTAATTGAACAGCGGAATATAAACGTGTGAACAGAATTACAATGGAAATAATTATCTAATCATGACATGATGAAGCATTGATACGTAAACTATGACAACAAATTATAAAATTTTTATTTATAAAAATATTTAGTGAGAGCTATAAATAAAGACTATGATCGCAGCGTAAAGAAATCCTTTCTAAGCCCACCAGGAGGAATCCACACACAAATGTCAGCTTTAGCATCCACCTGTCACATGCAACAGGGGGAAATAAAATCCTGAGTACTCAATTATACTCATCAAGACTTACCCCGCAGGAGGAAATAAAAGACTCCAAGGACATGCAAGGCTATCTGGCTTATGGGTTTATTGCGTCTATAGGAAGCATTACTAAGCGTGTGTCCTTATATTCATTTTTTTATTAACAGCCGCATTAGTTCATTAACCAATCATTCTATGTAAGCACCAGTGCTACTTTCAAGCAGGTGGTAAGCAATCAAATTTTCTTTTTCATCACCTTTTATCTTCATGTTCTTACTATGGTGCTAGAGTTTAGATAAGTCGTACCGTATTGCTCGATGATTCGCGAATCAATGCCCCCAGCTAGGTACCCCGAAAACACACACGCCCCGCTTGTACCCTAGGTACAAGCAGGACCAACCCACTACCCTTCTATCACGGGGTCTAGGTCTCCGTCTAAACTGGGACTCCAAGCCCCCGACCCTGGATCCCAGACTCAGTGCGGTGCAAGGACCTCCTTACCCCAAAAACAACCTTGACAAGTCGGTCCGAAAAGAGCTAGAACCCATAATAAGAGAGTAACAAGTCTTCCAAGCGCCCATACCCAAGTATGTGCTCAGGATAATAAGTCTGTGACTTGCCTAGCGTCCAATGCAAGGGCCGATCCTTAACCGACATAGACAGGGAAAACAGTATAACCAAGTCATGCCCTATTGGCTGCGGGACACAACCCCTTACACTCACCAATACCCCAACCATATCCCTATCTGGTCACCATTTTTTTTCTTTCCACCATTTATATTTTCCAAGTGATAATACAGTAATATAATTCCTATCTCTCGCGAGTGACAGGAAACCACTCAACTTCTGCCGGAGTCCTATAGCATAGCAATCTACACGATCCTGTCATACTAGTAAGGCTCATAGGATAAATATATATATATATATATATATATATATATATATATATATATATATATGCAAGTGAGTTTCATTCAACTCCTTAAAACTTAATGCACAAATATAATTGAAAGTGCAGAAAAATAGAGGTTATACACCGGGGCTTGCGTGGGTAAAATATAATTAGAAGTTAGCTTTTCATCATGGCGACACGATCTCCAAAAGCACCATTTCTCCAGCAACTCCCGATGACTCCATGATCCATCGATGTCCCTATTATGATATGCAATGTGATGCAATGTAAAGACATAATTAATCGACTGCAACCATGACTTGTAAATTACTATTTATGTCTCTCAAATTAACGAGCTAGTTCTAACAACGACCGTATTTAGGCTACATATCCATGTTGTCGAATAAGGTGTTATTTTCCAACAATTATTTTAGTTATATAAACCCAAGTTGTTTCTTTATTCTATTATAGCAATTTAACATTTATTCGAAATAGGGCATCATTATCTATCTAGCAAACTAATTATTCTAGAGCTACAAAAATTACAGTGAGTTTCTAATATTGCTAGGAACCTACTGTAAAATTTTTAGATCCAACACTATTACCAATTTATCACAATAATTCCTACAAGTTCACATTTTAACAATATTAAACATTTTAAAATAATTAGAGCAACCCTGGAAACATTTTTAAACATGATGAACAAATTATACTAACAAATAGATCCTAATTTTAGGAACCAAGGAAAATTAGTTTCACAATTTTTGATTCCTCTACATTGTATATTAATTTTACAAGTTAACTAGAAACCTATATTAGAAACGTATTTAGAAAATGGAAAGGCCGGCGGCACCCACTATCGACCCAACGGCCTGTTCGGCCTGGTCCAGCGGCAAGGTAGCCTAGGTGGGCGGGGCGCGCGCTGGCGTGAGTGGCCCATGCGTGGCGGCGTGGCCCAACGCGGGGACTGGGCGTGAGCGGTCTAGTGGAGCCGGCAGCCCAGACGGTGGGGCACGTGTGCGGGTGTGAGCGGCTCAGGCACGACAGTGACCGGCCGGCCTAGCAGGGCGCACGGACAGCGGCCCAGGCATCAACGTAGGCCGGCCCAAGTGGGAAACCCTAGGGCGCGCAGTCCATTTAGCAAAACGGACCCCGGGTTTTAACTAATAAACCTACGATCTAGCTCACTATTCAAATGAGTCGTGTATTTTGCAATAAGGACCCTGTATAGTTTCTATTCACCTTCTCCCTCCTCCGGTGAAGCAGAGGAGCAGAGGACGGCGGCTCCGACGACCAAAATCCGGTCATTCAGCGCACCCACCGATGGTGGGAAGAAGGCGCGGGGCAGCGGTGTACCTAGACATGCACAGGCTTGGCCAAACCTCTCCCCACTGTGGCCCGCAAGAGACGCAGCCGCGCATCACGATGGGCGCGACAGCCGGCAGCTGGCGATGATGGTGCTGCGGGGCATAGAGGCGGGAAGGGCTGGGCTACCAGGCACCAGGCGAACAAGGCGCGCCCCTGGCTAGATCCTGCTCGTGCCGGGGCAAGGCACAGCGCCCTGGTCATGTGCGAGCAGCACGACAAAGGCCTGTGCAGGAGCCGCGGTGGCCTCCGGTTACGCGATATTGAGGCTACGGCGTCCATAACGCAAAGGCGAGGCAACAGCTGCACAACGGCTGGAGTTCGCGCGACAGCCGAGCAGGGAGGCAGTGTGGAGCTCAACACGGTCCGGGGCGATGGCGCGGTCAGGACGGGAGTTCGCACGGGTCAGCAGGGACCAGGGAGCGGGGGAAGCAGTGGTGGAGCGCGCCGGCGGTGAAGTGGTGGTGTGGAGGCGGTAGTGGCGCGGCCACGGTGATGGGGACATGGACGGGGCAGTGCTATGAGCCTCTAGAGCGCTTGCGCGTGCTCGCGAGGGACCGGCGTCGGGCGGGCAGGAGGCGCGGTGACGGCGGGGGCACTGTGGCATGGCAATCGGACGTACGAGACACGGCTCCACGGCGACGCGGGCTCGGCCTTGGTAGGTGCTGTGGGGCAGCGAGCAACGGACGTGGAGCGACGCGGCAACACGGCCTAGGCACGCTCGGTGGCTGGGCAGCGGCGTCGGCGACTAGCAGCAAGAGAGGGACAGCGGACAGAGCCAAGGAAAAGCTGGTGTGCGAGAGAGAGAGTGAGGAAAAGAAAAAGGATCTGCTGCTGCTTGAATGCTCGATGGTGCTGTAAAGTACCAGCTCGACTGGCGCTCATATAAAAATATCGGACGTGAGGCAACGAGGGAGAGAAGGTCAAGGGCGCAAGCAAATGGACACGCCGGGGTGCAGAGCAATGCAGAGCCACGACGAGAGACGTGACGGTGAATAATTGCCATGCAACGAGTACGCTGTACGCCGCGCCAGGAAAAGTAATGAAGCCTGTAGAGCTGTTGCGCTATCGTTCGTCTGCTACGTGCTATCACACCAATCACTTGAATTTATGAAATTGCCAGACGGGCAGCTGTGTCGCGGCGTGTAGCGGGGGAGGTGGAACTGGGCGCAGGTACACGCGAGCCCTAGACCGACAGCAGCAGTGTATGCATGTGAGGCAGCGTGGCCAGCACAAGTGGGCGCATGTGTGCGCGGGTAAGCAGCCAGCAGCCAGCAAGCAGCAGCGACCCAGCCAGCAGCAGCGCCAACACTCCCATTTTTATTTCTATTTTGTTCATATTAATTTTTAAACCAACAAACATCACATTAACACTCGAATAAGCATACCCACATATTCACAATGTTTATATCCTGCTGGTGATACGATTTTTTCCTGTTTATATTTTAGATTATTTTAGCTTCTAAAAATTCATTTTCTAAACAACTTTATGCATTAACAGTCATAACTAAAACTCTAAGGTTTTATTATTTAGCAAATTTTTACTTTCAACAAATTTGGTTTATAAAAATTGTTTTCATGCTCAATCCAACCAAACAAGCCATTTGCCATTTACTTGCTAGAATCGTTATCGGACAAATTTTAAATACTTTTACGTCCTAGGTGAATCTACTTAGATATTTAGTCTAGTCCATCAAGGTGAACCACATAACACTCGCTCGTCATTCCATGCGTGTTTTTAAAACCCGCCGTTCAATATAACTCGCCAAAATGACGCTTTTAAACATAAGCTAAATTTTAAAATCCGAGAAAATTATTTCGGTAAATCCTCTTAGGTCTAAATCGCGGTGCTAAACAAGATCGTAACACTAGGGTGTTACAGAGCGCCAACGGGAGTGGCGCGGCAAGTATTTTCACGTGAAAGTCGTCGTTCGACGTGGTAGAACATGCAGCTCCGACGCATGTGGCGCGGCAGAACGGGGTAAATTTGAAAATAAAATAAAATAACAGTGTTAGATTTGGAATTTGTGTTTAGAAAAAGATTAAAAATAAAAAAAATCTCCACTGAAGTAGGCGTTGGGGTTTCTGGTTTCTCTTACCTGGGCAAGTCTGGCCTAAATATGAACTCCCGCCGTCACAGAAAGAATGTAAATCTCGGTTTTTTAGATAAGATTAGTGTATGTGTAAAATTATGTATTTACCCCTCTTTTATCATTATAGAAGTGGTTGTCTTATAGAATGTTTTTGTTAAGGATGGTAATTTTTTAGTTATGTAGGAATATTTTTAATTGATGAGTTTTATTGAAAAGATGATACCTAACTCTATAATTACATATTTTTTTAAGAAAAAAGATATGAACATTAGAATTATTAGTTTTTTTAGACGGAGGGAGTATAACTGATGGCCCGACTGTCTGCGACTCAGCGTTTCTCAGGTAGTAGGCCCCATTCCATTAGCTTTTTATCCACTCCCACAGTCCAGTTCACAGACAGTCCACACGACCGCCGATCCCACCCCCTGCGTGCTTTCCTGCAGAAACTCCCAATGGCCTGCCGCCTCGCCCTCGCCGGCGCCACCGCCACCGCCGCCGCTGCCCGCGCCCCCCGTCGCGCCGTGATCACCGCCGCCTCCGCTTCTTCCGCCGGAGAACCCGCGCGCCGCATCATCCGCCGCCGCGCGCCACCGGGGCAGCAGGGCTCTGCGACCGCGCCCCCCGCCCAGCCGTCCGTCGCGGAGGTGCGCCGCGCCATCGGCGTCTCCGACGACGATGCGTCGGCCGCCGCATCCATGGAGGCGAAGAACTCCGCGTTCATGGACCTCATCGCTACCACGCCCATCGGGAAGCCGGAGAGCGAGCCCGAGCGCCGCCTCCGCGAGGCCGCCGAGTGGGTAGTCGACAACACTGAGACGCGCGCTTGCGAAGGTGATGATGCCCCCACCATTTCATCCATACCAAGCTACTGTACCTATCATTTGGTGCTAATTATTATTATTGCAATTGTGAATCCATAAAGCTATAACTGTAGGATTCGGACTGAAATTGCTTCCTTTTGTTCTCATCTTTGTTTTTTTCAGGACAGAAGTCTTTCTTAGTGCTATGCATGATGACATTTCCTGCGTGGTTCTTGCTCATGTTTATTGCCCTTGGAGTCATGAAGTTACCATTTGATATTCCAGTTCTGGATAATCTGCTAATGTAAGGTGTTAGTTATTATTATTTTTTCCCTTTCTTTTCCAATTATACGAGCTTAAGACACTGAATATGAAAATAAATAGACTAAGTCTGTAGACAGTAGTTTTTTCCCTGATCGTTTGTCTTATAATCCGTACTTTTTAGCTTGTTTTTTAGCCGGAACAGTATTTTTTTCTCACAACAAATCAGTCAGAACAGTGTTTTTGCTCGTTTTTTCAGCAAAGCGAATGGGGCTATGTCACTACTGAAGTTACCCACACCCTTTGTTAATTATAGTTCACTTTGGCTTTATGCTAAGTCAAATATCTTTTCAGTTCGACCAAGTTTATAGAAAAAGGCACCAACGTCTACAGGATCAAATTAGTTTCATTAAATTATCCATGAAATATGTTTTCATAACTGTAGATGTTATGATTTTTTTTTTTTCTAAAAACTTGGTCAAAGTTGAGGAAATTTGACTTTGGACAAACCTAAAGGGAACTATATTTTGGAATGGAGAGAGTATATTGTAAGTTATAACTAAGTCTGTAGACAGTAGTTGTGTTTCCCGTTTGTCTCTATACAACTGGAATTGCTATATTTCTTCTTAGGGAATAAAGTGAAATTATTTTTTTTCTAGAGTTGTTATTTATGTGATGGGCAGAATAACTTGCTATCTTGAATAGTTTGGCAGTATTACAAGTAATTGAACCACTCTGCCATCGCCTTCTGTCTTGTGCGGTTGTGCCTTTTTCACAGCATCCATGACTTCGTCAACAATCGCTTGCTCTTTATTATGTATTCTAAACCAAACTCTTCAGCTGAGGCATTCATGAGTTATAATAGTTTGGTATAATAAATCTTGCTTCCTTGTCAAGTAACTTAACTAATCATCCAAATAGTGCTGATTCTCTGTTATCTTCATCTCCACTTCATTAACCTGAATCATTGTATCATGTGCCACTCACTGAGGTTGAATGTAGTTGCCTCCCTCCTTCTCCTTCTACCTCCTCTGTGCATTGTCCTACATTCTCACAACACCCATCTCTCTTCCATGGTTCTCTGTAGACCCACCTACTCGACTTCACTGTTTTCACTGGCTGACCCTGCAATCCTGGTTGCTGCCGCAGTAATCCTGGTTTGCTGACAGTATCCATCCCCTGAAACTTATATCCAGTTTGGAGTGACCTCTGTCCTCGCCCTCTCTGATCTCTCTGACTATGTTTAACCCATACGTAATCCAACTATCAGAGCTTGGTCACCAACCACTCTCAATAGCCATACTCGCTAGCTGCAAATCCTCTTCTCTCCATATTTCTTAACCAAGTTCTGTTGCTTGCACCATTCAGCATTTATGGACAGCTTGTGTTGTCTGTCTCCTGTTCTATCCAGCTGAGCTTGGTCACTAGTGGCGGGGAGAGTGTTTGGATGAATAGATTTTGATGATGAAGCAAGGTTGGTTAGCTATTTACTGCCATGAGCTGATGCAAAAACATTATTATATGTTTTAGAAACTGGTTGAGAAATAGCGCCAAGAGCACAATTTCCCTTCTTTGGACCATATGCTGCAATTCTTCTTGGTCTTCTAGTTTAATTTGAACTATGGGTACCCTATTTTATAAATTTGGCTTCTGAATGAATTAATGAAATGATTCTGGCAGTACATATGCCCTGGCATGCATTTGAGGCAGAAATAGGCGTATTTTCAAATACGTTCTGATACTGTGTATTTTATGATGAAAACAATACCTATGACATAAATTTTATACATCTGAAAAGCTATGAAGGGTGTAACTGGTGTTTTTTTATTCTCGGTCACGCAGGAGTGCTGCAAAGAAGAGAATTACAAACCCCCCCTTCCCCACAAGGAAAACAGATTAAATTCATGCCTGTAAAATTGTAAAAGGGCGACCCAACCTAGTAACCTAGTTACCCAAACTAGGGGCTGTGATGAAAGATAGCCCCTTAGGTCCTGCCATACCCCAGAGCTGGGACGCCTCACCAGCAAGGGAGAGGGCCGTGGAGAGCCTTGTTGTAACTCCAATTAAAACACAGTCATCCCTGTGTTTCCAGAGAATCCATGCACCCAAGATGATTAGGGAGTTTAAACCTTGCTGGGTGGGGCCACTCACAGCTGAAGCAGCTTTTTTCTTTGGGTAAACACAGCTGAAGCAGCTCTGCACCACCTGTTTCGGATGGTTAAGACCTTGCTGCGCCAATCCATCTGTTGTCCAACATTGGTTGTGAGCCACAAACCAGAGGAAGAACCGGCATTTAGCAGGTGCCCAAGACTTCCATATCCGCTCCCAATGGCCAAATAGACAGCACCTTGAAAAAGAGCATCATAGGCTGACTTGGCTGTATATTGGCCAGATAGGCACCATACATCCTTATGAGCTTATCTGTCATCTTATTGGAGCTGGAGCTCGGCAATCAAATCCCATAGAGTAAGGAAATCAGCAATGGCACCCTCTGTCAAAGCACCCTGTAAGTCATGAATGCATTGATGGTTTGTGAGGGTTTCCAGCACCATTCTCTTATTTGCTCTTTTGGGCACCAATTCAAAAAGGTGAGGAGCTAAATCCTCAATATGTTGCTCAAGCAACAACTTGTCTTTCCAGAAGATAGTACTGGTGCCATCACCAATCTCTGTAATCACCGCCATGGAGAAAAGGGCTTGAATACAGCTGCCTGTTTGAATTGTGAATGTTGACTATGGTATTGGGCTGTGTCTTTTGTAATCACTGCCATCTCACTCGAAGTGCCTAGCCAAGAGATTTGAGACCCGAAACACCTAGCCCGCCAAGCTCTCATGAACGGCACACCTAGTCCTTTGGCTTCCTTCCTTCCACGCAAGTAAAACCTCTTCTAATTTTATCAATGGCCTTAATAGCCCAGGGAGGAAGATCAATCGCCATTGCAAGATAGATGTTGGTGCAAATCCAGGCCACACACCAAAGTGCTAGTATGCACAGATCGCATGAAGATCACCTCACGAGGGACTCAGCAAAGCCGGCCTATCTAGTTCTGAACTGGGCTTAGCCGGTGTTCACAGGAAAAAAACCCTACAAATGCCTCCTGGGAAGGAGCCCATCAGGGAGGCATACCTAGGGCTATTGTAGGGTTGGTAGGCCACCTAGAACGCCCTCAAAGGCCACTGAGATGAGTGAAGAACAGAAAATAATGGGGTTACAATTGGAAAAGATAAAATAGTAAATTAATTTTTTTGATCGGTTGGATATCCCCAATCGTCTGTGATCCTTTATATTTATAGGGTGGCGAGGTCTTACCCCACTTGGAGATTGTATACACATGAATTCCACCCGAATCTCCAAGTTCTACTAATAGGTCAAACCGGCTTAGCTGACATGCAAACCTGGCTTAGCCGGTTTGCTCAGGAAACCTATATCAAGGCTAACTCTGGTCGCCATCGATAGAAAACTTGAGCAGGGTGTAACTGGTGGTTGCGATGAATCATGTGAGGTGGCATGAAATATGGCCTTTAGCTCTTGATATGCTGTACAGATGTTGGCTGTGCTGTACAGATGTTGGCTGTGCTCTAATATGAATACGTAAGCGATTTGGTATGACATTTTCTGCTATGAGATATTATTAGATGATTAGTTTGTGAAGTGTCTCAAGTCATATGATGTAGGGTGTTATCATGTCAAATGCCCTCAATGTTCTATGTGTTGTATAAACAGATTCACAAACAAAATTTAGTTGTCAAGTTTGACTTCTCATGATGCCTATTTTTTCTATGTTGCACAAGCATAAACATATGGTGATGGTAATTGTTTACTCCCTGTTCATTTATGACATATTTTTATGTGTAAATTGCTTTGTTGGATCTCTTATAGATTGCTCCCTTGTCACCGAGCAAGTTATGATACCTGGCATTTTGTTGTGTCCCTTTTCTGTTTGACTGGTGCGGTGATCCTTACATAATCTTATGGTAATTGGAATGTAAAAACCAACTTGTTCAATATAACTTTTTAATCTAATGATGCAATTGTAAACATATCAATTGCAAGTAAAACCTATTGGGTAAGTGTTTGCACAAGGTGTTGTTCCGTGTCCTTTTATCCATATTGGATCAAAGTTGAAACTGGCAGCCAGGAAGTAATAAAACAGTAGAATATAAGCTCATAAGCATTCTCTCTTTGTTTAATAATGCACTTACAAACTTGCTGCTTTTATTACTACTAAAAAGCTACCTTTAACTATATTTTTTTCTGAGGGGTAGGAGGATACTTACGCCTATCTTGTTCTAACTGGATTAGGCTAGTAACCTGTTCTTTTACCTTTTATGCTTCTCACTTAAAACTTCTGTTGAGAAATTGAAGATATAGTATTTAGTTTCATGCAGTTTACATCAGGTCTTCAGGTGACATGGACACTTGTGTACTTTGTGATATATTTCATCTATCTTACAGTATGTAACTGTATTATATTTTTGTCCTCTTCTCTGTTTGTCGAGCAATGATGAGCTTTTCAACTGTGTTTGTAGTTATATATATTATTAATTGAAAATGAGAACTGCACATTCTCTAAGGGCGTACCCAGTGCAGAGAGCTCCCGCTCTGTGCGGGGTCTGGGGAAGGGTGTCAGTGGCAAGCCTTACCCTTGCCTATGCAATGCGAGAAGACCGCGACTCGAACCCAGGACCTTCCGGTCACAGGCGGTAAGACTCTACCGCTTGCACCAGGCCCGCCCTTCAGAACTGCACATTCTCTACTGTGAAATATTTTCGAATCGCCTCGAGCGGTAAATCTTTGAAGATTATTTTGAAGGACATATGAAGGAACAGGATGCTCAAGTGGAGAGCTAAGAACCTTTATTCAATTAACTTCATGGAACATCAGGAAAATGTGGAAACTCAGAATGATATACACAGAGTTTGATCACCCTGATGCTACCGTTTCATCAGATACACCTAACCAAAAGTGGATCTCTGTTAGTAGACTATGGATAGTACAATCAGTGAAACCAAACACAATTGTCAAATAGCAGAAAACAGAGTTGCAACATTTTCTCTCAGTTTCACAGTTTGTGAGGATCCCACTGTAGCTGAATGCTTTAGATCTTGGTTGTAACACCTGTGGTGCTCTTATAGTTTCTGCATGGGCTGAAGACGAAGCTTGGCTGTAGATGTGTGGAGATGACAAATGTACTGCACACTTTCTAGTCACGCCAACAGAGGAGTCTGATCAAACACCAGCGGATGATGTAAGTCGCGAATGACACTCTTTGAGCGCTCTGATAAACCTTCCCCTTCTTACCTTCCTTTCACTCTCTGCTCTCATTTCTAGGGCTAGTTACAAACTCACAATGCTATTGGAAGAGTTGAAAGCAGAGCACACTACAAGTTATTGGTGTTAGAGTTTGTGTAGATTTGGTCAGCATGCTGAGGCTTTTATAGAGCTAAAACGTTGAGCTCACCCCTCACATTCAAATGTTCAACCAAGTTGCATAAGTTGAGTGCAATTTGGGCGACAAACTTGCATGGTTTTATGGACTATTCACTGTATTAGATTCTGAGAGTTTGGTATTTGCAATGGAATCTGAAAATTATATCATGGCTGAAGGGGCTTAAGCGGTACCATGCATCATGCCATGTGAGCGTTCACAGTCTTACAAAGGCAGCTTTCACTTCTGATTTATATTGGACTAGAGGTAGACCTTTTTGAACTCCCCCTTTTATAACAATTCTTATAGTAACATGCAAGTTGCAATGTACAGAATCGTTTGATAGTTCCTATAGAGGTGCTCCAGAAGGGTTCATTTGTACCAAACAAGACTGTTCTTGGATGCCTAAACTAATATGTGCATTATGCTTGCTTTGCCTCTTTGAGCAACTTTTGAGATCTCTCTAGGGGTATCACTCCCCTTTGTATCTGTCTGAAGGGTTGGCAGGATCTTTACGCATCTTTTGAAAAGGCTCACTCCTCTCTCTCAAGCAAGTCAAGGAGGAAGAAGCCAAGAAGGAGGAAGTGATTATGTCATGTGATGTGGGACTAACTTGTGATATTATTGATGAATCTTTTTATAAGCCCATTATTGTTGCTCCCACTAACCCTTCTTGTAGCACTACCACTTTCTACTTCACCTTTGAGTGATGGTTTCACTTGTGATGCCTCACTAATGGTGGAAAATGAGACCCTCAAGAAGGAGGTGAATGAGCTCACTCATGCCTTAGGCAATCTATGGTGGAGATGCCGCTTGCTAAAGTGCTTGGGTAGCCAAAGATTTTCTATCAATAAAGAGGGATTGGGATATACCCAAGAAAGATAAGGCAACCTTTATCACTCCCAAAGCTAGCTTTGTGAAGGGCAATGGTCGGTTTTGCAATAGATGCAAGCAAGTTGGCATATAGAGCAATATTGTAAGACAACAAGAACAGCAACCTAGTGTATCCTCAATTAGATTTGATTCTTATTACATGCTTGTTAAGCGGTGCCAATGGTGTGAAGGCTAAGTTTATTGGTACACTAATTGTGGGCCAAAGAAGAAGGCCATTGGGTACCAAAGACCTTGGTAACTAACCCTTAATGACCCAAGCAAGTTTGGGTACCTAAAAGAATTGATCTTCTTTTGTAGGTCAATTATAAAGCTGAAGAAGAAGGCATTGGGTGCTTGATAGTGGGTGCACACAACACATGACTAGTGATTCAAGAATGTTCAATTCAATCAATGAAATGAGAGCAATGGGATTGATAGTATCACATTTGGTGACAATGGCAAAAGCAAAGTAAAAGGACTTGGTAAGACTGCAATATACAATGACTGAGCATTTCCAATGTGCTACTAGTAGAGAGCTTGAACTTCAATCTATTGTTGGTAAGTCAATTATGTGATCTTGGTTTCAAGTGCATATTTGGTGTGGATGATGTAGAAATCATAAGTGTAGAGGCTTTAACTTGATATTCAAAGGATTTAGATATGAGAATCTATACTTGGTTGATTTCAATGCTAGAGAAGCTCGATTGTCAACATGTTTGTTCACTAAGTTTAGCATGGGTTGGTGATGGCATAGAAGGCTTGCTCATGTGGAATAAAACAATTGAATAAGTTGATCAAGCATGATCTAGTTAGAGGCTTGAAAGACGTCACATTTGAGAAGGATAAGCTATGTAGTGATGTCAAGCTGGAAAACAAGTTGGTAACACACACATCCTAAGAAGAGCATGATGAGTAGATCTAAGGCATTTGAGTTGTTGCACATGGACTTGTTGGACCAACCACATACACTAGCATTGTGGAAGAAACAGATATGGATTTGTGATTGTGGATGATTTCACTAGATACATGGGTGTTCTTTCTTATTGATAAGAGTGATGTGTTTTGCAACCTTCAAGACATTCATCAAGAGAATTCATAATGAGTTTGAGACCACCATCAAGAAAGTGAGAGTGATAATGAAAGTGAGTTCAAGAACACAAGAGTTGATGATTGTATGATGAATTTGGGATTAGGCATCAATTTTCGGCCAAGTACACTCCTTAATCAAATGGCCTAGTTGAGAGGAAAAATAGAACTTTGATGACATAGCAAGATCAATGTTGAGTGAATATAATGTGAGTTATTCATTTTGGCCAAAGCAATAACACAGCTTGCTACTATAGCAACAGATTCTATTATCACCGCATGATGGAGAAGACACCATATGAGCTCTTGAATGGAAGAAAGCCCAACATTGCATATTTTCGAGTTTTTGGTTGCAAATGCTACATATTGAAGAAAGGCACAAGATTGAGTAAGTTTGAAAAGAAATGTGATGAAGGTTTCTTGCTTGGTTACTCCACTACTAGCAAGGCTTATAGAGTTTGGAATTTAGCTAGTGGTACTCTTGAGGAGGTTCATGATGTGGAATTGATGAAACCAATGGTTTCTAAGAGGAAGATGAGAATCTAGATGATGTGAGAGGCACTCAATTGGTCAATGCAATCAAGAACTTGGACATTGGTGATGTAAGGCCTAGAGAAGTGATTGAAGTTGAAGATGACAAGAATCAAGTGTTCTCTAACTCAAATGTGCAAGCTTGTGATTCTCATGATCAAATCAAAGCTAGTTCATCATCTCAAGTGCAAGATCAACAAGTGGCTAGTATATCATCTCAACCAAAGGATCAATCAAATGCAAGCAATTGAGTGCAAGTGTTCCAACCAACAATGTTGCAAGACATCACCCTTTGGATTGTATCATTGGTGATATTTCAAGAGTTGTATAAACAAGGATCAAGAATATCATCATTTTGTGAACATTCTCATTGTGTCATCCATTGAACCAAAGAAGATAGGTGAAGCTTTGAAGGATATTGATTGGGTCAATGCTATGCATGAAAAACTAGATAACTTCACAAGAAATCAAGTATGGGAGTTAGTTGAGAGGCCTAAGGATCATAATGTGATTGGAATCAAGTGGGTCTTTTAGAATAAGCAAGATCAAGATGGGATAGTTGTAAGGAACAAAGCAAGATTAGTGGCTCAAGGTTACACTTAAGTTGAAGGTCTTAACTTTAGAGAAACATATGCCTCGGTTGCAAGATTGGAAGCAATTAGGATCTTGTTAGCCTATGCTTGTGCCCACAACATCAAGTTGTACTAAATGGATGTGAAGAGTGCATTTCTAAATGGGTACATCAATGAGCTTGTGTATGTTGAGCAACCTCTCAGTTTTTAAGATGAGAAGAAGCCCAACTATGTCTACAAGTTGAAAAAGGCTTTGTATGGTTTAAAGCAAGCACCAAGAGCATGGTATGAGAGATTGAGGGATTTCCTACTCTCTAAGGGATTTAAGATGGGAAAGGTTGACACCATTCTCTTCACCAAGAAGCTAGGTAATGACTTATTTGTGTTGCAAATCGATGCTGATGATATTATATTTGGATCAACCAATTAAGATTTTTGTGAGGAGTTTGGAAAGATGATGGCAAGTGAGTTTGAGATGTCCATGATTGGAGAGCTTTGTTACTTCCTTGGTCTTTAAATCAAGCAAATGAAGAATGGCACATTTGTGAGTCAAGGCAAGTACATCAAAGACATGCTCAAGAAGTTTGGAATGGTTGATGCTAAAGCTATTACTACACCAATGGGGACAAATGGAAGCTTGGGATAGTGATGCTAGTGGCAATATTGTGGATCAAAAGATGTATCGGTCTATGATTGGAAACCTACTCTATGTGACCGCATCAAGGCTGGATGTGATGTTTAGTGTATGCATTGTGCTAGATTTCAAGCCTCACCAAGAGAAAGTCATTTGAAAGCAACAAAGAGAATATTGAGGTACTTGAAGCATACACAAAATGTTGGATTGTGGTATCCCAATGGTTTAAGGTTGAGTTTATTGGATATTTCAATTTGGATTATGCGGGATGCAAAGTTAAGAGAAAGAGCACATCGGGCACATGTCAACTATTGGAAAGATCACTTGTGTCTTGGTCATCAAAGAAGCAAAATAGTGTAGCACTTTCAACTACCAAAATGGAGTACATTTCTGCCGGTAATTATTGTGTACAATTACTTTGGATGAAGGCTACTTTGATTGATTTTGGAATCAAGTTCAAGCAAGTGCCATTGCTATGTGACAATGAGAGTGCTATCAATCTTACCAACAATACAAGAAATCCTTGTTTCTATGACAAAAATCCTCATGACTGGGCAAATTATTGTCATATAATATATCATAATATGACGCAAAAGTTTGTAGCATCATAAAATCAGGACAACCAGAACTATTTATCATGACACTATTTTTTTGTCACATAAAGGTACCAAGTGTCATCACAAAATGTAAGTCATTGGAACCAGTTGACAGTGGCATTTTTATGATGATTTGTGTTGTTTTTATGTGACGGATGTGGAGCATCACTGTTTGTTATTTCAAACATGATGGACCCAATGTCAATATACCCATTTCCCCAACTAAAGACGGCGGCAGGCAGTGGGCGGCCTCTAGGTGGAGCCAGCTCCCCATCTCCCTAACTGATGGCATGGCGGCATCTAGGTGGAGCACGACGGGCGGTGGGTGACCTCTAGGTGGAGCTAGCTCCCCATCTCCCCAACTGACGATGCGGTGGCCTCTGGGCGGAGCCAGCGTGCAGATCCGCTGCAAGCCCGCTGGGCAGAGCGCGGATCTCCGGTGACCGACAGTGACTCCATCTCGTTGGTTGGCGGCATGCTCCTAGTCCCCAAGTGCTCCATTGTGGTAGTGCCACCTCATCCCCTTCCCTGTTTCCCCTCCATTGCCTTTCCCCGTCGCTCACCGTCCCCCTTTTCTAGTTGGTGTGTGAGGCCTAATCAATCCCTGCTCTCTCAAGTTCTCATGTTGCAGGCATCGTCATCTACTACTAGCACTCGGACGGTCAAGCGCTAGCTACGATTTCTCAGCAACCCGCACCCCTTGCTATTGTTGCTGTAGCGCCTCCACCCACTACTGTCGAGCTACAGGTGTCGATTGATGATGTGACCAGGGTTGCCGTTGATAATGTGCCCAGATTGCAAGGACATGAGGGTGTTTACTACCACTGCCGCATAGTCTGAGTTTCAAGTGCCCTAGGAAGAACTATCGAAATGTCAGTGTTATAATCATTTTGCACTACCCAAATTTCATTCTTGTTTGAATGGCATGCCTGAGAATGGTAGTGTTTTTAGCATTCAGTGGCTGCACTATTGATGTTAATTTTCCTATTGTTTTAATTTGGTTACAGGGGACATGTACTAGGTATTGGTTTGAGGAAGAATATGTGATGTTCCTTGATGATAATGGTTATCTACTATCAGCTTCCTCAACCATTGCAACAGCTTCGACAACAGAAGTTCCTAAGCTGGTGGAAAAAATTGATAGCTTAGAGCACATTCTGAACAAGGTGAAGGAAATGGTTGCCAAGAATAGGGAAGGCATGGGAAGGTGCATTTGTCTTGTATGTGGCTGTCTGAATGTAACATTCCTAGTGTTGGTCATCCTTTTGGTAGTAACTATAGTGTTGAAGTAGGCAATGATGATGAAGTAGGACATGTTGTGAAGTAGGTTGGATATATTGGCCACATTAGATATGCTTTTGGCTATGATGATGAAGTAGGCTAGGACATGTTGTATTGAACCTGTTATCCAGGATGTATTTGCAGTTAGTATGAAATATGTGCTTTTGTGCTTTTGGACATCTCTTGTGTGCATGGATGTGTAACATGTCTGTGTGATGAAATATGCGCCTTTCTGATTTATGTTGGAATTAAACATCCCTTTTGCTTTGATGTGTAACCTGTGTGTGATATAATTTTGGCAGCATGTATGTAACTTCCAGCATATATATATCATGACAGATCCTATAATTTCCATGACTCTGTCAGGTTATCATAAAAACCCAGAATTTTTGTAGTATATATCATCTCAATGAATTCTGGGTAGCATATAACATATCCATGATATTTTGGCAGCATATAGCCTATATGTAACTTCTAATAGGTTACATGTGCATAGAATAGAATTTATAAATCAAGTTTAACATTGAAACTAGAATCATTGCATTCAAGGTCTTACAATTTCATAATTCAAATACAAATTTTAATAGCATAATTCTGATACAGCAGAATCACTAATAGAAGTTCATGGTTCACAAATAGCTCTAGAAATGCAAAGGTTAGTCATCATCACTGTCTTCTTCTGATATACTCGCTTCGTCTTGACTATGGTACTCAAGGAAGGTTTCATCTTCATCTTCGTTGTCTGTTTCATCACCTTGAGGTGTTTGTTGATGTTGACGGATGCTCTCGACAAGGTCTGCACTAATAGGGCTGCCTGGTTGATTATCCATGTGCAACAAATCCATATTAGGAAAAATATCTCCCACTGTACAATCTCTCGACGAAGTATTGTCCTCTTGGTATGCCTCCTGACATCTCATCTATATTTGTTCATGGATTGGTTGTTTTTCATCGGACTCTTCAACATCAAATATATGTCGGTGGCCAAATTCTTGTACCACTGGCCAACATGGACCTAACTTTGTATCTTCCAAGAAAAATACTTGTGAAGTTTTTGTGGCTAGAATGAAATGATCATTCTTATACCATCGGCCTTCGATGTTAATGCTCTTGAAGTAACCATCATCTTTCATCTGGTATGTTCTTCCCTCAAGATTGTACCATTCACACCATAATAAGATAACAGATCTATCTCCTTTGCTGTTCTTAGTGTAATTCGACTTAATAATGTCTATGATTGTCCCATAGAAGTCAATAGTGTCATCGTTGTGAGTACCTGCAGTCTTGATGGTGGAGTTTTGTGTTTTCCTGTGTGCCTCATGAGCCATAATGTGGTACCGTACCCCATTGATTATATAGGCTATGTATGATCACACATGCCTATCCAGCCGACATGCGAGTGAGTATAGGTCTTCAACAACATTTGTTGTGCCTTCATATTTCAATCTGGTAATCTGCAGGAAAACACAGAGAATTGGTGAGTTTGTAAATTTATTGTATCATAAATGATTCAGTCAGGTTGTAAAAGTTGCACGCACATGTTTCTCGAGCCATGCAGGGAATTGTGTTGACATCATTTTTCAATAGTGTTGACCTGTTGTTGTTCCAATTCTGCCCTATACATGCTACAAAGGAAGAAGTTAATTAGTTTATTGTGACACTAATATTGAATAAAGTTGGTAGAAATGAAATGACAGCAATTACTCACTCTTTGTATTCATCAACCTCTTCATAATTATTTAGAACAAACCAAACCATGGAGTCATAGTTATTATCTTGGTAATGAAGTTTTGAAGCACCCAACAGGTTAATACTAGGACCAAAAATAGAGTAATCATTGGGTGAGATGTTCTGTGCTCCATCTAAGTTTCTTTCAGGCCTAGTGAACTTAGTAATAATTTCACTAAAATATGTTGAGCATTGGGTCATACACTCAAAGGCAGTGTATGCCTCTGCAACAGATCCTTCAGATCTTGCTTTATTGCGGATGAAACACTTAAAGGTGCCCAATCTTCTCTCAATGGGATACATCCATCCATACTGAACCATCCCCTTAAGGAGTGCCTCATCAGGTAAGTGTACTGCTAGGTGAACCATAACATCAAAGAATGCAGCAGGACAAATTTTCTCGAGTTTGCAAAGGATAATTACAATATCTTTCTTCATCTAGTGTAGTGCATCAACCTTTAGAGTTTTTGAGCAAAGTTGTCCCAAAAACCTACCCAATTTAGCAATTACTTCATATACATCTTTGCGCAGTGAACCACAAAGGCCAACTAGTAAAATACGTGCAATAGTATATGATAGTCATGTGTTTTTAGCCCATGCATTGTTCCTCCCTCCATATTGACACATCTTGATATATTAGAGGCATAGCCATCTGAAAAATTAACATTGCTAACAAATTGCAAGAACTTCTTTGCTTCTGGCATTAGAACATAACAAGCTTTGGGCTTTGTGAATGAATTACCAGCTTCTTTGCTTGGTGATTTTTTGCCTAGAATAATTAAAGCAAACATATAATTGGATTGGTCCATACACATCCATGGTGGAAAATTGTATGGAACCACTATCGCGTGCCAGATGCTATATGAATTGGTCATCTGACCAAATGGGTTAAATCCATCAGTAGCAATGGCTAACCTCAAACTATGGGGATCATCTACAAAAGACTTAAAAGTATCATCAAATTCTTTCCAAGCTTCTCCATCAGCAAGATGTCTCATTTCATTTTCAACTGGTACCCTTTTATCCTTGTGCCATCTTGCATACTATGCCTACTACTTTGAGATAAAAAGCCTTTGAAGGCATGGAATTATTAGAAAGTAATGCAGGACCTTGAGAGGAACTTTCTTTCTACCCTCCTTATTCACTTTCCATCTTGATTCACCATAAACTAGGCAATTATCATCATTGGCATGGTCCTTCCAAAATAAGGCACAATCATACTTGCACACATGAATAAAAACATAACCAAAACCAAGCTTCCGAAGTAGAGCTTTAGTTTTGTTATAGGACTTAGGGAGACTAGTAACATTCTTCAACAATGTTGAAAGCAACTCAAGAAATGCATTGAACCCAGAATTTGTTATCTGATTGTATACTTTTATATGTAGTAGTTTAATAATGAAAGTTAGCCAAGACTCCTCGGTGCAACCTAGATAAAGTTCACGCTTTGCCTCTTCCATGATTTGTTGATATAAGTTACCATCGAAGCCATGGCTTGCTGCGGTGTACAAATCTTGAATCAACCCCTAAACTCCCCGTGCACTATCTTCTATGACATCTTTAGCTTGTCCTTCATCATCAAGTGGAGCCTGGTCATTTCCATCCCATGATATATCTTCAGTACCAACAATGAGTGTGCCACCATCTTGTTCAACATCATTATCTCCCTCTCCATGGTTAATCCACCTTGTATAGCACCTAGAAATACCATTTATGTGGATATCCTCATCTACATCATCTTGTGTTTTTTGTATTTGGTTCAGGCATCGACGGCATGGGCACTTGATTTCCTCATCTGCACTAAATCTACTTCTGACATGTTCCATGAATTGTTCAACACTAGACATATAGTGATCACTAAATGGTGCACTATTATAAATCTAGCCTTTATCCATCTTGACCTAGATAAATTTAGGTGCCACAATGTTACAAATCGAGCTTCTATCCTTCAATTCTATTAAAGGCACTACAATAACAAATCTAAAGGGGAAGGGCTATGGTTGACTTAGCTCACCTGTACAATGGTCGGTGAGGCAGCAGCTGTCAGCTGGGGTGGTCGATGAGGCTACTGGTGGGGAGGAGGGGAGCGAGGTAGCAGGTGGGGGATCAGCCAGGCACTAGCTAGTCTGGCCGGCGTGGCTCCAGCAAGGGTGGTGGACATTGAGGATGTAGGTGCCTAGGCCGGCGAGGCTGCTGGTGGGGGCTGTGAGGGAGCAGCTGGGGTCCCCAGCGAGGAAGCAGTTGGGGTCACTGGCCACCCCTACTAGTAGGTGGTCACCATCATGACTCTTATAGGTGGGGTGGACGGCGAGGCTATAGGTGGGTGGCCAGCGATAAAAGTGGATGAGATGTGGCCGGCCAGAGTGCGCGTGGCTGACCTGTGCCCTCTGCTTCTTAGCCACATCATGCTAAGTACCCCCCTTTAATGACATGTGGGCCCTACATGCTAATTAGTCTTGACTGCCATGTGGGTCCAATGTTTGAATGACATGTGGGCCCTGCATGCTAATTAGCCTCTCTTGTAATGAATTCATTGTGCAAACATCATTTCTCTTTTTAATCTATGGTAAAAACTTATAACTAGTATTTCTCCCACATACTAACTCCAAATGTGATGCTTTTTTTCTATTTTTTTCTAAAATCATGATCTACCAATTTATTGCGTTGATTTGGTCATCTTTTCATGTGACAAAGTTTGAATAATTCAATATTTGAATTTCAAAAAAATGACAACTTTAAACTAGATTTTGAAACTCCAAATGGTTTCAGCTAAAAAAGTCATGAAAATAAAAGTTGTAGAACTCATCAAGATCAACAACTTTTATTTTAGTCATTTGTTTATCCGACAAAGTTATAGTAACCTTATTCACAAATTTTACGTATCTCTCTTATAGTTTATGAAACTATAAGAGAGATATGTAAAATTTGAAATTACTTATTACCCCAAAATTTTGTTCGAGGTTCTAATATTTTGAAATTCAAAATTCAAACTACCCAAACAAAGTCATATGAAAAAATGACTAAAATCAAAGTGGTAGATCTCGATGCATTATACAACTTTGTTTCTAACATTTTCTCCTAGTTGAAATCATGTATTACCACAAAAATCTATTTGAATTCCTAATACTACTAATACGATCACTGACATAGCGAACCCACCGTGCCAGGACCAAAAATTGGCCAGCGTAGGCTCTGCCACCGACATAGCAGACCCATCGTGCTAGACCAAAATTTGGCAGCTACACCTCGCAGCTCTCCTACACTTATTCTCTCACCGACACATGGGACCCACCACGCCTCCCACTCAAGAAGGCCAAAATTCCCCTCGCTGCTGCAGCTTGCCTTATCCTCTTGGCTGGTCAGACAAAAGGGAAAAATCTCCAATCCATGTAGACCATGGCCTCCTCCTCCCTCCCCTCAACCTAGTGCCGCCACTCGTCCATCCCACCGCCATACCTCCGTCGATGCTTGGATCCACCCATCTCGCCGCCACACCAACACCGGAGGCCGGAGCAGCTCATCTTGCCACCGACATCCCTGACTCCCTCCGTCGGCTGATCTCCATGGCTCCACATAGAGCACCGCTGCCTCCTCTAGCCATCGTCTTCCTAGCCTTGGCCTCATCATGCCACCATCGCCACTCCTAGATCCTACTTCGACTTTGATCTGGACGCACTTCTTGGATCCATTCCTGCCCTCGTCATGCCTTCAGTGATGCCGTCGCCTATAGCTGCTACATCCTCGACCAACCACATCACGCGTGATCTCCTATCCATAGGTTGGGCACCTCATGCTCATCCTCTTTTGTGTGCTCCTTGTAGTAGGTGATTTGCTTCCTTCACTTGTTATCTACAGTGACTAGTTGTTATAGTGAGATGAGATTTTCATTTTTAGCTAAACACTAGGTTAATGGCTTTGAATGCATAGATTGGAACATGATGAATTTTGCTGAGATTATAGTTCTTTTCTTTCTAGTTTCTAATTTTGCCTTGTAGCTATGGCAATTTGAAAGCCAACCCTAATACAAATGCCATTCAGTAGCAGCCATTTGCAAGGCCATCTCACTACAAGCGCCAGCCAGACCACATAAATTATAAACACAGTGCCTAGTTCTCCAAGATTTACTAGGACCAGTGCAGTCATGTCTTCGCCTGGTCCAAACAAAGTGCCTAGTGCACCTAGATTCACCAGGGCCAGTGCAGCCATGTCTCCTGCCTAGTGCAAACACATTGCCTATTCCTACCAGACCCACTGCTAACCTGTCTCAGCAACCTACTCCCACAAACAGTGTTAACCGAAACAATTCCTACGGACAACTTGCCAGGTGGACACAGCTCTAGGCAAAGCAATGACATCAATGAGTAGGCTGAGCAATTTGATGCTGCTAATTCAAATGGTCATACAACTAAAGGAGAACCAGTCCATGACTCAGTTCTAGGTAAACAATATGTGTTTCCAAGCATTAGTTTCTCCATTCATTATCTACAATTGGTACTGCTATAATAAAACATTTCTATTATTATTTGCCAATGTAGCACCCCTAAAGAATGTCTTCAAGAAAACCATGGGTCATGGCTTAGAGAAGATGATTAATAGATGAAAGAAGCTAGCTATGGAGGTGGTTGAAGGGAAGAAAAGACCTGAGGTCCCACTTCAAGCCATGAAGCTAGCATCAGAATGTGGTGTTGCCCTTAGAGACAACCTGCCTATCTACACATCTTGGAAAGAATATGATAATGAGCAGGGTAGGTAGAAGTATCAAAAGTTCTTAGGAAAGTGCCAGTGAGATAGCTATGTCATTCTTCCAAATATTTTCATGCATTACAATACTCCCATGTGAAAATTGTGTCTAATAATTCATCTGTGTGGCTTCAATCAAGGTTGGATGTGGATGTTAGGAATGAGAGACCAAGCAAGGCTACATGCACTGACATCATTAAGAGGGGAGTAAGGCAGTAGAGGTATCACCTTAAAAGGAAGTACTTTGATGACTCATTAACAAGAGAACAGCTGTTGGCCAAAGAACCCTCCACCTAAAATGAAGAAAGAGGAATGGATCCAGCTAGTTGAGTACTAGTGTGACCCAAAGAATCAGGTCCATGCCTGCATTATCTACTTTTGTTAATATGCAATGCAAATTGTGCATGTGAATGAAACCTCTGTATTGCATTTGTGGTGCAGGAGAAATGTGCTAAGAATAAAGTAAACCGAGTCCAAGTGCAACTTCACCAAAGGACTAGATCTAGGTCCAATATTGCCCATCGATATAGCCTAGTACGGATACTATTGCTTTTTGTGTGTTCCAATTATAAGGAACTATGTGTCATTAATTAGTTCTTGCACTAAAATGTGAAAAGTTATGGAGACAAACCTGATTGCCTGATGTTTGGTTGGATCCAATATGTGTGCCATTAATTACTTAGGCTTGTGAAGCCTGACAAGTACTGAAGAACAACAACATGTGGACATTGATGGTGTTTAGGCATATAAATTGTTAGTAGATGTGTGCTTCATAGTTTAGTACAACCTGTTAGTATGTCTTTTGTATAATTAGCAGGAAAGATGGGACATTTGTAGCATAGTAATTAGCATGTGCTTTTGAAGTGTCAAGTTAGCACATGTTGTATGATTTCTCATAATATTTGAGAAGCACAAAAGTCTTCCTCCAAGATTGTTGTTGATAGTCTAGGCCAGATCTGCCATTCATCCACCTTCCTTCCAAACATTGGTGTCGCTCAAGTGTCGAAGACTACCTAGTCTACATCGACAGTCATAGAAGCACGCCTACAAGGTCAGTTTGAGGCAACACTCCAAGCAGAAAGAGAGGAAGCTGCTAGGAAGCAGGAATAGTTGGAAGCACAACTTCTTGCTCAGCAGGCACTTGAAGCCAACCAAACAACACTTGAAGAAAACTAAAATTTGTTGCGCCAGACCCAAGAAGTGAAGGGGATGCATACCAAGTTTGAAGAGACTAATGCACTACTACGAGCTATGCTAAAACTTCAAAAAGATTGAGGTAGGTCTGAATGCAGTTTTGATTGATGATGCCTTTGCCACCAAACTTTCTCTGTTGTTGGAACTTTGTGCACTGTGTTGTCAGAACCTATGTCGAACTTATTTGCATCTGTGTGTATGTTTGAACCTATGTGATGGAACCGTTTGAACCTGTGTGATGGAACCTAGAACTAGTGTGGTGTGTTTGAACCTACAAGCACTATGTCTTTTGCTCTGGAATTTATGTGGATGATGGCTTGGCTAAAATGTGTATGCTTTATGAGCTCTGATGAGAATGCTGGAAAGATCTATCTAACATTGGTTATTGAATTGATACATATATTTGAGCCACATTCATCATCAAATGAAAGGAAATTTTATGATGACCTAGAGTCATCTCAAGATGTCTCTAACTACCTTAGATAACAAGACAAAATGAAAATGTCACAAAATCTACATAATTATATATGACGCTACCGTATCGTCATAATAAGTTGTCTAAATTAGGGTTCCCAGGACACAATTTATGATGGTTGGCATATTAGGTGACGAGTTGACCAACCAATATGTGACAGTCATAGTCGTCATTAAATGACAACAATATATGACGACACAACAAAACCGTCACATTTTGTGATGGTTTTCCATATTTTCGTCACAAGGTACATTTTGTGATGGTCGTTATCTGACGACCTTCATGATGGTGGTTTTTCGTCATACCATTCATTTTGTGACAAATTCTGTACTTTCCATGACACTTTCATTTTGTTATAAAAACCTAGATTTTTTGTAGTGAATCCGGTTCAACATGCAAGAATAAAGAACATTGATGTCTGCTATCATTTCATAAGAGATCACCAATAAAAAGGGGACATATGCATTAAGAGTGTGGGCACTGATGATCAACTTGCCAACATCTTCACTAAGCCACTTGATGAGAAGAGGTTTTGCAAGCTAATGAATGAATTGAACATACTTGACTTCTCAAATATGTGTTGATGCACCCCTATTATATGACATGCCTCTCCTTCGAGCAAAGAAGGTAAAGTTGGTCGACATATCATTCATCCATTGCTAAGGACTTGTTTAGTGCATTTAGTCATTCCTATCATGTCTTAAGCTCATTCATGAAAATCAAATGAATTTGATGCTTGTATGGTAGCACTACTACTTATATGCTTGAAATGATCTAGTGGTAGTATATGACATGTTTGTGGGCTTGTGAACCTAGTGTTTGATCTAGAAAATGAGCTACATGTGTTTAACTCAACATGGTGCATGATAACCCTTATTTGGAGGTGTGAAGAAGCTTGCCCTTGGATCAAACCGAGTTAAATATCTTTTGCAAATGATCTAGATTGAACCAAATTGAGAAAACGATCTTCACTTCACATGGTTTCACCCAACCTATCTAGAATTTAAACTCACCTTTTGTGCTAATTGTTGACAAAGGGGGAGAGAATTCACAAGGATAATAAGAAATAGGGGGAGCAAACAAATGAAAAGACATTTTAAGGGGATCAATTAAAATTTGAAGCACACAAGTAGGGGGAACAAGCTCATAAACTTGTATGTTGCATTTGTATGTGCATTACATATGTTTGCTTGCATGGCACAAGTTCTAAATTCCCTATTCATGCTTGTGTGGTGTATGCTAGATCATAGAAAATGTATGATGAAATGAAAAACTAGCATGCATAGGATAGCTAGACACTTGAATTGTTCTTACAAGTATTACTAGAACCTTGCTTATAATTTTGATTTCACGAGGTATCTAGTTCTTTGTTGTTTTTCAAGTGGTATCTAGAAAATCATGGTGCTAAGGATGGTGTTCAAATGGCAACTCCGATTGGTATCACGCTTCAAAGGTCCATTCTTTACACCTTAGCATCATTTGGTAGCTATTACTTTCCCAAACTTTTAATCCATGCATATATGCAAAGCTTTTAAATCCAAACTCTTAGCACATATGTAAGGGAGCTAATACTACCAAATTGGGTTGATGAAACTTATCCATAATCTTTACACATGGTAATATGCTTGGGCAAGTGACATGAATCCAAAAAGAATTTATTGAATATCTTTGTAACTGGGTTGTCATCAATTACCAAAAAGGGGAGAGATTAAAAGCCCTAGTTTGGTTTTGGATAATTGATGAAGCCTAGCACTAACCTTTGTCATGAGTTGTGATATGAGCTAGGTTGGTGCAATCCAAGTGTTTGAGCAAGATGAGGTCCATGGTGATGAAGGTGGATATGAAATGATGATGATCAAGCTCAACTTGGAAAAAAGAAAGAGAAAAACAAAAACTGAGATGACCAAGCCAAAGGTATATGATAGGTTTTTGTTTTGCACTCAAGACATCATAGAGGGTGTGAGTGACTTATGATCGATAGCCATACTATAAATAGGGAAAATCCTTAGCTAAACGGTTTATCGAGTGCCACTAGGTGATATGACTTTTGCATATGCATTTAGGAACCTAGTGTGCTAACTTTAACCCTTGTAAAATGCCTTGAAAAATTGCTAACACACGTGCACACAAGTTCTACACTTTGTGGTTAGCAAGTTGGAAGCAAGGGTGAAGTGTTTGAAAAAATAGAAAAAGAAAAGACGGCATTGGTCCCTGACGGGATGATGCATCGAACGCTAGACCTGACTCCAGCGCCGCGTTCGGTCATCGCGCGTAGAGAAGTAGTATGGCGATTGTGCGTGATCAGACACGTAGGCTCTGAGTCAGGTGCATGCTGACGTACAGTGGCATCGGCCTCACGAGCGCACGTAGAGTGAAGAAGAGCTAACTGGACACTAGGGTGTGTTAGGTCAACATTGACCTAATGTGACCGGTCGCTATTTGTGCATTCTAGATCGTCTCTAGAAACGATCGGACTCAGCTTTGTGCGATGTCAGGTCGCTTGAGTTGCGCGTCCAATCGTCACTTAATGCACGAGCGTCTGAAACTTGACCGTTAGGATCTGGCGGCTGAGGTTTGAAGGGAGGTGACACGTGGACGGTTGTGGAAGACCAAACACTGGTGCCTATGTCAGGTCATGATCCACGTGTGTGTCCGGTCTAGCCCAAAAAAGTAGAGAGCCAGGGGCCAATGGCTCTTTCATGGTTGGCTCCCTATTTAAAGGTCTTGGCCAGTCCTTGGCTCACTCTCTTGGTACTTTGATATACTTGACATCCTTGTGAATCTAAGCAAGCACCTCCCACTCATCTCCATCATTGATTCATCATTATAGTAGAATTGGGAGTGATTCCAAGTGCATTTATTTGAGTGATTGCATCTAGCGACACTTGGGGAACGTTGCGGATGTGGATTTCTTGTTTCTCTTCGTGGTTGCCGCCACCTAGACGTCTTGGAGCAGCGGAGGAGGATTGGCACGAGTTGGTAATTGTTCGTGGCCATCTCCTGGTGATTGTGAGGGATCTTGTACCTTCCCTGGTGGAGAGCCAAAAGGTAACTATAGTGGATTGCTTATGTCATTGAGTTACCTGACAGGTGGGTAGGTTTTTGCAGTGTCTAATTATGTGGATGAGAATTGTGCAAAACCTCTTAGCCACCGAACCACCAAGTGTTGGTCGACACAACGGGGACTAGCGTGCCGGTAAGTACGTGAACCTTGGGAGAAAAATTGATTGTCTCTTGCCCTTTGGTATTTTTCCGGTGATTGAATTGGTATTCATCATATGATTGGTTCACTACTCTAAGCGGCAGGTATAATCACCCTACTCACTCATTTATATTCCGCAAATTAGTTGTAGCAAGCTCTTTAGTGTAGCTAGAATTGAGAGCTTGCTTTGTAGGTTAAGTTCATCTAGTGGAGCACTTTAGTGTAGCAAGTATGAGAGCTATTAATGAGTAGTGGCTTATTCAATTGTGTGCCTAGTTATTATAGTAACTAGAATTGTTGGATAGGTGGTTTGCAACCCTTGTAGAGCTAGAGCAAGTTTGCATTTCGCTATTTGTCATATTTATCAAATTGCTCTAGTGATCTTGTAGATTTTTAAATAGGCTATTCACCCCCTCTAGCCATATTATGACCTTTCGGATGCTAAAAAAAAGTTACTAATAGTAGCCATCATTAATTATAAATTTGGCAAGATCTAATAAACTTTGAATCTTTTGTTCCTATCTCGTATCTAGGGCCTGTTTGGCTTGTTGCCACAACTTGCTGCAACGCAACAGTGGCATGCCATAACACGTTTGGCTCCTGCCCTAATTGGGGCGTGCCAAAAAAACACGTCATGCTCTAGTGTATTTGTGCCAAAGCTAGCTAAATGTATGTAGGGGAATTTGAGTGCCGCACTTTAGGCGCAACTTCCACTAAGAAGAAAATTCATTAATAATTTGAATAAGTTAGTTAATCGAATTTATAAAATGTTCCATCAATATCTGATGCTATTTCCACCTGTTGCTGACTTTTTTGTGAAAGTGGCCAGCTTGGAATTTTATTTTGGATATACTATAGATCGGACGTTTGGACGCACGTCCGTGCCTGGTCGCCACCTTTGTTTCATGTGCGCTCATGCGTACGCGGGAAACACCGCATCTTTATCCCTGGTATAAAGTTGTAGATCCCATCAAGAGTTATAACTTTTATATAGAAAGTATCTTCATTTAATACCATATAAGAAAGATACAATTTTTCTAAGGCGATAAGCATTTGTACGCGATTAATATACTACTCAAACTTTTGTTCAATTTTTTAGTATCTTAATGATTTTAAATTAAAAAAAATAAAACTAAAAAGTTGTAGATCTTGTCAAGGGCTACAATGTTTATATAGATAGTATCTTCGTTTGACGCTATATATGAGAGATACGATTTTTCCAAGGTGATAAGCACTTGTACACGATTAATATACTACTGAAATTTTGTTTAAATTTTTTTTGTATCTTAATGACCTCATATTAAAAAAAACTTAAAAGAAGAGAGTTGTAGGTCTCGTCGATTTCTACAACTTTCATATATAAGATATATTCATTTGACACACATAAGAGAGATACTATTTTTCTAACGCGACAAGCATAGGTACGCGATTTATATATTGCTAAAACTTTATTTAATTTTTTTGAGCATTTTAATGACTTCAAATTAAAAAACTCAAAACTAGAAAGTTATAGATCTCATCGAGAGCTACAATATATATATAAATATAATTTTTATCTAAGATAGTTTTCTAAGGGTGCACCATGCCGCGCGTTGGCGCGACGCTACAGCGTGGAGCGTGTGGCAGAACTGTCCTAATCTAATGTTTCTCAGGAGTGCTCGTCTTCCATTAGACAATAAGCACTCGAAGGAGAACACTAAATTATACGGTTCCATTGGGCACACCCCAGGAGAAAACCCAAAAATCCATATTTTTCCCATCAGAATCACAAATGAGAGAATAAAGCTTATGTCATTCTTAACCATTTCTTACCTCACTTTTAATACAACTTTAGAGTATAATATTTATTGTCATAACAGCAGAATGTAGTCATATTATCAGAATTATGAATAATTTAATTGAACAGCGGAATATAAACGTGTGAACATAATTACAATGGAAATAATTATCTAATCATGACATGATGAAGCATTGATACGTAAACTATGACAACAAATTATAAAATTTTTATTTATAAAAATATTTAGTGAGAGCTATAAATAAAGACTATGATCGCAGCGTAAAGAAATCCTTTCTAAGCCCACCAGGAGGAATCCACACACAAATGTCAGCTTTAGCATCCACCTGTCACATGCAACAGGGGAAAATAAAATCCTGAGTACTCAATTATACTCATCAAGACTTACCCCGCAGGAGGAAATAAAAGACTCCAAGGACATGCAAGGCTATCTGGCTTATGAGTTTATTGTGTCTATAGGAAGCATTACTAAGCGTGTGTCCTTATATTCATTTTTTTATTAACAGCCGCATTAGTTCATTAACCAATCATTCTATGTAAGCACCAGTGCTACTTTCAAGCAGGTGGTAAGCAATCAAATTTTCTTTTTCATCACCTTTTATCTTCATGTTCTTACTATGGTGCTAGAGTTTAGATAAGTCGTACCGGATTGCTCGATGATTCGCGAATCAATGCCCCCAGCTAGGTACCCCGAAAACACACACGCCCCGCTTGTACCCCTAGGTACAAGCAGGACCAACCCACTACCCTTCTATCACGGGGTCTAGGTCTCCGTCTAAACTGGGACTCCAAGCCCCCGACCCTAGATCCCAGACTCAGTGCGGTGCAAGGATCTCCTTACCCCAAAAACAACCTTGACAAGTCGGTCCGAAAAGAGCTAGAACCCATAATAAGAGAGTAACAAGTCTTCCAAGCGCCCATACCCAAGTATGTGCTCAGGATAATAAGTCTGTGACTTGCCTAGCGTCCAATGCAAGGGCCGATCCTTAACCGACATAGACAGGGAAAACAGTATAACCAAGTCATGCCCCATTGGCCGCGGGACACAACCCCTTACACTCATCAATACCCCAACCATATCCCTATCTGGTCACCATTTTTTTCTTTCCACCATTTATATTTTCCAAGTGATAATACAGTAATATAATTCCTATCTCTCGCGAGTGACAGGAAACCACTCAACTTCTGCCGGAGTCCTATAGCATAGCAATCTACACGATCCTGTCATACTAGTAAGACTCATAGGATAAATAAATAAATATATATATATATATATATATATATATATGCAAGTGGGTTTCATTCAACTCCTTAAAACTTAATGCACAAATATAATTGAAAGTGCAGAAAAATAGAGGTTATACACCGGGGCTTGCGTGGGTAAAATATAATTAGAAGTTAGCTTTTCATCATGGCGACACGATCTCCAAAAGCACCATTTCTTCAGCAACTCCCGATGACTCCATGATCCATCGATGTCCCTATTATGATATGCAATGTGATGCAATGCAAAGACATAATTAATCGACTGCAACCATGACTTGTAAATTACTATTTATGCCTCTCAAATTAACGAGCTAGTTCTAACAACGACCGTATTTAGGCTACATATCCATGTTGTCGAATAAGGTGTTATTTTCCAACAATTATTTTAGTTATATAAACCCAAGTTGTTTCTTTATTCTATTATAGCAATTTAGCATTTATTCGAAATAGGGCATCATTATCTATCTAGCAAACTAATTATTTTAGAGCTACAAAAATTACAGTGAGTTTCTAATATTGCTAGGAACCTACTGTAAAATTTTTAGATCCAACACTATTACCAATTTATCACAATAATTCCTACAAGTTCATATTTTAACAATATTAAACATTTTAAAATAATTAGAGCAACCCTGGAAACATTTTTAAACATGATGAACAAATTATACTAACAAATAGATCCTAATTTTAGGAACCAAGGAAAATTAGTTTCACAATTTTTGATTCCTCTACATTGTATATTAATTTTACAAGTTAACTAGAAACCTATATTAGAAACGTATTTAGAAAATGGAAAGGCCGACGGCACCCACTATCGACCCAACGGCCTGTTCGGCCTGGTCCAGCGGCAAGGTAGCCTAGGTGGGCGGGGCGCGCGCTGGCGTGAGTGGCCCATGCGTGGCGGCGTGGCCCAACGCGGGGACTGGGCGTGAGCGGTCTAGTGGAGCCGGCAGCCCAGACGGTGGGGCACGTGTGCGGGTGTGAGCGGCTCAGGCACGACAGTGACCAGCCGGCCTAGCAGGGCGCACGGACAGCGGCCCAGGCATCAACGTAGGCCGGCCCAAGTGGGAAACCCTAGGGCGCGCAGTCCATTTAGCAAAACGGACCCCGGGTTTTAACTAATAAACCTACGATCTAGCTCACTATTCAAATGAGTCGTGTATTTTGCAATAAGGACCCTGTATAGTTTCTATTCACCTTCTCCCTCCTCCGGTGAAGCAGAGGAGCAGAGGACGGCGGCTCCGACGACCAAAATCTAGTCATTCAGCGCACCCACCGATGGTGGGAAGAAGGCGCGGGGCAGCGGTGTACCTAGACATGCACAGGCTTGGCCAAACCTCTCCCCACTGTGGCCCGCAAGAGACGCAGCCGCGCATCGCGATGGGCGCGACAGCCGGCAGCTGGCGATGATGGTGCTGCGGGGCGTAGAGGCGGGAAGGGCTGGGCTACCAGGCACCAGGCGAACAAGGCGCGCCCCTAGCTAGATCCTGCTCGTGCCGGGGCAAGGCACAGCGCCCTGGTCATGTGCGAGCAGCACGACGAAGGCCTGTGCAGGAGCCGCGGTGGCCTCCGGTTACGCGATATTGAGGCTACGGCGTCCATAACGCAAAGGCGAGGCAACAGCTGCACAACGGCTGGAGTTCGCGCGACAGCCGAGCAGGGAGGCAGTGTGGAGCTCAACACGGTCCGGGGCGATGGCGCGGTCAGGACGGGTGTTCGCACGGGTCAGCAGGGACCAGGGAGCGGGGGAAGCAGTGGTGGAGCGCGCCGGCGGTGAAGTGGTGGTGTGGAGGCGGTAGTGGCGTGGCCACGGTGATGGGGACATGGACGGGGCAGTGCTATGAGCCTCTAGAGCGCTTGCGCGTGCTCGCGAGGGACCGGCGTCGGGCGGGCAGGAGGCGCGGTGACGGCGGGGGCACTGTGGCATGGCAATCGGACGTACGAGACACGGCTCCACGGCGACGCGGGCTCGGCCTTGGTAGGTGCTGTGGGGCAGCGAGCAACGGGCGTGGAGCGACGCGGCAACACGGCCCAGGCACGCTCGGTGGCTGGGCAGCGGCGTCGGCGACTAGCAGCAAGAGAGGGACAGCGGACAGAGCCAAGGAAAAGCTGGTGTGCGAGAGAGAGAGAGAGCGAGGAAAAGAAAAATGATCTGCTGCTGCTTGAATGCTCGATGGTGCTGTAAAGTACCAGCTCGACTGGCGCTCATATAAAAATATCGGACGTGAGGCAACGAGGGAGAGAAGGTCAAGGGCGCAGGCAAATGGACACGCCGGGGTGCAGAGCAATGCAGAGCCACGACGAGAGACGTGACGGTGAATAATTGCCATGCAACGAGTACGCTGTACGCCGCGCCAGGAAAAGTAATGAAGCCTGTAGAGCTGTTGCGCTATCGCTCGTCTGCTACGTGCTATCACACCAATCACTTGAATTTATGAAATTGCCAGACGGGCAGCTGTGTCGCGGCGTGTAGCGGGGGAGGTGGAACTGGGCGCAGGTACACGCGAGCCCTAGACCGACAGCAGCAGTGTATGCATGTGAGGCAGCGTGGCCAGCACAAGTGGGCGCATGTGTGCGCGGGTAAGCCGCCAGCAGCCAGCAAGCAGCAGCGACCCAGCCAGCAGCAGCGCCAACACTCCCATTTTTATTTCTATTTTGTTCATATTAATTTTTAAACCAACAAACATCACATTAACACTCGAATAAGCATACCCACATATTCACAATGTTTATATCCTGCTGGTGATACGATTTTTTCCTATTTATATTTTAGATTATTTTAGCTTCTAAAAATTCATTTTCTAAACAACTTTATGCATTAACAGTCATAACTAAAACTCTAAGGTTTTATTATTTAGCAAATTTTTACTTTCAACAAATTTGGTTTATAAAAATTGTTTTCATGCTCAATCCAACCAAACAAGCCATTTGCCATTTACTTGCTAGAATCATTATCGGACAAATTTTAAATACTTTTACGTCCTAGGTGAATCTACTTAGATATTTAGTCTAGTCCATCAAGGTGAACCACATAACACTCGCTCGTCATTCCATGCGTGTTTTTAAAACCCGCCGTTCAATATAACTCGCCAAAATGACGCTTTTAAACATAAGCTAAATTTTAAAATCTGAGAAAATTATTTCGGTAAATCCTCTTAGGTCTAAATCGCGGTGCTAAACAAGATCGTAACACTAGGGTGTTACAGAGCGCCAACGGGAGTGGCGCGGCAAGTATTTTCACGTGAAAGTCGTCGTTCGACGTGGTAGAACATGCAGCTCCGACGCATGTGGCGCGGCAGAACGGGGTAAATTTGAAAATAAAATAAAATAACAGTGTTAGATTTGGAATTTGTGTTTAGAAAAAGATTAAAAATAAAAAAAATCTCCACTGAAGTAGGCGTTGGGGTTTCTGGTTTCTCTTACCTGGGCAAGTCTGGCCTAAATATGAACTCCCGCCGTCACAGAAAGAATGTAAATCTCGGTTTTTTTAGATAAGATTAGTGTATGTGTAAAATTATGTATTTACTCCTCTTTTATCATTATAGAAGTGGTTGTCTTATAGAATGTTTTTGTTAAGGATGGTAATTTTTTAGTTATGTAGGAATATTTTTAATTGATGAGTTTTATTGAAAAGATGATACCTAACTCTATAATTACATATTTTTTTAAGAAAAAAGATATGAACATTAGAATTATTAGTTTTTTTAGACGGAGGGAGTATAACTGATGGCCCGACTGTCTGCGACTCAGCGTTTCTCAGGTAGTAGGCCCCATTCCATTAGCTTTTTATCCACTCCCACAGTCCAGTTCACAGACAGTCCACACGACCGCCGATCCCACCCCCTGCGTGCTTTCCTGCAGAAACTCCCAATGGCCTGCCGCCTCGCCCTCGCCGGCGCCACCGCCACCGCCGCCGCTGCCCGCGCCCCCCGTCGCGCCGTGATCACCGCCGCCTCCGCTTCTTCCGCCGGAGAACCGGCGCGCCGCATCATCCGCCGCCGCGCGCCACCGGGGCAGCAGGGCTCTGCGACCGCGCCCCCCGCCCAGCCGTCCGTCGCGGAGGTGCGCCGCGCCATCGGCGTCTCCGACGACGATGCGTCGGCCGCCGCATCCATGGAGGCGAAGAACTCCGCGTTCATGGACCTCATCGCTACCACGCCCATCGGGAAGCCGGAGAGCGAGCCCGAGCGCCGCCTCCGCGAGGCCGCCGAGTGGGTAGTCGACAACACTGAGACGCGCGCTTGCGAAGGTGATGATGCCCCCACCATTTCATCCATACCAAGCTACTGTACCTATCATTTGGTGCTAATTATTATTATTGCAATTGTGAATCCATAAAGCTATAACTGTAGGATTCGGACTGAAATTGCTTCCTTTTGTTCTCATCTTTGTTTTTTTCAGGACAGAAGTCTTTCTTAGTGCTATGCATGATGACATTTCCTGCGTGGTTCTTGCTCATGTTTATTGCCCTTGGAGTCATGAAGTTACCATTTGATATTCCAGTTCTGGATAATCTGCTAATGTAAGGTGTTAGTTATTATTATTTTTTCCCTTTCTTTTCCAATTATACGAGCTTAAGACACTGAATATGAAAATAAATAGACTAAGTCTGTAGACAGTAGTTTTTTCCCTGATCGTTTGTCTTATAATCCGTACTTTTTAGCTTGTTTTTTTAGCCGGAACAGTATTTTTTTCTCACAACAAATCAGTCAGAACAGTGTTTTTGCTCGTTTTTTCAGCAAAGCGAATGGGGCTATGTCACTACTGAAGTTACCCACACCCTTTGTTAATTATAGTTCACTTTGGCTTTATGCTAAGTCAAATATCTTTTCAGTTCGACCAAGTTTATAGAAAAAGCCACCAACGTCTACAGGATCAAATTAGTTTCATTAAATTATCCATGAAATATGTTTTCATAACTGTAGATGTTACGATTTTTTTTTTTCTAAAAACTTGGTCAAAGTTGAGGAAATTTGACTTTGGACAAACCTAAAGGGAACTATATTTTGGAATGGAGAGAGTATATTGTAAGTTATAACTAAGTCTGTAGACAGTAGTTGTGTTTCCCGTTTGTCTCTATACAACTGGAATTGCTATATTTCTTCTTAGGGAATAAAGTGAAATTATTTTTTTCTAGAGTTGTTATTTATGTGATGGGCAGAATAACTTGCTATCTTGAATAGTTTGGCAGTATTACAAGTAATTGAACCACTCTGCCATCGCCTTCTGTCTTGTGCGGTTGTGCCTTTTTCACAGCATCCATGACTTCGTCAACAATCGCTTGCTCTTTATTATGTATTCTAAACCAAACTCTTCAGCTGACGCATTCATGAGTTATAATAGTTTGGTATAATAAATCTTGCTTCCTTGTCAAGTAACTTAACTAATCATCCAAATAGTGCTGATTCTCTGTTATCTTCATCTCCACTTCATTAACCTGAATCATTGTATCATGTGCCACTCACTGAGGTTGAATGTAGTTGCCTCCCTCCTTCTCCTTCTACCTCCTCTGTGCATTGTCCTACATTCTCACAACACCCATCTCTCTTCCATGGTTCTCTGTAGACCCACCTACTCGACTTCACTGTTTTCACTGGCTGACCCTGCAATCCTGGTTGCTGCCGCAGTAATCCTGGTTTGCTGACAGTATCCATCCCCTGAAACTTATATCCAGTTTGGAGTGACCTCTGTCCTCGCCCTCTCTGATCTCTCTGACTATGTTTAACCCATACGTAATCCAACTATCAGAGCTTGGTCACCAACCACTCTCAATAGCCATACTCGCTAGCTGCAAATCCTCTTCTCTCCATATTTCTTAACCAAGTTCTGTTGCTTGCACCATTCAGCATTTATGGACAGCTTGTGTTGTCTGTCTCCTGTTCTATCCAGCTGAGCTTGGTCACTAGTGGCGGGGAGAGTGTTTGGATGAATAGATTTTGATGATGAAGCAAGGTTGGTTAGCTATTTACTGCCATGAGCTGATGCAAAAACATTATTATATGTTTTAGAAACTGGTTGAGAAATAGCGCCAAGAGCACAATTTCCCTTCTTTGGACCATATGCTGCAATTCTTCTTGGTCTTCTAGTTTAATTTGAACTATGGGTACCCTATTTTATAAATTTGGCTTCTGAATGAATTAATGAAATGATTCTGGCAGTACATATGCCCTGGCATGCATTTGAGGCAGAAATAGGCGTATTTTCAAATACGTTCTGATACTGTGTATTTTATGATGAAAACAATACCTATGACATAAATTTTATACATCTGAAAAGCTATGAAGGGTGTAACTGGTGTTTTTTTATTCTCGGTCACGCAGGAGTGCTGCAAAGAAGAGAATTACAAACCCCCCCTTCCCCACAAGGAAAACAGATTAAATTCATGCCTGTAAAATTGTAAAAGGGCGACCCAACCTAGTAACCTAGTTACCCAAACTAGGGGCTGTGATGAAAGATAGCCCCTTAGGTCCTGCCATACCCCAGAGCTGGGACGCCTCACCAGCAAGGGAGAGGGCCGTGGAGAGCCTTGTTGTAACTCCAATTAAAACACAGTCATCCCTGTGTTTCCAGAGAATCCATGCACCCAAGATGATTAGGGAGTTTAAACCTTGCTGGGTGGGGCCACTCACAGCTGAAGCAGCTTTTTTCTTTGGGTAAACACAGCTGAAGCAGCTCTGCACCACCTGTTTCGGATGGTTAAGACCTTGCTGCGCCAATCCATCTGTTGTCCAACATTGGTTGTGAGCCACAAACCAGAGGAAGAACCGGCATTTAGCAGGTGCCCAAGACTTCCATATCCGCTCTCAATGGCCAAATAGACAGCACCTTGAAAAAGAGCATCATAGGCTGACTTGGCTGTATATTGGCCAGATAGGCACCATACATCCTTATGAGCTTATCTGTCATCTTATTGGAGCTGGAGCTCGGCAATCAAATCCCATAGAGTAAGGAAATCAGCAATGGCACCCTCTGTCAAAGCACCCTGTAAGTCATGAATGCATTGATGGTTTGTGAGGGTTTCCAGCACCATTCTCTTATTTGCTCTTTTGGGCACCAATTCAAAAAGGTGAGGAGCTAAATCCTCAATATGTTGCTCAAGCAACAACTTGTCTTTCCAGAAGATAGTACTGGTGCCATCACCAATCTCTGTAATCACCGCCATGGAGAAAAGGGCTTGAATACAGCTGCCTGTTTGAATTGTGAATGTTGACTATGGTATTGGGCTGTGTCTTTTGTAATCACTGCCATCTCACTCGAAGTGCCTAGCCAAGAGATTTGAGACCCGAAACACCTAGCCCGCCAAGCTCTCATGAACGGCACACCTAGTCCTTTGGCTTCCTTCCTTCCACGCAAGTAAAACCTCTTCTGATTTTATCAATGGCCTTAATAGCCCAGGGAGGAAGATCAATCGCCATTGCAAGATAGATGTTGGTGCAAATCCAGGCCACACACCAAAGTGCTAGTATGCACAGATCGCATGAAGATCACCTCACGAGGGACTCAGCAAAGCCGGCCTATCTAGTTCTGAACTGGGCTTAGCCGGTGTTCACAGGAAAAAAACCCTACAAATGCCTCCTGGGAAGGAGCCCATCAGGGAGGCATACCTAGGGCTATTGTAGGGTTGGTAGGCCACCTAGAACGCCCTCAAAGGCCACTGAGATGAGTGAAGAACAGAAAATAATGGGGTTACAATTGGAAAAGATAAAATAGTAAATTAATTTTTTTGATCGGTTGGATATCCCCAATCGTCTGTGATCCTTTATATTTATAGGGTGGCGAGGTCTTACCCCACTTGGAGATTGTATACACATGAATTCCACCCGAATCTCCAAGTTCTACTAATAGGTCAAACCGGCTTAGCTGACATGCAAACCTGGCTTAGCCGGTTTGCTCAGGAAACCTATATCAAGGCTAACTCTGGTCGCCATCGATAGAAAACTTGAGCAGGGTGTAACTGGTGGTTGCGATGAATCATGTGAGGTGGCATGAAATATGGCCTTTAGCTCTTGATATGCTGTACAGATGTTGGCTGTGCTGTACAGATGTTGGCTGTGCTCTAATATGAATACGTAAGCGATTTGGTATGACATTTTCTGCTATGAGATATTATTAGATGATTAGTTTGTGAAGTGTCTCAAGTCATATGATGTAGGGTGTTATCATGTCAAATGCCCTCAATGTTCTATGTGTTGTATAAACAGATTCACAAACAAAATTTAGTTGTCAAGTTTGACTTCTCATGATGCCTATTTTTTCTATGTTGCACAAGCATAAACATATGGTGATGGTAATTGTTTACTCCCTGTTCATTTATGACATATTTTTATGTGTAAATTGCTTTGTTGGATCTCTTATAGATTGCTCCCTTGTCACCGAGCAAGTTATGATACCTGGCATTTTGTTGTGTCCCTTTTCTGTTTGACTGGTGCGGTGATCCTTACATAATCTTATGGTAATTGGAATGTAAAAACCAACTTGTTCAATATAACTTTTTAATCTAATGATGCAATTGTAAACATATCAATTGCAAGTAAAACCTATTGGGTAAGTGTTTGCACAAGGTGTTGTTCCGTGTCCTTTTATCCATATTGGATCAAAGTTGAAACTGGCAGCCAGGAAGTAATAAAACAGTAGAATATAAGCTCATAAGCATTCTCTCTTTGTTTAATAATGCACTTACAAACTTGCTGCTTTTATTACTACTAAAAAGCTACCTTTAACTATATTTTTTTCTGAGGGGTAGGAGGATACTTACGCCTATCTTGTTCTAACTGGATTAGGCTAGTAACCTGTTCTTTTACCTTTTATGCTTCTCACTTAAAACTTCTGTTGAGAAATTGAAGATATAGTATTTAGTTTCATGCAGTTTACATCAGGTCTTCAGGTGACATGGACACTTGTGTACTTTGTGATATATTTCATCTATCTTACAGTATGTAACTGTATTATATTTTTGTCCTCTTCTCTGTTTGTCGAGCAATGATGAGCTTTTCAACTGTGTTTGTAGTTATATATATTATTAATTGAAAATGAGAACTGCACATTCTCTAAGGGCGTACCCAGTGCAGAGAGCTCCCGCTCTGTGCGGGGTCTGGGGAAGGGTGTCAGTGGCAAGCCTTACCCTTGCCTATGCAATGCGAGAAGACCGCGACTCGAACCCAGGACCTTCCGGTCACAGGCGGTAAGACTCTACCGCTTGCACCAGGCCCGCCCTTCAGAACTGCACATTCTCTACTGTGAAATATTTTCGAATCGCCTCGAGCGGTAAATCTTTGAAGATTATTTTTGAAGGACATATGAAGGAACAGGATGCTCAAGTGGAGAGCTAAGGAACCTTTATTCAATTAACTTCATGGAACATCAGGAAAATGTGGAAACTCAGAATGATATACACAGAGTTTGATCACCCTGATGCTACCGTTTCATCAGATACACCTAACCAAAAGTGGATCTCTGTTAGTAGACTATGGATAGTACAATCAGTGAAACCAAACACAATTTGTCAAATAGCAGAAAACAGAGTTGCAACATTTTCTCTCAGTTTCACAGTTTGTGAGGATCCCACTGTAGCTGAATGCTTTAGATCTTGGTTGTAACACCTGTGGTGCTCTTATAGTTTCTGCATGGGCTGAAGACGAAGCTTGGCTGTAGATGTGTGGAGATGACAAATGTACTGCACACTTTCTAGTCACGCCAACAGAGGAGTCTGATCAAACACCAGCGGATGATGTAAAGTCGCGAATGACACTCTTTGAGCGCTCTGATAAACCTTCCCCTTCTTACCTTCCTTTCACTCTCTGCTCTCATTTCTAGGGCTAGTTACAAACTCACAATGCTATTGGAAGAGTTGAAAGCAGAGCACACTACAAGTTATTGGTGTTAGAGTTTGTGTAGATTTGGTCAGCATGCTGAGGCTTTTATAGAGCTAAAACGTTGAGCTCACCCCTCACATTCAAATGTTCAACCAAGTTGCATAAGTTGAGTGCAATTTGGGCGACAAACTTGCATGGTTTTATGGACTATTCACTGTATTAGATTCTGAGAGTTTGGTATTTGCAATGGAATCTGAAAATTATATCATGGCTGAAGGGGCTTTAAGCGGTACCATGCATCATGCCATGTGAGCGTTCACAGTCTTACAAAGGCAGCTTTCACTTCTGATTTATATTGGACTAGAGGTAGACCTTTTTGAACTCCCCCTTTTATAACAATTCTTATAGTAACATGCAAGTTGCAATGTACAGAATCGTTTGATAGTTCCTATAGAGGTGCTCCAGAAGGGTTCATTTGTACCAAACAAGACTGTTCTTGGATGCCTAAACTAATATGTGCATTATGCTTGCTTTGCCTCTTTGAGCAACTTTTGAGATCTCTCTAGGGGTATCACTCCCCTTTGTAATCTGTCTGAAGGGTTGGCAGGATCTTTACGCATCTTTGGTCAGTTTTGAGCAGCTTTAATGATTTATGTTACTTTTTGCTGATCCTTTTTTTGAACGAATAATAATATTTTAGTTCATCACATAACTGTTTGAGCTTCTTGTGTCTTTTTGAATGGTGCAAATTACAGGTAACTTTTATGTTTGCCATGTCACTTAGAGATAGTTCTACTATATCTTAGAAAAGTAGCTGCAATTAGAATTAGTCCTATTTATCCATCTCTTACGTGTCACATGTTCTGTCCATTTCTGCTATTCTGTATGCATTGGTAATTGGTTTTGTCCTACCTTTATCAGTTAGTGTTGTTTAGATTTTAACCTTCTTTTACTATACACAATATGGAAGCAACTTAATTCATCATGAGCTCTCGCACATTTTTGTTGACCACTGCATCTGATGGTATAATGTAACATGGTTTTGCTGCTCAAAATGTATACAGCATGGCCCATGCTGTCGTTTGTTAGAGGCTTCCAAGGTACACAAGTTACCTGTTGTAAAAGAAAATGTACACAAGTTACCATTTTGTCCCATGGTTGCTCCAGTTGTCCATGATTATACATGATACTACTTTGGGCATTGAGTTTTGGTACTTGATTTTTTTCTGTACTAAACTTTGACAGATTTGATTTTCATTCATTTCTAATTCTCATGCATGCATCCTGGCAACAAATCTATGTTGCAACTTTTAACAAATTGACTGGTTCGTTTACCGATACATATGTTGGTCAAGAGTGCAAGAACAAGGTCCACATGAACTTTTAAGGCAGCAATGGTGCAAGTCCCTAGGCTGTTCTTAGCCCCATGACTTGTATTTGCCAATAACATAAAATTATTAATTATCACCTCAAGAGTGTGCATTACTGAAAGTCTCTTTTATGGACCGTACCATCAGATTCCTATTATTATCAAGGATACTGCACTTCTAATGATGGTGATTATGGAGGGCAAATGCTGGTGCTCTTTGGGGCACCAAAAGTACTTGTACATTATTTAGTCCCTCTGTTTCAAATTATCAGTTAACATTGTCTTAGGACAAACTTCTCTAACTTTGATCAAGTTTCTAGAAAATATATATTAACATCTAAATATGCTATTATGACTTTCATGGAGAATTTAACGAAACTAATTTAATGCATCAATGTGTGCATATCTGTATGCATATGGTGTTTTTGAATGAGATCTTATTTGGAAAGGAAAATTACCGAGAAATATGCCCCTGCTCATCATTTGGAATGTCTTTCAATTTACAAGACATGGTCAAATGTCGAATCGTACTTATTGTATAAAGAACACGTTAGTCGAATTTAGGAGTTAAGTAGAAACACCTTTATCTGGATACGGTCCTTACTGGAGGAGTGAATTGAGGATATGAAATTGGAGATGAACAGACATGTGACAGCGATTTTGATCTTGGAAAACCACCATGGAATCAGCTCGGATAAGAGGGTATCATCAAGTGGCTGGTTTATTGTAGGCAATGCACCATTTCTACAAAGTGCATGATGCTGGTGTTCCATTGTGGTTTTTGCTTGAAAGACATTAGAGTATCTCCAGCAGTCCCTCAATGCTACTTTTTCACATTATTACGGGAGATGCTCTAGCAGATTACCAATATTTTCCCCAAAAATATGGGACCTACCTGTTAGTTTTAATTCATTTATTTATTTTTCCTTTCCTCCCCCCCCCCCCCCCCCCTCTTGGATTGGACCATGACGCACCCTCCCCTTCCCATTCCGGTGGTGATGGTGGCGGTGGAACCCCTCGGCGCGGCCATCCCCACCGCCAACCGCGAGTCCCTTCCCCACCGGCGTCCGCGGCTTCTCCTTCCCCACCGGCGGCGTCTCCTCTCCCAGCGGCAGATCCGGGCCTATCGTGGTGGCGGCGGCGGCCTCCCCAAGCCAGCTCTCCATGGTTGTAGTGGTAGCAGGGGGTGTCCATGGTTCCTCATCGTGCCTGAGGCACGGGATCCAGTAGAGGTTGTCAATGGCGGGGACGTGGGATCCAGTGGAGGTCGTCCATGGCTGAGAGAGGCGAGAGGGAGGAGGGTAGAAAGTGACAGGGAGGAGGGTGGAAAGTGACAGTTGGGGTGGGCCCCAATGTATTGGGGGAAATGCAACTCCCCCTTCATTTGAGGGGAGAAGATGTTTTTTGGTGGTCACAAAAAAAAATGGAGAGTTATTGGGGAACTACTGGAGAAAAAAAAAAGTAACACATCTCCCCTAATATAATAGGTTTATAGGGATGAGGGGTGAGATTGGAGGACTGCTCGAGATGCTCTTACTGAAGTTAATATTAAGGGAGAACCAAACTGGAGGTGACCTGATGCATATGACATTTTCACAAATTTAGAAAGGAACATCCAGTTGACTGAAAAGACATCGATTGGCATGTGAATTAAGCCCTTTGGATCATGGTCTTGATTTTTGGCGTTCTGTTCGATCATGGTCTTGAATTAAACCAAACTTGTCCCCTCTGTTTTTCCTCTTTGACCTCTTTTGCTTAAAGTGGTGATCTTAAAACTATCTGGCTAAGTTGTTTTTTTAAGAAAATGTGTAAATTCGTCCTTAGAGAGGCGCCATAAAAAACTACAAAATATTCACCACTTCGGTTGCCAGATTGCTTTTTATTGCTACGTTTTTAATTTAATAGCTCTGTGGTTACTCCCTAAGCTATTGTTAAGTTTTTCAGTGTTACACTTACGTTACTTACATCACAAGCCTGGTATGATTGCCCCCCTAAGAAAATGTGGAAATAGGAACCAAAAGTAACTATATTTTATTTAATTGCTCCACAAGGATTAGAACTTAAGAGACATTTGCCTCTCGTACCATTTTGTGTTGCATTCACCGGCTAGTCCAACCTAAAAGCTTAAGCTAATAGGAAAATATGATTAACTCGCTTGTACTTCAACAACTATAACCCTTGAGATATGAAAATGCATGAAAATAACCATGAGAAGTTATGAAAATACTTTTCTAACATAGGTCATGCTGTCATGCATCATCGCACAAAATATGACCCAAAAGATGTACTGGAGAAAAAAAGGTGGTGGACTGGACTTGGACCAATTTTAATAGTGGGAGGGAGTAAATAGAGTCGATATTTTGTGGGTAAATAGATGAAATGCGTTGCTCTGGATAGTAAAATGCTTTCTTCTTCTTATTATTATTGAATGACAAAACTGCAGGCAATAAAAGGCCCTACTGCTCATTGATTAGAAAGAAAGGCTGCACTATCTTTAGAATAGGAAGTTTCTTGCTGGCGCCTTTCGTTTTTCTAGTAAATCAACCTATAATCTTCCTTTGTTTTGTTCTGCTATTATGAGTTCTGTAGCAGCATAGCTGAGAGGTTCAATGCATATGGAGATTTGCTCTGATTTAATTCCCTAGTACATGATGAATGTTCAACCCTACAGTAACTATGGCTTCCTCTAGCTTGCAACATTTTGGACTTGATGACAGTGTCTGATAGTGACCTCACTGATGATGTTTGACAAGTTTAATCAGGTGTAAAGATAAAGTACTTTTGATGGTAAAATCGGAAAAATTGAATTTTAGTATAACTATATCTGAAAAAATAGATAATGACCTCCCTTTGGGAGGTCCGCGCAACGGGCATATGATTTCTGGGACATTTACATAAGAATCCAAGTATTTTTGTTCGTTCAAGTTAGTTTAAGTTGCCCAGTTGCAGAGGAACAGGTATTCCTGGGCTCTCCATTCAAACATCTTCAGCGTACGAGGTCTATTATGTGTATTTCTTTTTCTACCTTGATTAGTTCATCGCTATCCAAGACTGCCGACTTGATCACCAGATACGTGTCTAACATTGTTCTAATGACAAACGAAAGAGATAACCCTGCTGCAATGCATGGAAAGTGAAATCAGACAAGTCTCCTGAAGTCTGAAGCTGTACCCAAAAGGTTTGCGCTTTCAGCATTTCTTAATAGAGTGTAATCCATTAGCAGTAACTTCATGCCAATACATGGAAGGTGAAATCAGACCAATCTCATTGATGACTGAAGTTCTATTATATCTCTCTGTTGTTTGTAGAGCATTCCATAGTTGCAGTATTACCAGGTGTTAACATCTGTCATGGATGAACTTAATCGCTCTATGCATCAAGGTGACCTTCCTGGAAGCTTCCCACTAAGCACTGCTGGGAATAGGTTTTGGGGTCCCTTTCTTGGAGTCACTAAACAACCTGCCCCCACCTTTGTTGCACACGGGTGGATGGGCGGCCACTTTATCTTGTCTGTTTTTACCATTGTAGTTCTCTGGTGTGGTCATGGTCATGCATAGTTTAAGCTTTTGCTAGCTCCTAAGCTCTATGCCTGTAGACGAATGAGTAGGATAAGTGTAGGGTCAGCAGTATGCCTCCTAGTGCATTAACAAACTGCCTGCATGTGGGGGGTATGATGTTCTTTTGATATGGCATATCCCATGTGCACCTCTATATAAAGCCATTGCCTGCTGCATTCCCTCTCACCATACCACTACACTAGACATCATACAGCAAGTTGCCCAGTTCTGCACCCCTTCCTTCTCTCATTTTCCTTGCACCAAACTTCTTCATCAGATCATGAAGCTCGGAGGACAAGGGAGGCAGATGGGGAGGCTCAACAGAGCCTTCAGGGAGAAAAGGGCTAGGTTCTACATTATCCGCCGCTGCGTCGTCATGTTGCTTCGCTGGAGCGATTAGATATTGATCTCCATGGGAGATTATTTCCCCTCCATTCTAGATGTTTCTTTTTGGCGCTGCCATTTTGGTAGAGTTTAGAGTTTAGGCGTAGTTGCTCACTTGCTGTGTACAGGATGGCCGTGTGCTGGTTCTAGTGGCAATCTTTTCTGTTTTCTTGCTTGCCTGTTGTGTTCTGGCAAGGGTGATTGATCCAGCTCTGTGGTTTGTACTACTGGAAGAAGATTCATATGAAAAATCTATTGTTAACGGTGATGCTAATAATTAGCAATCTATTAAAAAGTTGTAAGCGTTGAGAATGAATGTTGAAACTTTTTGTCATGAAGATATACTTCTTAATAGATTGAAATGATTCGTACGAGTGTAAGACATAATCTGCTGCTGATCTCTCTCTCGCTGCAACAGAGTTGGCATTTGTCAGCTCGGCTGTCCAGTCTCTATTGCTGTAGCAGTATGGCAATAGGTCATCTCTAGTACATTAGTTGGTAGCTATTACATTAGCCATGTCTTGATAGTGAGCTGATCTAAGCTTTGTACTGCTAGTACCAGGAGTAGTTGGTGTACCTTAGGAGTAGATAGTTGGTGTACTCACCAACAGCTATGTACCTAGTAGAGGTACTAGCATTTGTATATATGTCACACCTAAGCCAATGCAAAAGAGCAATTCAGTTTGCCACATCCAAAAGCAGAGCTTTCGGCCAACGCTGGGCTTGTGCTTCTGGATGTGGCAGCCATAGTGAGTGAGTGTGCTGGTAAGCTTACTGCTTACCTGTGCAGGGCAGCCGAGGGACAATGAGGTGATTGTGCCTTTATACTTTCGATACAAAGTTGAGATCAAATATATATACGAAGGGAAAACTTATTTTTATTTTTTTCACCATACATGAAGGAATACGTCTTTTCTGTCTTTCATTTTGTTTTCCTTATTTTTGAGCAAAATCGTTTTCCTTTTGTAATGGTCAAATCTTGTTGACTGGGAACCAATGGCAAAGTTTTCTTTTAAAAGAAGTAGAATGGTAGAAGCTCTGCCTTTTAGTTAAGACAGAAAAGAGAGCATCGAGACAACACAAAATATAGTATGGCTGCAGGCCTAGACACGCCACGGCTGAAACCCAGCCAAAACAATGGCAAATTACAAAAATGAGCACATGAAAGACTGGAAAACTGTGATTTTAGGATGCCAAGGAGAGAATGTCTCAAATAGACCGGAAAAAGAAAAGTTTCTCTTCACTTGTACGACCAGGAAAAAGAAAAGTTTCTCAAATAGACAGGTAGAAGAGGAAAACTGTAATTTTGTGATGCAATGGTTAATGATTTGTATGGCATCAACTAGGGAACACACTGTAACCTTTTTGAGTGGAAGCTGATTAAAATACAACTAATTCTTTTGAGTGGGTACCTAATCAGACCGGCTATTGTCTAAATCATGTCAAATGCCATTTCAGTATCTTACTCCTTTTTTTAAACAAATTTCAATATCTTACTCTTGACTACCATAAAATAAATGTTTATGCAAATTGCTAAGTTGATTAAACACAGTGAGCACTAACATTTCCTTTCTTGAACTTATTACTACAAGTGTGTTTACTCAAATTCTTGTTCACATGAGACTCCCTGACTTCAGAGGCATAGGGCAAAAAGGACTCATGGCCTGCACGTGCCTCAGTGCCTTGGGACATGCGTGCCTGCCCCGCACGCTCTCCTGTGTGTGTGCGTTTGTCCTCTTGCTCACTCATTTGCCTCTGCTTTGGACCTTGTTTAGATTGAGGTTAGGAATCAGTATTTGGTACTGTAACACTTTTGTTTGTATTTGACAATTATTGTCCAATCATGGCCTAACTAGGCTCAAAAGATTCATCTCGTAATTTATAATCAAACTGTGTAATTAGTTTTTTTTATCTACATTTAATACTCCATATATATGTCAAAGATTTGATGTGATGAAGAGAGTGAAAAAACTTACAATCTAAACGAGGCCTTGGTCACATCCGCAGCTGTGGCTCTGCATATATCCTGCATTGTTTTCTTCTGTTCCTGGCTCCTTAAGAAATGCAGGACTGCTCTCCCCAGAAGACAAGGCCCCTGCATTCCTGGTGAGTAATATTTTGCTCTCCATCTCATGCTCCGACTGCAGCAGGTTGATTGCAAACTTTGTCCTATCTGGGACTGCAATATCAGTCTTTGTTAGTCCACAGGATCACCGGTTTAGGTGATTCGATCACTCACCAGTCTCATCGGCCACGGTTGAGCACGACAGAGGCAGTCCGACCACACACAATATAGCTAGAGGTAGAAGAAGAGGAAGAATAGAGAATACACACGGCAGAGACACCAGCGTTGGTCGGAGCCCTGTATAGCAGATGACAAATTTGAACTCTCTTTCTTGATTGCAGTGGTAGACTATATATACAACTCTATCCATCTAGTTCTAGTACAGCTCCCATGTTGCTATAGTGACTAGATAACACAGTAGGACTGACTTCTGCGTCTGTCCCTGCATGTGGCTACAGTACGGCAGGGAGCCGTTCGGCGCCTGCCTCTACAGCGCGCCACAGTACCAAGTGCGTCGAAGCGCGATACTTGGCCGTCTTTGGGAATGGTAGCCTCCTCTGCTTCCCGGCCAGACAGCTATCACATACCTCGCCTCCGTGCTTGATGTGGGGTAGTCCTCGGACCATCTTCTCCAGCCGACCAAGTGCGTCGAAGCTGAGATGTCCGAACTAGGCATGCCACAGCCACGGTTCCTCGGTGTGCCTTGCCGCCAGGCACACCGGTTGCTCTACCTTCAGGTTGAGCATGTACAACCGGTTCAGGGACCTCTTCACCTTGGCGAGAAGTCAATGCTCCCGGTCTCTGATCCTAAGGACTCTGTCCTTGATCAGTACCTCGCTACCGCGCTCATCTAGCTGACCAATGCTGATGATGCTGGAACGCAGCTGCGGGATGTAATATACATCCGTTAACGCGTGGTGCTCCCCGTTCTAGCACCTGAAGATGATGGTGCCACGCCCTCGGATAGCCACCCTTGAGCCGTCACCAAACTTCACCGTACCGGTAACATCGTCGTCGAGCTCGGAGAAGGATGCCTTAGAGCCCGTCATGTGGTTGCTGGCACCAGAGTCCAGGTACCACTACTGCTCCTGGTCGGCGCCCACACGTCCGAGGTGGACTTGGGCGCGTGGTTCGTCGAGGTTGACAGCCTTCAGGGCCTTCCTAGGTCCTTCCACAGTCGTCGCCTCTTCCTTCTCCTCGGCCTCGACGTCGTGCAGTGCACAGAATGTCACCATCAGGATAGTGGCCTCATCATCATCATCAGCTTGTGCCAGATAAGCCTCAGCCTTCTTCTTCTGCTTGCGATTTGGGCACTCCTGTGCCCAATGGCCCGTCTTCCCGCAGCGCTGGCAGGCGTTGGGGTCGACCTGCTTCTTCTTCTCTGAAGAAGCCTTGCCGCGGCACTTGCCATCGCCACCGCGGCTGGAGGAGGCTACTTTCCCGAAGTTCCTCCGAGCAACCCACTCCTCCTCTGTCAGTAGCAGTTTACCGCTATCCTTCGTTGCTGTCGCCTGCTCCAGACGCTCATCCACCGCCAGCAGACGGCCTGTCACATCCTCAATGGTGAGGGTGGACAAGTCCAGCATCGTCTCTATGGAGAGAGCGATCTAGATGTACTTTATCGGCACGGAGTGCAGGTACTTGGAGACCGCCTCCTCTTCGTCGATAGTGACGCCATGGCTCTTTAGCTTGCTGATGAGCGTCCACAGGCGGAGGGAGAAATCCTCCACCGTTTCACCATCCCTGAATTTGAGGTTGGCGTACTCCTGCTTCAGAAGCTGAGCCATCGCCTTCTTTGCGCGGTCAGAACCGATGCGCATCGCCGCAATAACCTCCCACGCCTCCTTAGCCGAGCTCTTCGCCCCCAACGGCTCTCTGTACTCCGCCGGTACAGCAGCGAGGATAGCCTCCAACGCTGACATATCATCTTCCTCATTATCGGTGCCCTTGTCAACAACATTCCAGAGCCATCGGGCTCTGAGCTTGACCTTCATGGTCACCGACCACTCTTCATAGTTGGTGCGAGTCAGCGTTGGTCAACTGGTGCCGCTGACCTCCCGCACCGTGCGAACAATGACCTCCGGTCCTGGTTGGGCAGCCACAGCAATGCCACTGCTATCGCCTATTTCCGAGCCGTTTGTCATCGCCAGCGGTTAGTCCGGCGACGACGTTTGTACGGCTCTGATACCACTTGTTAGCCCACAGGATCACCGGCTCAGGTGAGTCGACCACTTACCAGTCTCGTCGACCACGGCCGAGCACGACAGAGGCAACCCGACCACACACACTATGGTTAGAGGTAGCAGAAGAGAGAAAACAGAGCATACACACACGACAGAGACTCCAGCGTTGGCCGGAGCCCTGTATAGCAGATGATAAATCTAAACTCTCTTTGTTGAGTTGCAGTGGCAAACTATATATACAACTCTATCCATCTAGTCCTAGTACAGCTCCCATGCTGCTATAGTGACTAGATAACACAGCAGGACTGACTTCTACGCCTGTCCCTGCATGTGGCTACAGTACGGCAGGTGAGCCGTTCGGCGCCTGCCTGGCTGTCTCTACAGTGGCTACAGTACCACAGCAGGGGGCCTTTTCGGCGCCGCCTAGATTATGTAAGAATCTTGTAGCTAGCTGCTTAGGTATTGGTTAGTGCTGTGATGCATACATGCACGTACTGGTACATAAGGACAATCAAAGGACTGGTAATAGGCTTTGGTAGGCTCCCATCCTTTCTGCTCAAGCGACATATAACAAGTGTAGATTCCATTTAGCAAGTACTGGTAGTATGCAGTAGATTATGTAAGAGTCTTGTAGCTAGCTGCTTAGGTATTGGTTAGTGCTGTGATGCATACATGCACGTACTGGTACATAAGGACAATCAAGGACTGGTAATAGGCTTTGGTAGGCTCCCATCCTTTCTGCTCAAGCGACATATAACCAGTGTAGATTCCATTTAGCAAGTACTGGTAGTCTGCTTAGGCACTTGACTAATGATTTCTTTTTGGGGGAAACTAATCTAGCTCTCTGGCAGCCACGTATAGTTAATTAGTTCCTTTGTGGACTTCCTGTCCATTCATTGACATTGTGCAGCCTAGAGCCTACTGCTTTATGATGGTTCAATCACAGTGAAGTAATTTTTTAGTTTTCCATTTTCTTTGTCTACTGGGCTAATGTTTTATTTATGACCATATAGCTGTTTGTTGGAAAATAGTGTTTGGCAGTGCCAGCATGATAGAAGAGCTACTGTATTAACTTACTGATTAGGGCTATCCTTTCTAGGTGGCTGTCTGGCTGATGTATTCATGTATTCTTAGCTAAAAATAATAGTTATCACACTCACAAAGACAGAACATATAACCCTTGATTTTTCTTTTTTCTTTTTTGCTTGAACGCGCAGGAGAGCTTCGTATCTCTGTATAAAAAATGGTCCCTTACAACAACCCCCTGATCTAACAAAGGAAATAAGATAGTGGTACAAAATATCAAGAAGGCAAATCACCTGGTACAGTAACCCTTGAATATTATGGGGAAAATGCAAGAGTTCCAGTCACTCAAGAACAATTTGATAAACTTTGCTTGAATTCACTGAACCATTTCTAAGTAGACCAATAGCTACAATCATAGCATGTACAAAAAATGGTACACCCACCATATCCCACTGCTATCTGGATAGCAGAAGGTAAAAAGTGTGGAGAAAAAGAGAAAAAAGAACTACAACTAATGAAACGAATGATAGAATGTCCCATCCTGTCGGGCTTTCCTAGGTGCAACCTGGCATGGACAAGAGATTGCCTTCCTAGTTCTACTCCTGAGTCCTAACAGTTGCCTACTAGCTATAAGTGTAACCTCTCCATGGATCCTTGACAGATTCCATGAAGAAAAACGTTGGCCGGAATTCATTCGTGCCAGCAGAGTAGCATGACGATGCACCGCCGGATGATGTACAGCCTGGCCCTCTGCTCTTTCAGGGCTCTGGCCACCTTCCCCTTCTGCTTGCTCTGGTTCATGGTCCTCATGGCTACAAGTTAACTTGATGGACTGATGAGCTGTGATCAGAGCAGGACACTTTGCTCCTGATGATGATTGTGGCTAGAGCTTGCTGTGGTGCAAAACTGGGAAGGAGGCTGGGGTTTTATAGAGCTAGAGAGGAGGCAAGCATGTAGCTAGCTCCCCTCCTCCCATGCATGCAACCTTGCTAGCTAATATTTCTTTCCCCCCTTCTATCTAATCTCAGGGGACAAATCTCTGAACCTGAATGTAGCTTATTGTTCTTGTCGGCGACAAAAAGCTTGATCTCATTGACGGATACGATCATCTCAGATAACGTACAGCTCATCATGCTGCTGCTACCCGAGTACGTGTACGTACGATCCTGCAGATTCAGCGGTTCAGCATGGCTGTGATGGAAGTTCATTGTACCTGGCAGTGCTTCATGCGGCTGGTATCTTAATTTATCCCCTTGCTGTCTTGCTTTTCTTCTCCATGTTACACTTGGAAGGCTCACAGCACTGTAAACTGTCTGCTTGATCTCCCTGTAAGGATAGGCGCCGTGATCTTCTTGCATTTCCTAGATCTTCTTGGAGTTGGCATGCAGTAGTAACTAGTAACAATGTATACTACTGTACTTTATCCTTCTGTCGGTAGATTATGCCGGCAAGGAGTTGCGAAAAGTTCCTAGAGATGTAATATTCTGAGTATCTTGGAGATTTCCTCATGTCGTCTCGATCCGTTCGGAAGTTGCTAGGAAGGACGGAATGAGTATCCGTATCATCCGTGCCGCCGTAGGATCTTTTGACTGGAAAATACTTTTGAGTGTACTTGTGTCAGATGATTAATTAAGCCAGCCATCATCTTTTGTGTGTCTTGGGTTGGGGGTGCTTGTCTTGTGAAGCTGTGGGCATTCTAGCTGTTTGATGCTATATTCTTCATTTCTTTGTTAGTGGCACTATCCATGTCTTTGCCTAATTGCTAGCCAAGAGCAAGACATGATACATTATTGTTGTATATAGGGCTTGTCTGCTGCTCGCCACTTGAGGAGTACTCACCAGCCTTGTCATGGCCAATGAGTTGAATCTTAACCCCATGATAATCTTTAGTTGCTTTCCTTATTCCCTTTCTCATCTATTGGTATCTAGGTTAAGATAATAACGCCGATTCAGCACATGGTGAGAAAGCTTGTGTCTCATGATGAGCTTATTGGCAAAAAGGAAAGAAAAGAATATCTGATTTCTAGTACAGGTACTAACAGGTATGCAGAGTTGTCTTACTGCTTGATTTGCCTGTAGCAGCTAAAATCAACATGTACTGATTGATTCTTCCATTTTGTTAGAGTGTTGAGGAGCTTCTGGTAGTTCTGCACTTTTTGATTGGCTGCCTGGTGGTGCCTAATGCTTAGATCATGGCTAAATTCATATTATGTTGTTCCAAGTCTACTTTAGGAGCCTCGGTTATGCCGTTTCAGGATGTTGAAAGGTTATACTGTATAGATTAATTCATGATTGATAAAGTTACGTTGCTTTAGGTCCCACTATGATCAGTTCATCAATGTCGCCTAGTGCTAACCTAAATTTTTGTTGCTTGTCATGGAACGAGGAGAATATGGAGTGCCAACAATAGATGAAAAATCTGATAAGGGTAAATGGGACTTTTTTTTACGAACCGGACTGTACAGTACAGTGCAAAGTTTCTATTGATAATAAAGCGGGAGAAAATACAAGATCATAGCCCTTGTACCTGCTGGTCGGCAGATGCATGCACAAGTAGTCCTTGAATTTTGTGTTGAGATGGGCGATACATATACATCTCCCTGAATTCCGAACTAACTTTTATCTCCTCGCATGCAATTCTCCGTCCTATTGTTTTCCACACCCAGGAAATATAGAAATACATAAGTTTCCTATCTCTGCACAGTGTGGCTGGGGAATTTCTAAAATATCCACTAGGGACGTCCTATGTATTGTAGACATGTACAGTCTTGTATACGTTGTATCTGGACATGATGTAATCCAAGCCCTATTGGGCTATATATATATGAAAGGTCACCCCCTAAGAGGGTGTGAGGTGTTTCCCTATCTCTCTACATGGTATCTTTCGCCATTAGATCCTGATTTTCCGCTTCCGCTCCCTCCTTCCCCATCACGAGTCTCTCGCTCTCGACCCCGATCGGTCGGTCTTTCCCTGCCGCAGCAGCCGCCCACCTCCCCGCATGTGAAGCCCTCACGCCCATACACCCACCCCTGGTGGCGCTCTCCCTCCAAGGCGGCTCCCTCCCGATGGCCCGATGGCCACCTCTCCCTCCCTCGGCACCAGCACTGCGCCAGCCACCGGTGATGGCTCCATGCCTGTCCTTGGACCGAGCAACTTGCCAGCCACCGGCAGCGGCACCATGGGTGCCGTCGGCGCCGGTCTGGCCACGCCGCCGCCACCGATCGTGGCTCATCCCTTCGCCACGGTCAACTCAAAGCCCACGTCCCGATCATGTTGGAGCTCACCTCCAACTACTCAAGTGGGTGTTCTTCTTCATGTCCCTGTGCGGCAAATTCGGCCTTCGATCGCACATCGATGGCTCTGCTCCTCCTCAACCCGATGACCCCCAGTGGGTTGCGTTTGCGGCTGGCTCTCCAGCTTCGTCGACGACTCCGTCCTCGACCTCGTCATGGAAAACGCCGATCCCACCGCCCACGATCTGTGGGTGGCCATCGAGGGGATCTTCCACACCAACAGGGAGCCGCGTGCCATCTTCCTCCTCAACGAGTTCCACTCCATGGTGCAGGGTGACTCCACCATCTTGGCGTACTGCCAGCACCTGAAGATCAAGGCCGCCGCCCTCCGCGACATCAGCCACCCTGTGGAGGACTCGCAGCTCGTCCTCGCCCTCCTACATGGCCTCAACCCTCGCTTCTTCAACACCGCCGATGACATCGCAAACTCCGCTGTTCTTCCCATGTTCTAGAGCCCACGACATGTTGGTTCTCAAGGATCTCCGCCGAGCCAACGATGAGAAGACCGTCACCAACACCGCCCTCCTCGCCGCGGCCGGCTCTGCCTGCACCAGCCTGGGTGGGTGCCGCTCCACCACTACTACAGCCTCCTCTGGTGGTCATAACAACAACACCAGTGGCTACGGTGGCGGCACCAGTGGCGCACACAAAGGCGACGGTGGCGGCAATGGCAAGGGCAAGCGGCGCTGGAACGGTGGCCCTGCCCAGCCACATGGTGGCGCTACTGGTGCACAGCAGGCTGGTCCCATGGGTCCCTGGCTCTGCTATAACCTGTGGGCACCCCAAGGCCCCCCTCCGGTTCAACAGCATGGGTGTTGGTGCCCTAGGATCCTCAACGAGCCCCTTCAGGCCCACACGACGTTCGCATCGGTGCAACCTCCCACGACCTTTGCACCGCTTCAGGTCTCCTAGTCGGCTCCTATGGGCTGGCCTCGTCGCCGCGCTCAACCAGATGAATCTCCCGGATCAACATCCCTGGGTGATGGACTCCGGTGCTTCCTCTCATATGAGCTCCTCGGATGGTATACTCCTTTCCCCTCATCCTTCCCCTCATTCTTCCATTACCATTGGCAATGGTCAAACTATTCCTATCTCCTATCGTGGCGAGTCTATCCTTCACACACCCGAGTCAAATTTTCCTCTTCATAATGTTTTAGTTGTTCCTTCCCTAGTGCACAACCTGCTCTCAGTTCATCAGTTCACTAGAGGTAACAACTGTTCTATCGAATTTGATGCTCTTGGTTTTCCTGTCAAGGATATCCCGACCCGGCACGTGATGCTTCGCTAGAATAGTGCTGGCGATCTTTACACCATCCCCACTGCACCTCCCGCTCCACACACCAGCATCGCCATCTTTGCCGACCTCTGGCATCACCATCTTGGTCATCCCAGCTCCGCCACTATAAATATTCTTCGTCATAGTGCGTCTATCAGTTGTAATAAAGTAGAGCATACTCTTTGTCACTCATGTCAGCTTGACAAACATGTGCAGCTTCCTTTTTCAAATCCCAGTTCATTTAGCTCTATGCCTTTTGAACTCGTTCATTGTGATGTGTGGACATCACCTGTTGCCAGTATTTCGGGGTTCCAATATTACCTCATTTTACTCGATGATTTTACACATTTTTGTTGGACTTTTCCCCTCATCCGCAAGTTTGAAGTTGCAGCACATATCACAAAATTTTGCAACTATGTCTCCACACAGTTCAGCCTCGCCATCAAAGCCATCCAGGCTGATAATGGCACTGAGTTCGTAAACAATACCCTCTAGACTCTATTTCCTTCTCATGGTATTCATTTACGCCTCTAGTGTCCATACACTTCCCCACAAAATGGCAAGGCTGAACGCATTCTTCGCAAATTGAACAACATCAGCCGCACCATGCTCATCCATGCGCACATGCCTGCACCTTACTGGGCTGAGGCACTCGCTATAGCCACGTACTTGCTGAACCGGCGCCCTTCCTCCGCCGTTCGCAATGCTGTCCCGTATGCTCTACTCTACAACAAGCCACCTGAGTACTCCCACCTTCGTGTCTTCGGGTATCTCTGCTACCCTAATTTGACCACCACGGCTCCCCACAAGCTCGCCCCCCCCGTTCCACAGCTTGTGTCTTTCTTGGCTACCCCTCTTCCCATAAGGGGTATCGCTGTCTCGATCTATCGACACGGCGCATCATCATCTCGCGCCACATTGTTTTTGATGAGACTTGTTTTCCCTTCGGGCTTAACACTTCCAGGTCCTCGCACAACGACCTAGATTTCTTGCTTGCAGGTACTACCGCAGCTGCTCCGTCACATACTAACGTTGAGCAACCGCACCCTACTCAGGTGGTTATTGAGGAGTTGCAGGATGACCCCGTGATCCTCCTTTGCGGGCCTCTGGTGGCTGCTGCCCCTACTTCCTCTGTGGTGGCTGCACCACCACCACCAGCAGCCGCTCCTCCTCCACCAGCCCGGGACTTCCATCTGACGTACAGTCAGCATCCCCGGGCACCTCCGGGGCCCCAAGCGGTCTAGCCACCTCCCGAGTAGGATGCTGCAGCGCCTAGCACCTACACCGGCTGCAGCAGCAGCTCCTATACCAGCACCCCAGATGATCACCCGATCACAGACCAGCACTTTTCATCAGGTTTAGCACTACGGCTTCTCCACCACCCACTCCATCATCTCGCCGGTACCGATGATTTACCGGAGTGCCTTGGCCGACCCTCAGTGGAGGGCTGCTATGGCTGACGAGTACAAAGCGCTTGTTGATAACGGGATCTGGCGCCTCGTCCCTCGTTCTCCCGGCACCAATGTTGTGATGGGCAAGTGGATTTTTAAACACAAATTCCACTTGGATGGTTCCCCTGCCCGCCACAAGGCACGTTGGGTGGTTCACGACTTCTCTCAGCGCCACGGCATCGACTATGATGAAACATTCAACCCCGTCGTCAAGCCTGCTGCTTCGCGTTCCTGGCCAATCCACCAACTTGACGTGAAGAATGCCTTCCTTCACGGTCATCAGGAGGAGACAAAGTACTGCCAGCAGCCTCTAGGCTTCATCAACCCTGCATGCCCTGATGATGTTTGTCTTCTGCAGCGTTCTCTGTATGGCCTAAAACAGGCTCCTCGGGCGGGGTACCAGTGGTTCATCACCCATCTCTGCCTACTCAGTTTCATCACATCTGTCTCCGACGCGTCCCTCTTTGTGCTCAAAGAGAGTGACGCTACTGCCTACCTGCTGCTGTACGTCGATGACATCATCCTTATGGCGTCCTCGTCCGACCTGCTACAACGCATCATGGTGCATCTCCACTCCGAGTTCGCCATGATCGACCTCGGCGATTTGCACCACTTCCTCGGCATCTCCATCATGCGTTCACCGGAGGGCCTGTTCCTCTCCCAGCGCCAGTACACTATGGATCTACTTTAGCGGGCGGCCATGGCCGAGTGTCAATCGACCTTGACTCTAGTTGACACTCGTGCCAAGCTCTCCGCCACCGACGGAGCTCCAGTCGCTGATCATTCCCAATACTACAGCCTTGCCGGTGCTCTGTAGTACTTGACACTCACCTATCCCGACCTCGCCTACGCGGTCCAGCAGGTGTGCCTCTTCATGCACGATCCCCGCAAGCCTCATCTCACGTTGATCAAGCGCATCCTCCGCTACGTGAAGGGCACTTTGTCCACCCGACCTCCACCTCAGCTCCGGGATGGTTAACTCCCTCACCGCGTACTCTGACGTGGACTGGGCGGGTTGTCCAGATTCCAGGTGCTCTATGTTTGGCTACTACGTCTTCCTCGGTGACAATCTAGTCTCTTGGTCCTCCAAGCGCCAGACGACGGTGTCCCGTTCCAATGCTAAGTACCGCGCGGTTGCGCATGCTGTCGCCGAGTGCAGTTGGCTTCGTCAGCTTCTCCAAGAGCTCCACGCACCTATTGCTTCCGCGACCGTTGTGTACTGCGACAATGTTAGCGCTGTCTATATGACTGTTAATCCTGTCCACCATCGTCGCACGAAGCACATCGAGATCGACATTCACTTCGTCCATGACAAGGTTGCCTTGGGACAGGTTCGGGTGCTCCATGTCCCCACGACACATCAGTTCACGGACATCATGACCAAAGGCTTACCTATACAGCTGTTCACTGACTTTAGGTCCAGTCTTTGCGTCCGAGATCCTCCTGCTGCGACTGCGGGCGGGTATTAGACATGTATTGTAGACATGTACAGTCTGTATACGTTGTATCTGGACATGATGTAATCAAGCCCCATTGGGCTATATATATGAAAGGTCACCTCCCCTAAGAGGGTGCGAGGTGCTTCCCTATCTCTCTACATTTATCTCTCTACACGTCAAAGTATGGATCTGATTAGGGTTGTTGTAACCAGCATGAACAATGCACATGACATATCTGCAGGCAAGGAGCAAAAACAAACTCCATTGTCGAGTCCATGCATTCCCCTGTTGTTTTTCACATCTTCCAGCTTACTCCTATTCTACTATACAACCTGTCAGTGAGTGTCCTGTCCATTTGGCGGTGTAAAGGGCTAACTGAATCCCTGAGCAACCCTAGCTGCAGCTTTTCTTTCAGGTAACCTCTTGACTGCCTGAGGGCCATCTCATAAGCAGCCCTTAGCTTGTTGGTTCCACTTCCATTAAACAACCAGTGAATGAATCTTTGCTTGCAGGCAGGCGTGGATGGCCACTTGATCCTGTCCGCGGCGCGGCGTGCGGTCCTCAATCATGGCGAGCTGCTCCTCAGCACCCATCAAGGGTCCATTCAGTCCATGATCACATTGCGATGCAGGTAAGTATCATATCGATCTGCCCCTAAACGCTTTTTCCTAATATAAGCAATAGAAAAATGGAAGGAGCATGCACTTGGACTCAGAAGTGTCCCCTCTAAGGCACCAAGTGTTGACTGCATGTGAGCGGTGGGTGGCTGTTATCTTGAGATCCTGCCCCCTTGTCTATATAAACAAGAGATACGTCTCTGCTCAGGTACGGTCCCCATCACTACCTAGAATCATCTCATCTGAAGGAGGCTCAGAACCACTGAGCACCTGAACCTTTGCACAACCACATTCCTGATTGCCCTGGTTTGTTGACAGCCATGGAGCAGCAGCGGAAGCAGCAGAGGGGGAAGCTGCAGAGGGTGCTGAGGGAGCAGAAGGCTAGGTTCTACATCATCCGCCGATGTGTCGTCATGCTCCTCTGCTGGAGTGACTGATCTCAAGCATGATGAACCTGTGCTTTTTTTTCTTGTCATTTCTTTTTTTTTCATCCTTTTCACCTTGCCACTTTGGTGGGTGGATGACATGATATATGAATGCTCCTTGTTTACTTGCCTCATGCGGAAGGCAAGGCTACTGACTTCCCCTTGTAAAGACGCAGAGTACTGTTAGATGTTAATACAAACTCACGTATTTTTTTTGCCAAAATTTGTAATGTATGGACACGTGGAGTGCCTAATTTGAATAGATGATATTTTATAAATCAGAGTTACTACTTAATATTTCCTCTATTTCAAAGTAACTTGTGTGCACCTTTCATCTGATTTTGACGTAGCAAGCAACATGGTTGACTGCATTGGTTTCTTCATGATTGAATATGTACACAACCACAAATAAGAGTGGATCTAGAGAAAAAAAATATTGGTGTTATCTAATCATATGAACATTAATAATCATATATTTCAATGAATATTGCCAAAAAATTTTGGTGTCACAAGACACTGCAGTCTGCAGAAGACGCATGACCATAAAGCCCAACTTACACAAGGTTAACAGCCTAAGCACTTGATCCCCGGCTGCACACCATAAGGCAACCTCCTCTATCATCGTTCTAATGGCATAACTAACACCAGAAGACTAGACACCTGTTGTGGTGCTTCTATATCACTACTACATTTAGACCTATCACAAGCGGTTCGTAAAGCCCATCACAAACGCTTTTCGGTCTTAGCAGTAAGCTATCTTTGATGATGACATTATCATCACAAGCGATTTGCAACCGACGGTGTAGCTCTTTTAACCACTCCACCCCTAAATCACTCGTGTCTATACAGCATATCTATTCCTCAAGTATTCACTTTTCATGATTTAAAATAAATATTTAGGACCCTAAACGGCTTCAGATGAAAAAGTCATAAACTATAAATTTGTTGTTTTAATCGAGATCTACAACTTTGATTTTGGTTGTTTTGCCATCCGAGGTCGTTTAAAAAATTTAAATTTCAAAACATCAAAACTTCAGCCAGACTTTTGGAACCTCAAATGATTTTAAATGAAAAACTCATCAACTACAAAGTTGTTGTTCCCATCGAGATCTACAACTTTGGTTTTGGTTGATTTTTCATCCGAGGTTGTTCAAAAATTTTGGTTTTTTAAAATTTTAAAACTTCAGATGCAAATTTTAGACTATGAATGATTTCTAATGAAATAATTGTCAATTATAAAGTTGTATATCTCATCGAGATCTACAATTTTGGTTTTGGTCATTTTTCCATCTAGGGTCATTTGTACAATTCGAAAAAATTGAATTTCAAAATTTGAGCACTTGAAACAGAATTATGGGACGGTAAATGGTTTCAAATAAAAAAAGTCATCATCTACAAAGTTATCGATTGCGTCGAGATTTACAACTTTGATATAAAGTTTGTTTTTATCTGTCTTTATTTGAAAAAGTTATGAATTTATTTATACTGCAGCATGGTTATCACACCGCTGTATCATACAACGAGCTTGTGGTGAAAATGTCTTCACCGCTGGTTCATATGACGAGGCGGCAGTTATGAGGAGCACATCATCACCGCCAGGTGGTGGTGCAAACCGGCTGTGATGATGGACTATCACCATCGGTTGGTAAGTCGAAGCGACGATGATAGTTATCGACCTGTCCATTCTTATGAACCGGCGGTGATACTAGTCATCACCAGCGGTACATATTATGAACCATTGGTGATAGCTATCACCATCAGTTTTAATGATATCAGCAGTGATAGAGACGTTGGTGGTAGGTCAATCTGGAGTAGTGCATCTCCTAGCAACAAGAGTTAGGACAAAATCTAGTCTCTTCTCTATTTGTTCGTCGATCATCTTCACGACGATCACGAGAACCCACCATCAACAAGAGAACTTTGTAGCATAAAGCTAAGGAGAGCAACTCTAGCGGACTGAGAAAAAGAGATCCACTTTCCCTGCAACCAGTGATAAAGGAGAGTAAAAAAGCATAGTAGATTCCCTTTCTCTATTTTTTCTAAATTCATGAAAATCTCTCCCAAGGAAGAATAGAGCAACCATCTGCCTTCCCTGTCCGACACACAGTTTGTTCTAGGTGCCTACATGGATCCACCACTAGTCCTTGTTCTTCACAATTGCGTGCCCCCACATGTGGTTGCTATAAGGTGCCTCTGTTAGCATCATTAACACGACACAGGATACAACCAGTTGTAGCATGCCAGGGTTGCGACACGCACATTGGTGAAAGGGATCAAATGGTCCAAGAGGGGCCATTGAATTGTGCTTTAAAATTTGATGCAATAAGCCTTAGCCTATGCAATTCTACTCACCCCAGTGCATGGTTGAAACTTGGGACTAAAAAAATATCACACTAAGATTTGTCCTTAGAACCAACACATAACACAAAGTCCTTAGAAGATTTGTAAAACAGTAACTAGAAAAACATTCTACGAAAATATATCAAAAGCTTGACACCACAATTAAGGTGCACAACAAGATAAGCAACAAAAGAGAAGCTCAGGGTCACACTAAGATAGTGTCCTTAGTTGTGGAACTAAAGTCTATGAATAAGAGCACACTAGCATGGAGAAAGAAATCTAGTTGTGAAACAAGATTCTTGCACCTAAACAAAGATCAAAGCACAAGCTAGAACAAGAAAGGAAATGCATGAATTGAAAAGATGGACAAGAGACAACCAGATTTTTCCTATGTTATCGGGTCCATGTTGGTACTCAAGTCTTGGGCTACCCTCCCTTGAGCCACTAATAGTCAAGTCTTCACTAGTGAAACCCCATTCTTCACTCTGGATCAGTGAGTTTTCATATCGAGTGCACATCTAGGAGCCTCGCCACAAAGTAGTTCCATTGGGAAGGTCACTTAGTCCTCCACGGGGCTGTCTAGATGATGGTAAAACCCAAGAATAACAAGTGCTTTATGGTCTACCTGAGAAGCTTTCTAGGATTGCACCCCATCCCATGGTATTCTTGCTTTGGAATTCGTGTTTGAATTGGTACCAAGTGCTTTTAAGTTTTCCCTTAATTTGGTATCAAGTGTATTTATGCTTTCCCTTTAATTGTAACTTCTTGAGCATTGTCTTCAATTGGTTTCTTTTGAGTTCTTGATAATTGCATTGTCAACAAGGGGGAGAAATTGCACAAAGAGTTAGTCTTGCATTTGGATTGCCAACAAGGGATAAGAAAAAGGGGGTTGTAGAACCAAAGGGGAGTCTTGCATTATATTCATATGAAAAAGAGTCCACAAATCGAGGGAGAGCATGCATCTTTTGCATCCAGCTGTGTTGAGCTTTTACCTCTTCTTGAGGAACCAGTGGTTTGTGCTTCGTTCATGTACGCTTTGAGCTCTTACCTCTTTTTGAGGAGCCATGAATTCTTTGTCTTGGTTGTGTTAGCTTTTGCATCAATTTTTGATCACTTGGATGAGATTTTGAATTTTGTGTCTTAAACCATCTTTGTGTTTGGATGTTGTCAATCAAATCATCAAGGGGGAGAAGTGAAACTAAGTTGATACGAACTTTGGTTTATTTGTGGTGATCAATTGACAAATGACAAAATGGCTTTGAGTGCTTTTGGGATTGCATGAAGCTCTTGTCTCTCTTATTTGACTCTTCGGTTGTGTTTAGCCTTTGTCCATTCTTTGGGAACTGAGAGTTTTTACTTGGAGCTTTATGATCCTTCCTTATATCAAGTGGCCTTGTGTTTGCTTTTATTTGGCTTTTGGGCACTTTAATGAGAGTTTTTTCCCTTTGCTTTTAAACCTTCTTCTATGCACTTTAGTGTTGGTGAATGCATTCATTACGGGGAAGATTGAGAGAGCCAATTTTAGAAGTGCATTGGTCTCATCCGTGTGTAATGAATGATTGACACATGAGTTGAGGTTTTTCTGCTTGAGTTCATATTTCATACATGCTTATTTATGCTAATGGATAATTGGAGGTGTTGTGTTGTGTTGACTTTTTTTCTCAAACACGTAGGAGAGTTGCGCATCATTATATTAAGAAGAAAAAATAGGATAAGAACCCATACAAGGCACCCAAATTAAACAGGCTAGCCCTTGACATGGGAAAAAGCGGATAAGAACCCATACAAGGCACACCCACTCACACCACTATGTCCAAATTAAACAGGCTATCCCTAGATACACAAAGTAGGTGACTTCAACCCAAAATTAACTCCCTTTCAACCCCTAGGCAAGGAGGTTATTGATACCTCATGCCCCTACCAAGCTCCAATAAAGAAGCTCATTACTAGCTAGTGAGCAATAGATATCTATCTAAGGTCTAGAGATTCAGCATCAAACCCACACCGATTATGAATATTTCACAAAGTCCATGCTCCTAGAATAATGATGGAGTTGAGACCCTTTCTCAAGTGAACAAACATTGCCTTTAAACTTTTGTCCCGCCAATCATCAAAGGAAGTCTCATTAGACTAGGGGGTAAGCACTTGTAAGCCTACTCTATGCAGGAGGAAGACCATAATTCATGAGCAAAGACGCAGGCGATTGATGTCTTATTTGTCTTGATCGCAAAGGGCAACATGTCAGGTGTGAGGCCTCTTCTTGCAAGCTGGTCGGCTGTCCAACACCTATCTCAGACAACTGACCACATGAAAAATCGACATTTATTGAGATCCCAAGATTTCTAAATTTGCTCATAGGGACTAAAAACCACCATGCCCCACAATAGATTTTCAGAAGAAGACTTTGCTGAATAATGCCCATCACCTAGAATCTCAACACATGTAATTTTTCTACTTTTGGCTATAGCACAACATCAGAACACAACATCAGAGATGAGGTCCCAAAGCACTAGATAATCTAAAAAGAAAGCAGCCAACAAGGCACCTTGTAGGTCTCGATCCCATGAATGATCTGTAAGATCCTATAAATGTTGTGTTGACTATGTTGTGCAACATGTGTCTTGTCTTGTCAATGTGTAGGCATTGGGTGCTCCGAGATGATCGATAATAAATGGAGAAGGTCAAGCGAGGAGTCCATGAGTGATGGACTGAGAGCAGTGAAGGGCAGATGAGAAGGCTTGGACTAAAGGACTAAGAGGCCGTGGATGGATCGTGGACAACTTGCATTTAGCACATGGAAGAGTGTGAGTACATGGATGATGATGACGTTGACCAGAGTCAAGGTCAGGGTTGGACCAAGTAAAGGTGAGGCATTGCAAGCTTTTGGTGGACCATTAGGTCAAGGACATGGAGTTTGGTGTAGGGTCAAGATGGAAGACTAGGGGGGGGGGTGAATAGTCCTTTCTAAAATTAAACGCCCCGACTAACCGAAAGAAATACGAAAACAAAACTATCGGACTAGCCAAGACTACACCCCTCTATCTAAGTTCACAAGCACCTTATAAAGATCCTAATTAGGCAACAAAAGTGCCGGGCTAGCTAGAGCTCACCTAACCAATCTAGCTTGCAAGGTCACACAAACCTTTGCAACTAGTACTTCGCACAACCGAGGGAGCTCCTACACAATCTAGTAAGCAAAAGCACAAAGCCACCTAAGCTCACTAGCAATGCTCAATAACAAGGCTACACAAGCCAAATTATAGAGCTCAAATTACTTAGTGACACAAACTAAGCATGTGACTAACAAGGTTACTCGAACCAAATGAGTCATGGAAGGGAGCTACTTCATTCTATGCTACACAAGCAAGAAGGTAACTAGCTGAAAGGTCCTTGTTTGGTTTTGGTAATTGAGTGACAACCTAGGTGGACTAATATGTGTTTAAGTGCAATACATAGGTGATTAGTCCATAGGTACATGTGTGTGAGCAACTCATGCCATGATGGTGAAGATGGCTTGGATTTATTGCAAGGCTCACATATGTGATGAAGGAGCTCATTGCATATGAGACATGACATGGAGTCATGTGATCAAGGTGGAGAAGATCAAGACAAGACTTGGCTCGATGGACTGGTTGCAAGTGTGAAGGGCAAGTTGAGTGATGACTTGGTGCCGATGGACTGAAGCAATGGTGAAGAGCAAACGAAGTCAAGATTGATGAACCAATATGCGTGATGATATGAAGTGGATCATATCATTTGGTGATTGGTTGGTGCATGTGTTGCATCAACAATGGAGGAGATGGAATGGAATGCGCAAGGAAAAGGTATAACCTAGGGCATTTCATTTCATCGGTCATAGGCATGTAGAGAAGTTGATGATCGGGTTTAGGATAGATGGCCGTAATATCAAGAGGGGTAAACTTGTTTGCATATCGGTCATCTAGTGCCACTTGAGTGATCTAACTTTGTGACGTTACTAGGATCGAGTGGCGTGGTGAATTGAGTGGCTAACTCCTTAAAAATGATTGTGAAAATGCTAACACACATACACATGGAGGTGTACACTTGGTGGTGTTGGCACATTTGCAAAGGAGAAAGAAGTTGGAGTTGAAACAGATCAACTCAGTGAAGAAATGGAGGTGAAATAGGTCACTGGAGGTGACCGGACACTGGCCTCGAGAGGACTAGCGCGTCCAATCAATTGGTGGTGCTCTCAGACTGCCTCTACGGTATGACCAGACGCTGGGTCACTTTGTGACCTAACGCGCGATGGCTGCGTCCGGTCTCGCTGACGTGGCAGCGTGTGACGCTTGAGCAGCAGTGCTCTGAGGACCGGACGTTGGGGCATGTTAGGTCACCCTAGACCTGACATGTCCAGTCATGTTTTAGCCCCCTTGGGACCTCTCTGGAAATGACCAGATGTTGGCATTGGTGTGTCTGGTTCAGATGAGGGTGGTGCATCTGGTGCTGCTGGTCTACTATGCTGTCCACGGGCAGTATGAGGACTGGACTCAGCAGAGGTGCGTCCGGTCATCACTTGACCACTAGTGCACGGCAGTCGACCATTAGAGGTTGACATGTAACATTGAACGTGGGTGCCACGTGGACTGGCTAGGAGTGACCGGACATAGGGCCTGGTGCATCTAGTCATCACGACCGGCGCGTTCGGTCACTATGAATTTTGCCCAGTGAAGGGGTAATAACTAGTTTAGCCCATGGGGCTATAAATAGAAGTGTTGGTTGGCCTTTAGCCGATAGCTAAGCACCCTCACGCCTATATGGCTTGTGTAGGAGTGCTTGGATGCCCTCTAACTCACTTGTGCTTGCAAGAGTGCGAATTGATTGCGAGTGAGTGTGATTCTAGTGTGTTGCATTGTGAGATTGCATTGAGTGGCACTAGGTGATCGAGTTGCAAGCTGGTGGTGCTTGTTTCTCTTGGAGGTTGCCACCTCCTAGATGGCTTGGTGGCTTTTGACTCCGTTAAAGCATGTGAGAAGATTGTGTGGTGTTCCAGAGGAGGATTTGTGAGGGGGATTGTGCTCACCCCGAGGGGATCATGAAGAGCAACTCTAATTGAGCGTGTCATTGAGCTATCCTCACTTTTGGGGTTGGTTCTTGCGGTGCCCAATGTGTGGGCTTGGCGGGTGATGCTAATTAGCCACCGAACCACTAAGTGAGTGGTCGACACATTGGGGACGTAGCTTGGTGGCAACCAAGTGAACCTTGGGTGAAAATCACTGTGTCAACATTGTCCTCATCATCTTCTCGGTGGTTTGCATTCTGTGAAACACAAGCTTGTATTACTTTCATTTATATTGTGCTTGTGTAGTTGCTCTTGTGACTAGCTTAGCTTTAGTAGCTTGCTAGTTGCCTTCTTGCTTGTGTAGCATAGAAGTAGTTTACTTGAGTGGCTAATTTGGTTTTAGTAACCTTGTTAGTCACATTGCTTAGTTTGTGTAGCTAAGTAATTTGCGCTCTCTAATTTGGATTGTGTAGCCTTGTTATTGAGCATTGCTAGTGAGCATAGGAGATTTGTGCTTTTGCTTGCTAGATTGTGTCGGAGCTCCCCCGATTGCTAAAGTACTAGTTGCATAGGTTTGTGTGACATTACAAGCTAGAATTGTTAGGTGAGCTCTAGTTAGCCTGGTACCTTTGTTGCCTAATTAGGATCCTTTTAAGGTGCTTGTGAACTTAGATAGAGGGGTGTAGTCTTGGCTAGACCAATAGTTTTAATTCCGCATTTGTTTCGGTTAGCCAGTGTGATTAATTTTAAGAAAGGACTATTCACCTCCCCTCTTGTCTGCCATCTCGATCCTACACTAGCAAGCTACACAAGCTAACTAATTACAAGAGTAACTACACAAGCACAATGTATACGAAAGTAATTACAAGCTTGTGTAAGGGGATTGCAAACCAACATGAAGACAAGGATGACACAATGATTTTTATCCCAAGGTTCACGTGCTTGCCAACACGCTAGTCCCCGTTGTGTCGACCGTTCAATTAGTGGTTCAGTGGCTAAATGGCACTACACCAAGCCCACACATTGGGCGATGCAAGAACCTACCCACAAGTGAGGGCAGCTCAATGACACGCTCTACTAGAGTTGCTCTTGACGGCTCCCGTGGGGTGAACACGATACCCCTCACAATCTCTTCTCTAGAGCACTACACAATCTTCTTTGCATTCTTCGACGGAGACCACCACCAAGCCATCTAGGAGGTGGCAACCTCCAAGTGTAACAAGCATCACCAGCTTGCAACTCGATCACCTAGTGCCACTCGATGCAATCTCTCAATGCAATCGCACTAGAGTCACTCACTCATAATTGATTCACACTCTTGCAAGCATAAGTGAGTTAGAGGCTCTCCTAGCACTCCTCAAGCATGGACACTAAGTCCCAAGGGTGCTAAGCATGTGCCAAGGCCGGCCACACACTCATTTTATAGCCCCATGGGCTAAAATAGCCGTTACCCCCCTTCAGGCACTTTTCACACTGACCGGACTTGCAGCTGCAGTGACAGTACATGCAGGTGAAGGTTTGGTCTAGAGTCCGGTCCAAAGTCTAGTCACGCTGTACTCGCCACATGTACTAGCCATTTAAATGTTACCGTTGGGCGCTAACGGCTCCCAACATGTGCAAATGAACTCTGTGTCAGGTCGATCGACCAGACTCACCATCACCCAACGTCCAGTCACAAATAGAGAGGTTCCAGAGAAGTTTTTCATCAACCGGATGCATTCGGTCAATACTGACCGGACTAGCCGCAGCATCCGGTCGCTCTCCCTCAGCTTTTCTAGGCCTGGAACAGTGGCATGGGTGCGTCTGACATGCCCAAGTGCCAGCGTTTGATCGCAGCCCTAAAACAGCCCTCACAGGAACACTGACCAGACTTTGTGACTGGACTCGCAAGTGTTGATCGGACTCATGTCTGGTCCAGCGTCCTATCACTGAGTGATCAATACTAAAATGACCATATCTCTTAGCTCTGAACTCCGATTTCAATTATCGTGGACATTTTGGAAAGCTTATGCAGAGGGCTACACATCCCACATGCATATTTGATCCAAAGAACAATGGATCAACATAGAATTCCAATCCAAGAACCATCACTTCTCTTTTTTCAACTCAAGTTTCTCCAAAACTTCTCCAACTTCTTCTCCTTTGCAAATGTGCTAACACCACCATGTGCAGGTGTGTTAGCATTTCACAAACATTTTTTCAAAGGATTAGTCACTCATTTCACCATGCCACTCGATCCTAGCAACGATGCAAAGTTAGATCACTCTAGTGGCACTAGATGACTGATATGCTAACGAGTTTGCCCCTCTTGATAGTATGGCCATCTATCCTAAACCTAGTCATAAACTTCTCTACACACCTATGACTGGTGAGATGAAATACTCTACAAATATACCTTTGCCTTGTGCATTCCATTCCATATCCTCCGGTGTTGATGCAACACATGCACCAACCATATCACAAATGATATGATCCACTTCATATCATCACATGACCTTGTTGGTTCATTGATCTTGACCTCACTTGCTTTTCACCGTTGTATTTGTCTATCGGTGCCAAGTCTTGCTTAAGCTTCACCGCCACATGGTCCATCGCTTCAAAGCCTCCCACTTGCCCTTCACGCTTGCAACCGGTCCATCAAGCCAAGTCTTGTCTTGATCTTCTCCACCTCAGTCACATGACTCAATGTCATGTCTCATATGAGCTCCTTCATCATATGTGTGAGCCTTGCAACAAATCCAAGCCATCTTCATCATCATGGCATGAGTTGCCCACACAAGTGTACCTATGGACTGATCACATGTGTATCTCACAATTGAACACATTAGTCCACCTAGGTTGTCACTCAATTACCAAAACCAAACTAGGGACCTTTCAATCTCCCCCTTTTTCGTAATTGATAACAACTCTACAAAGATATGGAAATTAAGCTCAAATGGATTCATGTTGCTTGCCCAAGCAATTTTACCATGTGTAAATGATTTTGGACAAGTACCACATACCCGAATTGGTAGTATTACCTCCCCCTACATATGTGCTAGTGTATTTGGTTTAAAGCTCGAACATATGCATGGATAAGAATTGTGGGAGAGTAACTACTACCAAATGATGCTAAGGAGTATAGAATAAACCTTTGAAGCGTGATACCAATCGGAGTTGCACCTTTAAGTTTATCCTTAGCACCATGGTTAGCTAGATATCACTTGGACACAAAAACACTAGATACCCCTTGAGATCAACATTAGAAGAAAGGTACTAGTATTACTTGACAAACATACCAAGTGTTTAGCTATCATCCTATGTGACGAGATCTTAACATACAGGTATGTTAAGCCTTGGGTCCAATGGTTCTTGAATGAAGAAGACCCCTCAACTGACCCCCTTTAGGATCACCCGAGGGCTCGAGGGCTATGCCCATTGGGCACGCTCGCGCACACCCTCTATAGAAGAGTTCTGGCCAAGCCTGACTCAACCATAGCTCCGCTAGGGTTCCAGGGCTTTCTCGAGCCTTGGCTCCTGATCTATGGCATGACCAAGCCCGGTCCTTGGCTCCTTCCTAGCTAACGATGCCAGCCAAGGCTCAGGCACAAGATGACAAGCCCTAGGCTACCAATGCCTGGGGGCTCCCTGGCGTCATTCCCAAGGAGTGCCCCTGCCAACTGCTCCTCCGATAGGGTCATGTTCGTGGCGTGACACAAGAAGACAAAGCTTCCCATGGCCTCTAGGGGCTCGGGGGCTTCTGGGCCCATGTGTCAGCCCTTAGAGCTGACCTCCTTCGCCACCAAAAAGACTCTAGAAGGTCTCACCCGAGGGAGGCTGGTCCAAGATGACACCATCTGACATGCAGAGTGTCAGAACAGAGCAGCTGGATGACGCCCAGGCTTCTTTGGCTCCATGACACCTCGACGGTCCATGGCGTACCGCTAGAAGGCCCTCCTAGACTTCGGCGCATGTAGACCATAGACTAGAACTCCCAAACAGCGTTGTATCTAACCTATCTCGTTATATAATGGATAAGGTTGGACCTAGAGGGCAGAGGATCCCAATTCGATCACCAAACACTCCATTCCATTCCACATGCCTTTGCTCTACACCAAGAGCAAGGCAACTCGAAGAGGGGCACCGAGAGCCTCTCCTCCACCACATCCCACCATCTCCTTCACCAACAAGGGGGAGACTCCACCAGCAGCAAGGCAACCTTTGGATTAGCACCGTGCTAACCCCCTACCAAACTCTCTTCCTTTACACTTTATTGTAACCCCCCAAATTTTGGGTGCTCTTGAGTATAAGTATCATCAGCGCTAGACATAGGGACTAAATTGGCCTAAACCAGGTTAGACCGTTGTGTCTTCTCTGCGTGATTCTTATGTTCCTTTGTCCACCTGAGCCACAAGAGTCCCTGTACTCTGACATTGACTTGAACAACATGCTTGCCGTGGTTTTGACCCCATGATAGCTGGCGCGCTAGGTAGGGGGCAGTGCCAAGTGTAATTCTAGCTCTACGATGGCTGAAGCCACCCACCTTGTTGCCAGAGCAAGTGGCGCCACCCCAGACAATGATGTCTGCTTCCCTAGCAAGTTCTCCATCATGGCCGGCACCTTCGCTCTGGGCCAGGTCCTCAACTTTGCGAGCCTAGCCAACATCACTGACTGCTATGGTGAGCTTCATCCACTCCATGGAGCTGCACTGATGGGCAATGAACCCTCGGTGTCATCCCCTCTGCTAGGACTCTTGGGAGCAGATCTTGAGGTTCTAGCCTATCAGATTCAGCGTGATCTGGGCCCGAACACCACCATGTCAGACCGCCGCCAGATGTTCTACATGCTAGTCAACGTCAACCCCTAGATTGCCACCGGTGAGGTGCTCCCGCCGCTTGATCGCTTCTGGTACTACCTTCTAGACCTACCTTTTGGGATACAAAATGCGGCGGCGTCCTTTTAGCTAGAGCTAGAGCACCTCATCAGTTGTGAGGCACCATGGAGCATCATCGTCTCTGACACAGCAGGGACTGATGTGCCCTTGCTCTGCACCTTCCTCGAGGTCTTCTTGGGGATCAGACCAGAGTATGACTTCGACAACATCAACTACGACGCCCTACCGTGCATGTGCTACCACATCAACGACGATGATCTTATTGAGGAGGCACCTAGGCTCACACTGCTAGATCAGATTCCTCGTAGCCACATGGCCTACCTTTAGGAGAAGGTGGACCGCTTGTGTGCTCAGCAGGTGGACTTGGAGGACGTCGAGGTAGAGCTCGAGTGTCAAAGGTAGGACTTTGCATGGAAGTAAACTGTGCACCCTTTCGACGATGATGATGCTCGCACAGGGGCTCCCAGCAGCCTCTGTTCCCCCACCCGACATACAACATGGTAGCTACCATTTACTGCCTAGAAGACATCTCTGGCATGCCAGACCCAAAGACCAACGTGCGGCTGAATGAGGTGAAGCGACTCCTCCATGTCGCCCTCGAGCAGCAGGCCGAGAGTTCAGCCTCTCGGTGCCACGCTGCGCTCTACTGACCGTCCCAGACGATGGCCATTGCTAATGGGGGGGGGGGCGCTTTGATGCTCACACCCCATAGGCGATGGGGAGTAGTGGTGACACCTTTGGAAACAACTCCGACCGGCCACAGACCTAGGGCGCCAAGCCTAGGTAGGAGCGAAGGCACGACCTTTCTCCTTGCCTTCCCCCTCACGTGGCACCAGATCGGCGATGACCATGACATCCATGACACCATCAAGGCTAGGTGCCATGCTCAGGCATAGTCCTATACCCCTGAGCAATGGGGTGAGTGCCTCGTCCCATATCACTTCGCCCCCCTGGCATTTAGGGCAGCGATCTAGGTGTCCCCCTACCCCTGGCATTTTTGGCTGCTGACACACATCTCCAAGTATGATGGTGAGACCAACCTAGACCATTGCATAAGGACTACCACCTCGCCATGAAGGCTGAGGGGTCAGAGGATGATTTTGCCATCTAGTACCTTCCTCTACTTCTGTCAAGCTCAACTAGAGCTTGGCTCGAGTAGCTCAAGCCAGGCAGCATCCACTGTTGGGGCGATCTCTGTGCGATCTTCACAGGCCACTTCCAGGGTACCTACACCCGCTCGGGGAACTCCTAGGATCTCTGAAACTACAAGCAGAGGGCTGACAAGACCCTCTGGGAGTACATTCAGCACTTCTCCATGAAGCGCAATGAGCTCCCAAACATCACCGATGCCGACGCGATCAATGCCTTCATCTATGGCACAACCTACGAAGCGCTCATCCACGTGCTTAGCCGTAAGACCCTGCACATAATGTAGGAGCTCCTGGACCTCGCCACCCAGTACACCACCAACGAGGAGGCCATCTAGGCCAATTTCAGCAAGAAAGCCAAGGCCGCCGGCCACCTTAGTAGTGGTGATGGCGCCGATGATCTCACCTCATCCCAGTGATGCCGCGACAAGCGGAACAAGGACCAGAAGCGCCACAGGGTGGAGATGGTCACTATGGCTGACCACACCGTGAGACCATAGCCCCGTGGGTGCACTACATGCCGAGAACACTTCAAGAAGGCGCTTGTGTCCCCCTACCTATTCCATGGGGGGCAGGCGAAGCATCTTCTCAAGGATTGCACCACCATGAAGGGCTACATCCATAGCACCCTTGGCCAATAGGGTAAGGCCTAGAAGCCTACCCCAAAGACTGGTGACCTGGTGGACAACACTTAGGAGGAAGATAATGAGTGCCCCAAAGCCGAGCGCTGCCTCATGATCTTCGGGGGCTCCTAGGCGTATGAATCCCACTGGTAGCGCCACATCATCGAGCAGGAGGTGAACACCGTCTGCACCCTCATCTCCCCGATGCGGCTCTAGTGGTCCTAGATGGCCATCTCCTTCAACCAAGAAGACCATCCTGATCATGTCCCCCATCCAGGGTGCTACCCACTCATGGTTAGCCTGATCATGGGCACCACACACCTCACCAAGGTGCTGATGAATGGGGGCAACGGCCTCAACATACTCTATGCCAGCACCCTTAGCAAGTTGGGCATCCCTCAAAGCAGCCTATGCCATAGCAAGGTGCCATTCTATGGGATTGTGCCGAGGAAGGAAGCCGTGCCCCTTGGGCGCATCCTGCTCAACATCACCTTTGGCTAGCCGAACAACTTTCGCAAGCAGCCACTCACCTTTGGGTAGTTGACTTCCCTAGTGTCTACCATGCCCTCCTTGGTCGATCGTGCTTCACCAAGTTCATGGCCGTCCCCAACTACACCTACCTTAAGTTCAAGATGCTCGGCCCGAAGGGGGTCATCACCATCAAGGGCTGCTTTGAGCAAGCCTACTACTTCGAGCAAGACTGTGTCACCCAAGTGACTGCGCTCATCACCCCCTATGCTGCCAATGGCCCTAGCCATGACATAGGAAGGGCGTTGATGGGGGAAGCAGCCAAGACGGTGGCGGCGGTGCTCGATCAATCGAGCATCAGCAAGGCGGTCAAGACCCCTAGCGACAATGGTGGCTTGGCTAGCCCTTCCATCTAGGCGCTCGGCTCCCCAGAAGGGGCTGACCTAATCAAGGTGAGTTCTGACCTTTCCCATGAGGGAAGGCCATCGCCGAGCCATCCGCCCAGAAGTGATGCCTCTCGAGCCAAGGCCCGCTTGCCGACCTCCCTCGCCAGCCTACCTCTTCAACAACAAAAACCAAGATAAGTCCCATCCTCCCGACCCTCTTACTTTGCTTACCTCTGTTTGCTCTATTTGTTGTCTTCCTTGACCCAAGACATCCCAGCAATGGCTCGACTGCACTAGAGGATCGACTAAGCTAACCACTTGCTAACCTTTTCTGAAGGAGGACCGCTGTAGAAGGCCCCCGAGCTAGGTAAGGTAAGGATGGGATGGTGTTGGTATTTATTAACGTGTCACATGTTTTAAGTAGCCACCTATTATAAACCTATATCTCCTAACATTATATTACTAGGTTGTCATCCCTAGTGGTGATGTCAAAGATGCTTGTTGGTACTACTCAACATTACTACTAGAATAATACTAAGTAGTTCTTTATCATTTTATGTGACTAGAAAGAATATATAAATATATGATTAAAAAGGATCTACAAGTGCATAGATAATATACCATTGTAACACTTTACCCAAGAGTATTCCAGGTATCGTTATTTATATTTTTACCACAGGGAAGGTCTAGCAAGGATATGTATTGATAACTTATACTATTGAAGGAGAAATAAAGCATAACCAATATTCTATTCATAATAGGGGTAAGTCATAGGATAAGATATATATGTGATAAGTATTGATCAATAAGAATGATAAATCACTCAGAGTACTCCTTTCTATGGCATTAGCATGGTCAGGTAGAATATTAGAGGAATAATTCCTAAGTTTTTCTTAATTACAAGTCAAAGCATACATTGATTAGTGCAATTATACCTAGTAGTCATTGCTAAGATCATCCTCATATCTACACATAAGGGATATTACTAAGGAAGATTAAGAATAGAGCTTGCTTTTCCTTCGTAATCGGACCCTACGTGCACCTATATTCGGGGAGTGGACTACAAAGGACTCAATGGGAGTGTCACATCCGCAATCTACCACATGACCTAGAATATAAGGTGTATCCGCAGGTAAACAATGTATAAGCACCACGCTTACACAATGTTGACCACTCACCTCGTGCATAGCGGAGCGAGTGCTATACGAACTTATGCATGGATATAATGATAAACTAGCTATACTAAGCATATAACCAAAGTAGATGATGAACATTATAACAAAGAACATGAATAAGATGAATACCAATATTGTCATAACAATTGTAACTAGCATAAAAAAGTAATGGAGATACAAAAGAGAGGGGGTACAAAGATTATACCGAACCACAATCTTGACAAGATCGGGAATCTAATCGTAGCCTGCTTGCCTCCCTCTAGACCTAGCCTGACTAACTATACCCTAGAATATGGTGGAGCTCTGATGATGATTAGGGTTTCTATCTTCTCAAATGACTTATGCCTTAGGGGGGCAGAGGCTGATATATATAGGCCAGAGCGTCCAACATGAGCCCTTGGATCAAACTGACTTAAAGGACAGCGTAGATGCAACCTAGGAGGTGGTGGAGAACCGACATTGCAACAATGGGCTAATAGGTGGACCCTAGAGGGTGGGTGACTTATAGGTAGGGCCGGCTAGCCCTACCTAGCGGTGTCTCACCCTCCGCTTTGGTGTGGAGTCCTCCCGAGTCTTCTAGTCTTCTGGTGTAAGTTTTGCTGTGGATAAGCGCAATTAAATCCAACATGTAGGTCCACCTTGATGGTTTTCTGAATAAACCCTATAGAAAATACAAATTCACCAAAACTCATGGAATTTGTTATTTTAAACCCCTAAACCTTCATTGGTGATTATATTTATGCCCTTATACATGTTATATTGATGGTTTATAATGGTTGTTAACTACTGTCAACAGACGGACAGGGTAGGAGCAGCAGGCGAAAGATTGGTAAGGCGCTAACAGAGTAGCCCCAGCCATTGTGTTACCAGCTATGTCCTCTTTCCTCTCTCTTGTGTCCATTCCATTTTTTCTTTGTAGATATCTACCTATCTCCTGATCCTTCATCGGATCGTTCCACCCCACCGCATGCTGGTCCGCCCCCCTAGAAGGGGCATCTCCGAGGGTTCAAGGCTAGTCCACTAGTCTTGAAGGTCGCTTGAAGCAACTAAAAGTGCGAGGGATGTTCGGAAGGCGAGCCCACGTGGCTATAGTCGGGGCGACCAGAAGCGCCCCGACCGTTGTGATGAACGATGTCTGAAGTACTGACTTGAGCTGCTCATGGTGAAGCAATGAGGGAGGCAGCGAGCCCTCGAGTACCGATAGACTGGGCTCAGGAACTACATGAGTGGCTCGGTCGGGAAGCTAAGGATCTCCCCTCTAGGGGTCATGACCGGGGCATGGAAGGACCGTAAACCTAGGGTTCTCATAGACTTACCCGCTACTAGCACAGACACAGCGATCTTGGCCTATGAGGCCATCGCCATAATAGCCTAGCCTAATGAGGGATCAAGTCTCTGAGCATGACTCAAAAGCAAAATGGGATTACACACGAAAGTAATTTTATTTCATTGATTAGGAATGACCCGATTATAGTATACAGCGGTAAGAACCACTGCCCCAACCCTGGACTAGATCCTGGTTGGGGCCATGTAGTTCAAAGACAAGCACGGAGAAGCCCGGGCTCCACTCTCCTGAGCTAGAAGTTAGGAACACCTCCACAGTAGCAGCGACCATGAACAAATGGTCGAAGGAGGATAGATGGGCCACGACCATGTCCTCTCCCTCTCCGAGCCCTAGATCTATGTTGGGCGGTGACCACCATGGTGGACAAGGTGCTCTTTTGCTAATAAATGAGGGGGCCCAGTGATCTACATCGCTGGGGTTCTTTGACCCTCTAGAAGTAGATTGCGGGGAAGAGGTGCGACGACGCATGTGGATGGTGAAGTGCTAAGGGGGTATCGCATGAGGAAAGGATAGTGTTCCTTAGCACCAACGCTCACCCCTCTCTATGCACTGCCACGACCTTCCCCTCGCTGGAGTCCTTCCACCCTCGAAGAAGCAGTCGCCCGATGGACAACACCAAGCTCACTCAGAGGGAAGCATCGCACTTCATCGCCGCCGAAGAAGATGGATCTGAGGAAGAAGAAGAGAAGGGGCCAGAGGAAGGGATTAAAGACGCTGCGTCCCCTAGGGGCCTCCCTTTATAGCTAAAGGTGGTGTGCTATGAGTGGCTCCAAGTCCTCTGATCAGCCATCAGTGGCTACAAACGACCCTGGGGAGCCGGCTAGGCATCCCTTCAATCCCCGTAGCACACCTCCAGGTCATAGTAGCAAAGGCAGAGTCAGGGAACCACTAGCAATAAGTCAAGTCCCCACTCCATGTTCTACCATGCATGCCGCCTACTCTGTGCATGCCTCCTTACAGGACTTGGGGGATCCACCTCCCCATGGGCCCACCGGACTATCATCGATGGCTCAGATCCATAGGCACCAAGTGTTGTGGCTCCTTCTCCACTAGATCTCCTAGATGAGACAGGATGGCGTGGGGGAGCGTATGTGTGCCATAACTCCTCCACCTAGGCACGACGGCCTAGATGCCATCAACCACCTACGCAAAGCATTAGTGGATGGGACACAGCCTAGAAGCCATCCCCCTTTGCTGGCAATGAGGCCCCACAATTGCCTCGAGGGCTACACTGGCTCCCTAGATGGAGCAGCCTAACCTCCCAATCAATGAGCGCTTGGGTGGTGCATCCCCCAAAAACCCACCAATGAGGGCCTCCATCTGAGCCTCGGTGCACTCCCACTTCCCTAATCTATGGCTACAGAGGGTTAGCCCTAGAAGGTCGGCTCTAGAGGACCAGGACTTATTATCGCAGCCCTCAAAAGGGTGTGGCACTCTAGATGATCAGATGTCCCTTAGCTAGTGCCTAGTGCTCTTGATCACCCAGCCCATGATAGGCTCCGATCAGAAAGGAGAGCAACCTTGGGCCTATAGTAAGCTTCTCCTGGACGAGCTCGCTGAGCCCTCGCTCAAGTCAAAGGCCCATGCGACATAGACTCACTGAAGGGATCGGTAGCATCTTTGTTCTACGTCAATAGCTGAGCGCCATCCATCACACTGTAGAAGAAGGTCCCAAGCAAGGCACAATACTCTCACCAGAGGAAGCCATCCCTACCTAGGAGGGTTCGGTCACTAGAAGATCAAATTCAACCCTTTGTCATCATCACGCTAGGTGAGGCCACAAAGGGCTCAGGGCTTCCTGATGAGATCTGAACATACATGTATGTTAAGCATCGGGTCCAATGGTTCCCAAACAAAGAAGACCCCCGACCGACCCCTTTAGGATCGCCTAGAGGCTCAGGGGCTATGCCCATCGAGCACGCACGTACGCACCCTTTGGAGAAGACATCTGGCCAAGCCTGACTCAACCATAGCTCCACGTGGGGCTCGGGAGCTTCCCTGAGCCTTGGGCTCCCGATCTACGGCACAACCAAGCCCGGTCCTTGGCATCTGCCTGACTAACGATGCCAGCCAAGGCTTAGGCACAAGAAGACAAGACCTAGGCTACCAATGCCTGGGGGCTCCCTAGCATCACTACCAAGGTATGCCTATAGCAATTGCTCCTCCGATAGGGTCACATCCGTGGTGTGACACAAGAAGATAAAGCTTCCCACGGCCTCTGGGGGCTTAGGGGCTTTTGGCCCCATGCGTCAGCCCCTAGAGCCGACCTCCATCACCACCAAGAAGACTCTAGAAGGTCTCACCCAGGGGGAGGCTGGTAAACGCCAACACCGTCTGACACACAAAGTGTCAGAATAGAGCAGTCGAACGACACCTAGGCTTCTTCGGCTCCAAGACACCTTGATGGTCCATGGCGCACCGTTGTAAGGCCCTCCTAGACTCTGGCGCACATTGACCATAGACTAGAACCCCCAAACTTCCTTGTACCCAACCTATCTCATTATATAAGGGATAAGGTCGAAACTAGAGGGGAGAGGGATCCTGATTCGATCACCCGACACTCCATTCCATTCCATCTACCTCCGCTCTACACTGAGAGCAAGGCAACCTAGAGAGGGGCACCGAGAGCCTCTCCTCCACCGCATTCTACCAGTCTCCTTCCTCTTCGATGAGGGGGAGACTTCCATCAGCAGTGAGGCAACCTTAGGATTAGCACTGAGCTAACCCCATACCAAACTCTCTTCCTTTACACTCTGTTGTAACCCTCCTAGATTTTAGGTGCTCTTGAGTATAAGGATCATCAGGTACTTGATGTAGGGACCGAATTGGCCTAAACTAGGATAAATTGTTGTGTCTTCTCTACGTTATTCTTGTGTTCCTGAGTCCACCCAAGCCATTGGAGACCCCGTACTCTGACACCAACTTGAACAACATGCTTGCCACGGTTTTGACCCCATGACACTATGCATGCTAGTTTTCATTTCATTCAATCAAATTTTATAACTAGCATACACCACACAAGCATGTATATCAAATTGAAAACTTATGTAATGCAAGCAAGCACATGAATATGCATATGTCAAATGCAACCGATCAAGTTCATTTGCTTGTTCCCCCTACTTGTGTGTTTCTTTTGTCTAAGAATTTTGATCCTTCTCCATTCTTTAATGTTGCTCCCTCTTTGTCCATATCCAACTTATAGTTCTCCGCATGATGCATTTACATATCTTTGTTCCAACTTCTCCCCCTCTATCATCAATTTCCATAAAAGGTGTGCTTCTCATTGATACAAAGGATTGCATTGGGGTAGATGGTTGACACTTGAATCTTGCATTTTTTATGGACACCACCTCATGTGTTGGAATGACACCACTTAGCTCTTGAGATACCTCATGTAGGATCTTTGACCTTGATACCAATTAGTGGGGCACCTCCCCCTATGTCATAGCATGGGTCATCCAATTTTGATAAACTTGAGCTCTTGTAGGTGAGGGAACTTTCTTCACTTGATGATCACTTAAAGTTGGGGATCACTTGTGGAACCACCATTTGATGTGCTAGATACCACTTGTATGAATACCATTTGTAACGAAGTGATAATCTAGATATACCACATGTAAGAACAATCATGGAACCACTTGTAGGATTTGTCAATTATAATAACCATTTCTTGAACATTTGTCATCTTCATGAGCTTCTATGTTGACTTGAACTAGATTGATTTGCCTAAGCTTCCAAGTTCGGTTTGAACCCTCTCTAAGCTTCTTCACACACATTACATGGTTATCTTATCAAGGTTGTACTTATCACTTGTTGGCAATCCAAAATAAATCAAGTACTTGGGTTCACTAGCTCATGAACAAACTCATGTACTACCACTAGATCAATTAACCATTCAAGCAATAGTGGTAGGCTATGAATTTAAAATTTCATTTGTAATGTATGATCCTATTAGGCATGAGCTATATGCAGTAACCGCATACCAGTAAGGTATGAAATGATTATGCACATTACAATGACATCTTTGCTATGTTGTAGTAGAGGATATTCTTTTGATTCCAATTAAGCTCCACAATAGTAATGTGAAGTTCAATTATAAGCTTGGTGAAGACCAATCACCAATAATGAAATCCACTCTTCGCCCATGTGAAATGTGAACCATTTTCTGATCAAGTGCACTATCTCTTGTTGTGATTGGCTTGCTTCATCTTTTAACCATTGCTTGCTTGACAGTGTCATTTGTGAGAATACCACTTGAATTTTCATAACTTGCTCTCCTTTGAGTGTTGCTTGCTTTCTAGATCAACCCTTTTGATTTTCTTCAACTAAGCATCTCAAATGTTCCTTAGATCACCACTTCTATTTTAGCCTTCCAAGTACCACACTTGGTTTACCTACAAAAGGTGATAAGTCCCTACACTAGGGAGAAGTGACCTCTCTCCAAAGAACCATTCTTGATACTCACTTGAAATAACTTGATTGATTGATCCAAGTGATGGACTTAATTTGATGAGTAACCATGAATCTTTCTTTAAGTCCTTTTCTTTCTACTTGTTTAAGTCCTTTTCTTTCTACCAAATGATTTCCATGTATCACTAGAACTTAAACTTTATCTCCATCTTGAGCTTGATCATGATCTTCAATTTGAGTACTAAATGTGTGCCAAGTACACTCCATAATCAAATGGTCTTGTACTCTTTGCTTGTCATGCTTCTAGCTTATCTCAAAATCAAACTTAGGCTCCTCAACCACTTATAAACATGTTTCCAACTTGAGGACCTTTCAATCAAAGTGACTCTTGATCAATTCAATAGTTGTCACTTTTCTGGCAAATTCTGTACCCTTCAAACAAAAATGCATATCGCCCAATGTATAGACCCAAATGCCACTAAATTTGGTTTAGATGTGCTTCACTAAGTTTTCTAGTATCTGTAAAAATTTGAGCTTCATTTGACTTCTATATTGCTACTATATTTCAATTCTTCAACCACTGCTACACTATAGCTTGACAAGATCTACTCCAAACCCGAAGCATTTCTTATACAATTCTCATGAAGTTTGTACAGAAACTAATAACAGAAGTCTAGAGCATGCATACCAAATTTCAAGCCAATCTAATAAGATTTGGTCACTCAATTATGGTTAAGATCATAGCTTACTCAGATTTTGCAATATAGGATAGATTTCAATACTTGAGCTAAATTTCAACAAATGTGAATCAACCTTGAAATCAACTTTTTTTTGAATATTTTCATAAGACATATATCCATTCAATCCACTTACTAAAAGTCATCTCATGAACTTATCCCACTCAAATCAATCCAAACTTGGTTACTAATTAATTTATCCATTCAATCCACTCATAGCAAGCAACATATGTATATTTATCCAATTCAATCAACTCATATGCACCCAAAATAAATACGATCAACTAGAAATATACCTTGTTTAGCTAATGATCATCCATAGCAAGCTTCAACTCAAATATTTGCAAGCAATCAAATATATCTAATAAATCACCACAACTTGAATTTTAGCACTTGTATGTTGTAGCACTTTGGACTTCACTTATTTGACATGGCATTGGGTTGATGATCATCATTCTTCACTACTTGGCTCAATCACATGATTTACAAGATGAATATCACTTGAACCAAGTCTCTAATGCCAATGTTACCTACAATCAATCATTCACTTTTTAATGGTACCCAAACTAGTTTGAGTCCTCTCAAGTTAGGAGCAACATACTTAGATATAGCCTTAGTATGAGTGGTGAGATGTTTTGCAATAGCCACCATAGAGGTACTGTAACACCCTAGGTGTTAGGCTTGCACTTTTGCACTTGCATTGCATGAGCATAAGTATCATTCATTCATATATGAGCATAAACATATGAAACACTCATATGAAACATACCCTTTGTTATTCTATGTTGCAACGTGTGTATGCTTTATGGTCATGCTTATTAATGCAAGTGGTTGATGTTGATCACTAAAACACCTTAGACACACTTAGGATGGTACATGGAACAAGTTTGGTATTCATGACTTGGACCAAAATAGCCCCCAAGTCATAGTTATTCTAGAAACTCCAATTTTTATGATCCTACTTTGACCAAAGTTGAACTATAGTATAGATTATTTGCATGGTAGTGCATCCTTAAGTAAAGTTGTAGTACTTGACTAGAGTAACAACTTTCATTTTTGGGCCAAGACCTAATTCAATGCCTAACATAGTCCAAAATAGCTCCGAAGTAGCAAAGAAATACTATTTTTGGACTTGGAGAATTTGTTGTTTTAAAGCCATTTATAGTTTCAATGTGCCTCACTTGGGAGCATTGTAACTAGCTAACCATTGAAAATTAGATGATGGTTCCTAAATCAAAGTTGGAGATTTCACATAGCTCTACAACTTTTACTAATACAATTTTTGCTAATTACTGCACGGTTTAGGAGTTATGGAGGCACAAAGTTGGCTCATCAGACGGCTTGAACCGGCCCTTCAATGCGCGCGTTGTGGCCGACCAGTGCAGGCCGCGTGCATCACATGGTAGCCGTAGACCGGCATTGGCCAAGCTGGTTAGGCCAAAGGGGAGTGAAGACTGAGGCGACATCGCTGCTCCCTCCATTTCTCGCTCTCTCACCCTCACTCTGCTTCTCTCTCGCCCGCCAAGCGAAACCGAGCGATGTCGCCGTCGCCGCTGTGAGCTTCGCCGAGCTCACACAATGCCATCACTGCTCCATTTCCAAATCACCCATGCCAATAGCTCTGCCTTGCTCTGCTCAAGCACCTCGACCTAGTAAAGCTACCATTCGAGCCCAAGGTAAAGGCCTATGGCCATTTTCGCCATCGCGACATCACCAGAGCACTGCTGTGCTCTTGGCTCGCTGTGGTTAGGCCGCTCCACTGCATCGCCTGCCTTCCTATCATCTAGTCCATAGTTTCCTTAGGTCACTACTGCTTACGCCGTAGCTAGGGTAGATGCTACCGCACCGTCACGTGGGAATGCACCGCCGCTCCTGTCGTGCCCGCCATGGCCGCGAGCTCGAGCTCACCGTGGCCAGTAGCCCTTAGGTCTCACCATCCCTCGCTCGAAGGTGTTTATGCATAGCCACGAACGCTAGCTCCTACTATGAAGATGGAGACCCACCTCTCGCCACTAGTTAGCCGGATTAGAGAGCTTTGCTGTGTGCGCTGGGTGCCGCTGTGCTGCCATGCACGCGATCAGGCTTCCCCACTGCTTCACTATGGCCAGATCTTACTCTAGAGCTATGCTAGGTCACCATAGAGGTAGGACCATCCTCGTCAGAGCCTGCCATGGCCGTAGACGGCCGGCGTGCCACTGCCAACCATCGCCGTCCGCCATGCTCGCTGGTGAGCCGCTGAATCCAACCTAGGGTACCCCTAGGTGCGGGTTGACAGTGAGGAACATGATGGTGCCCGGTGTTTTGTCGAAGACCTCGCCGACAGCGAGCTATCGCCGATCAACCTCTATTTCATTGACAGAGCGGGCCCCGTTGACCGCGGGCCCCATCTGTCCGTCTATGTGTTCTTTGATTTTCTTATTTTTTCATAGATTTGAATACATGTTTCAAAAATTCATATCCGGAGCTCAGAGTATCCAAATTTAGTGAACCAAATTTTGTTGGATTCATAATGAAGTGTACTATTTGATAAAAATATGAAACCTACTATTTGGAATATTTTTCTAGGAGAATTAAATTGAGCTATATAAGTGCCTTTAAAGTAGTTTATATCTTGTAAAATGCATAACTTGAGCTAGGAAAGTCATAAAATTGTGATTCCAATTTTACTAATCTTGTGTTGACATTATCTAGCTAAGAAAAATACTAAACCTACAGTAAACATACTTGGAGTATGGTCTTCCTATTTAATCTTAAATAATTACTACTTTTAGTGAAAATAAATGGGGATAAAAATGCATAACTAATGATTATGCAAATTTTTACACATGATATGGTGCTAGGATGAATGTAAGAAAAATAGAAAATATGTTGTTTGATACTTTTCACAAGGCTAAACTATTTTTGCTAAAATAAGCCTATGCAAATTGTCATTTTTGTAGAGATGGCTATACGTATCCAAATGGCATGAAATTTGTACAGTAGACTTTTAGGGTCATATGTAGGCTACTATAATTTTCTCAGAATTTACTATGCAATTGTGATATATTTTCCTTATTTCACCTTAGTGTCCAAATAAATTAATAAAGGCATTTAAATAATTTATTTGGGCTTGACCATTGTGTTTTCTAAAGTGTATATGATGTCTATGAACTGTTGGTACCATTGGTTGTGCCCAAATTTGATTGCTTGTATGCAGTGAAATATTAATTGCTCTATAATTCAATTATAGTGACGGTTTTGGACAGTTTCGGTTGTTAAGTAAATTCCATGGGTAAAATGATGTTTTTTGTGAATCTTGTCAATAACAAAGTTGTAGATAACTTACTTATATTGCTTGTGTCAAATTTTCATGGTATAGGCTAAATGGTTTGAGAGTTATAGCTGTTGGAAGTTGGTCTCCAGAAGTGCTTGTTCTCTGGAATTTATGTATAGATTTGGGAAATTGCTTTGTTTGACCTTGATAGACATTGAATTATCTTGAGATGACTATAAGAAAGTTGTAGGTAGTTTTATAATCTTTCCAGAAAGTCCAAGATCATAGTATTTGGTTGAGTAAAACTCTAGATATGGCTAAAATAATTAGCTACTGTTTACAGCAGGAAATGACTAAGTCAATTATAATTGTTTGTCTTATGTGATAGTTTGTGTAGATACTTAGGCTAATTGAGATTAGTTATTAGCTGCAGGTTCTAATTCTCTTACTAATGATGAACAACTTTACCTTAGGTTACTAGAACTTGGTGAGTGTATGTTTCTTGTACTATAGAAGAGATATGCACCTACTCAGTAAAGATCAACTAGAAGAAAGTTATACATCTACTTGATCAATGAATGTTAAACTTATCATACATCTTAAGGATAACCATGCTCATGCGTATATAATTTATCATATCATCTCATCTTTTATGTATTTATGATACTCATTTGTGCATATGCATGCAATATGAAGAGGACACGCCTACGCTGTCCAAATAATTGCCCAGTCTTTCACGGGTGCAAGAAATTAATAATTAATATAATCTGAATTTTTGTATGAATAGGTCGCTGCAACAATCTCTGTTAAGCTAGCATAGGTAGTCCGCAAGTTACAGAGTACAAGCAGGTCGTCCTCAAATCAGATATATCAACACCAATTAAATTAGAAGTGTGCCTCGTGACTAGATCAGTCAAATCCTAACAGCCAGCAGTAATGTTTCACGGGGCCGATATAATCCCAATCACAAAAGATGCAGCAAGAGACCAATACTGAACTCAACTCAAGAAGTACGTATACATATATATGATGAATTGGACAATAACAGTAATGACTCCGTAGCACAAATAATCCAAATAATTCCTTTGGCCAAACAAACATGAGCAGCAGTATTATTAATAATAAAGGGATCAACTTACAAGAGATGTTGCAATCCAAACCATAGGATAATCCTTCCACCCATGGCACGATCAGAAGATGGGGAATTGAATCAATTCTAGCATGAGTCCAAGGATCAATCCTCGGACACACACCAACACAAATCCTCGTAGGGATCCGGAACGGTAAACCTCTAGGGTTTCACGAGCGGCGGCTCGACGGGGAATAACTCCACGAATAAAATCCCATCCAAAATTACAAGGAGCGGACCACTCCCTAATATATGCACGCAGGCATAGGCTAATTAAACAGACTTGGCCACAAGGCCACCAACTTGGTTTGGCTCAGCATGTGCACGCTGCACCATGACCAACTAATTGAGCCTAGAAAATAGTAAACTAATGCGGCCACAAAGCTAATCATGTTATTTGGAAACTACTTTAATTAAGCAAATAAATCCATGATGTACTTAGATTGGCAGCCGAAAACCATAGCGTGCTCAGGTTGGACTGCCCTTCATCTCCTCTAGCGTAGAGCCTGTATAAAAATATCTCCTTGATGGCATATTATCTTTTCTCTTAAACAATGTTGCATCTCCAAAATATATCTTTGATAACAACCCAGTAGCTGTAAATAAATCATCCTTCTTCCTATATTTACCATCACATATAAAAGCACCAAATTGAATAGGACTTACGTAAGAGATGCAAGTTGCCATATTAGAACCAATGACATAATTTTCTGCATGAATATTTTGGATAGTCATGGGCTCATCATTCTCACTCCCTTGAAACAAAGCCGTCCTCAGCTTTGCCATAATCTCTACTGACTTCTTCATCTTTGTAACTATTATATTTCCATCTTTCTTGTTGTCTTCATGTTCCACAAAATTAGATAGAGAGCCAATCTGTATAGGAGATTTATTAGCAACAATATCTGCATTTTTCAACTCCATGCGATGACAATCAGAAGCTTCACCCAAAGAATTAATAATCACATAAGAATTCCCCTTGATGGCTATATCATGCTCTGATGACTCATTAAGTTGAGCATTAATCTCGGGAACCTCCTTTGTAACAAGAGTGCCTTTTGTCATCGCCACATTGTTCCCAAAAATATTGTTGGAGATAGAACCAAATTGGATTGATGATTTAATTGGCTCCTTACAGCGAATCATGGACTCACTAGCAGCAGCAAGAGTAGGAATATTCACATCATTCTCTCTCTCTTGAAGCAAAGTCGTCCTCGGCTTTGGGGTAATTTTAGCAGCCCTTTTCTTCACTTGCACCTTGGGAAAAACCTCAGCCTTAATAGCACTCTCAAGAATTGGTTTGAGAACATGACAAACTCCCTTGTGCGCAAATGAATAATTATTGGAACAACCGGTATGAGTAGCATCAAGATCAAACTGCCATGGCTGACCTAATAATAAATGACAAGCACTCATCTTTACAACATCACAGTCAACTATATCCACATAATTTCCAATAGAAAATTTAACTCGCACCTTGTGAGTAATTTTGAGTGTACCACTTTGGTTCATCCATTAGGATATAACATGGCATTGGAAGCCTCCATGTTGACAAAGACAAAGCATGCACAAGATCTAAACTAATAGCATTTGTGAAACTACCACCATCAATAATTAGCTTGCATACCTTATCATAGATTGTGCATTCTGACTGAAATATATTAGAGCGTTGCCCCTTCACATTACTAGCAGTACCATCCTGCTTGACTTCTTGAGCCAGCATAGATAAGCCACTTGCTGCATCATCAACAAGATCAATTGATGGCTTGATAGGAGAATAAAAGGAAGAGTCCATAGCTTGCTGTTCTGGCTGTGGAAAAAAAGTCAGCACTCACGCTTACATCTCTCTCTTGCAGTAGAGCCTGTATAAAAATATCTCCTTGATGGCATATTATCTTTTCTCTTAAACAATGTTGCATCTCCAAAATATATCTTTGATAACAACCCGGTAGCTATAAATAAATCATCCTTCTTCCTATATTTGCCATCACATATAAAAGCACCAAATTGAATAGGACTTACGTAAGAGATGCAAGTTGCCATATTAGAACCAATGACAGAATTTTCTGCATGAATATTTTGGATAGTCATGGGCTCATCACAATAGGTTCCCTAGAAGGAGTGACTCTACTCGAGTTCAAACCGAGCATCAGGAGGAGCAATAGGCAGCCCAGGAGCAGGAGGTTCAGGTAGAAGGAGGAGTCAACATGGAAGATCTTCCTGAGTGTCCTGACCACCAACCTTCCTCATTTCTGAAAGGCAAGCCTAGAAGCATTATAAGCCTCTTATGTTTTTACAAATATCACTTGCGTCCTTTATGTTTGATGCATTAGGTTATAGGAGTTGATTCGAAACACTTGCTGCATATTTTTTTCTTTGTCCAGACCAATATATCTTGAATCCTATGTAGGTCCAAGATCAAATATATGCTTAGCCATGCTTAGTCCAGTAGAAGTCGGGTGATTTCCTGTCACCTATGAGATATAGGTAGATATCTGATCACGGTTGGCTATAATTGCTATCGTGGAAATAACCATGTGTTGATGAAAAAAAGGAGACCGAGTGGGATTGAGATAGAGAAGCAACAAGGCATGTAGGTCTTGGTGCCTATTTATCCCCGTTTGTGTCAATTAAGGACCGATTCGCTATATGTCCTCATGTCATGTTGAATGCATGCCTAGCACTTAGCTGGCTGGATAACTCGTTCCAACCACGAAGCCTAGTAGCTCAATTCAGGCTAGGACTCGGTAAGTGAAAGTGCACACACTAGAGGTAGTAAGGATGTATAGGGAGCCAGTGGCGTGAGACTAAGGACAGGCCATGCATGAACTTCCTAGCAGACTGGTAGAATTCCTGAGAGTGTGGTGTTGCTCGGACCCATGACTGTACCTGAATTGTACCAACGGTGACCCAATGTGACCCCGATGGGGGAAGTATGGGTTTGTGTTAGGAATAACTCCCTAGCTGGTTGGAATTGATTCGAGTTGTCATCTCTCCTGGATAGTGAGAACTTGACTGAGCATCGGCAACGTAGCATTAATTGATGGAACTTGATGGTTATGATGATGCTCAATTTATTATATCGGATATGGTTACTAATGCTTGTTAGCTTAATCAAGTGATTGCTCTAGTACAGGTGCTAATCTAGAGGTGCTTAATTGAATAGGTATTCAATTTGATGTTAAAGATATTAAATCTCTAAGTTATGTTACTTTAGCTTTTATGCAAAATGTTGTCAAGCTAGCTCCAACGATAAAGCCTTGCATACTCAGGGTTTATTCCCTCTTGTTGCAGATGATATGATGTATCATGGGTACTATAAGAACTGCCTTCATCCTGCCGTGGATGAGGACTAAACCATGGGGCACGATACTACTAAGATATCCTCTCTATTCTACTTTTGCTAGAAATGACCATGGTACTGGCATGTATTTGAACTAAGTGTGATGTTGATGTCAAACTACTTTGTTTCCGCTATTTAAACTTGGTTTGTAATAACTATGTGAACTCCGATGTATGTGAGATACTTGTGAACCTTTTATGAACTATGATGTAACATGTGACTGGTTATGTTGAATCATGTACGATCTTGGTTTGTATATTGGTTTGTTTGAGATCCTTCATGATTTCATCAGACTACCGGGTTTATATGGGCTCAAGTATGATAGTTTGATCGCTTCGGTGATTGCTATTGTACTTGTGCTCTTATAAATTTGACTATTCTATTACAGCCGGCATCGGAGCAAGGTTCAACACTAAACTTGTCATATGGGTATTTAAAACAAAGGTTTTGTTTTATAAAATCAGTTTGACAACTTATAGCTATATATATAGGTGTGTTAGAAATCTGAATTTTAAATTTAGAGTGTGCCAATGGTCATATCCTTTATGCCCAGTTAAGGACTATCAGGTGGCTAAATAAGTACTAACATGGGGGTTTTTACTTTTGTTGTCCATATGGCGTGCTATTCTATGGATGTCATTCACTTGAGTGGTAATGTATGGATCAATTGCTTCTACGCCCAAGGTAAGAGTGGCAAGACCGCAAGGGTGAGCGTGCGGTCTAAGGGGAGAGGTAGCTTTGGTACTGCAGTATATATATATGTCTCATATATATATATACTAAGGTATTTAATTGTGGGTTAGCTTTGATATGGCTGTTGATGCATATTTATATGTATGTATGGCACGTATTTACTTTCGGGTAGCTTTGATATGGAAGTATATGTATGGGTACATATATATGGAAGTATTTAGTTGCAACCTAGAGCCCAGATTTACATTTTGGCATATATGATTATGGGTTTGGCTGAAATCAAATTCTTGTGTAGGTACACTAACAATGAAATGTGTAGCCCGATTAGTTACGTATATTGAGAGAACGTATGTGTGCCACCGTGTATGTTGTTAGAATTTTAAATTTCTCCTAAGATTCATGAGGATGTACGTGTGGTAGAACCGCCTAATCTAATGCCTCCTAGGAGTGCTTGTCTTCCATTAGACACTAAACACTCAAGGGAGAACACTAAATGACGCAGTCCTGTCGAGCACACCCCAAGGGAGAACCCGAAAATCCACAATTTTCCATCAGGATCACAAATGAGAGAATAAAGCTTACATCATTCTTAACCATTTCTTACATCTCTTTTAATACAACATCAGAGTATAATATTTATTGTTATAACAACAGAATGTAATCATATTATCAGAGTTATGAATAATTTAATTGAACAACAGAATATAAACAGGTGATCAAAATTATAGCGGAAATAAATATCTATTCATGACATGATGAAGCATTGATATGTAAACTATGACAACAGATTCTAAAACTTTTATTTATAAAAATATCTAGTGAGAGTTATAAATGGGAACTATGATCGCAGCGTAAAGGAATCCTCTCTGAGCCCACCAGAAGGAATCCACACACAAAGGTCAGCTCTAGCCTCCACCTGTCACCTGCAACAGGGGGAAATAAAACTCTGAGTACTCAATTGTACTCAGCAAGACTTACCCGACAGGAGGAAAGAAAAGACTCTAAGGATATGCAAGGCTATCTGGCTTGTGGGTTTATTGTATCTGCAGGAGCATTACTAAAAGTGTGTCCTTATATTCAATTTTTATTAGCAGTGCATTAGTTCATTAACTAACCATTCTATGTAAGCACATGTGTTACTTTCAAGCAGGTGGTCAGCAATCAGATTTCCTTTTCCCATCTTTCATCTTCTAGTTCTTACTATGGTGCGGGGCCATAGACAAGCCATACCGGATTGCCTAGAGATTCACAAATCAATGCCCCCAGCTGGGTACCCTAAAAACACATGCCCCGCTTATACCCCAGGCACAAGTAGGACCAACCCACTACCCTCCTGTCATGGGGTCCAGGTCCTCGTCCAAACTGGGACTCTAAGCCCTCACCCCTGAGTCCCGAACTTAGTGCGGTGCAAGGACCTCCTACCCAAAAACCACCCTGACAGTCGATCCAGAAAGAGCTGGAACCCATGACAAGAGAGTAACACGTCTTGGCTATGCCCATACCCAATTATGTGCTCGGGATAATAAGTCTGTGACTTGCCTAGAGTCCAATGCAACGGCTGGTTCTTAATCAACATGGATAGGGAAAACAGTGTAACCAAGCTATACCCCATTGGCTGCAGGACACAACCTCTTACACCCACCAATACCCAAACCATATCCCTGCCTAGTCACCATTTTCCCTTTCCACCATTGATATTTTCCAAGTGATAATAATACATTAATATATTTCCTATCTCTCGCGAGTGACAGACAATCACTCGACTTCTATCGGAGTCCTATAGCATAGCAATCTAGATGATCCTGTCATACTAGTAAGACTCATAGGATAAAGATATATATATATATATATATATATATATATATATGCAAGTGGGTTTCATTCAACTCATTAAAACTTAATGAACAAATATAATTTAAAGTGCAGAAAGGTAGGGGTTATGCATCGGGGTTTGCCTGGGTAAAATATAACCAAAAGTTAGCATTCCATCTTGGTGGCATGATCCCTGGCACCATCTTTTCAGCTACTCCAGTTGATACCATCGATCCACCATCGTTCCTATTATGATATGTATTGATGCAAATGCACAAATGTAAATAATCGGTGACAGCTGAAATGCTTAGAAATCTGATTACGCCTCATAAGCTAACAAGACAGTTCTAACGTGCTAGTCTATGCATCCATGTTATCGAATAAGGCATTTCTTCCCAACCAATGTTATAGCCATGAAACCCCAAGGCATTTCTTTATCTATTTCATTGATTTAATATGTATCCAACTAGGGCCCAATAGTTAACCTAGCAAGTTAATTATTCTGGAGCTATAAAAATTACAGTGAGTAACTAATATTATTAGGAGTTTACTGTAAAATTTTTAAAGTCAATACTATCATCATTTTATCACAAAACTCCCACAAGTTCACATTTTATCCATATTAAACATTTAAAATAATTAGAGCAACCCTAAAACGTACAAAACTTATATAAACAAAATACACTATCAGGTAGATCATGATTTTAGGAGACTAACAAAATTGGTTTCACAATTTTTGGGTAACTATATTATTTTATATTGATTTTCAAGTTAAACTAGAAATCTATATTAGAAAAACATTTAGATAACGGAAAGGGCCGGCGGTAACCCCCTTTTGGCCCAGCAGCCCACGGTAACGGTGTAGCAGCCCGGAGCGCAGCGCACACATGTGGCCAGCAGCACCAGTCTAGCCTAGGCGGGGTGGAACAAGGCCAGCCCAGCACATGGCGCGAGCGGCCCAGCCACGACGAGCTGAGGCTGGCTCAGCGCGTGGCGTGATTGGCCCAGCCACGGCGGCCACAGATCGGCCCAGCGCATGGCCTACCCAAACTGGCCTAGCGATTTTGCAAAAATGACCCTGCATTTACCTTAAACTGATCTACAGTCCAATATACATTGTTCATGTGAGTCATGTTAATGAACCTAGAACCTTCAAAAAGCTTCTAATTACACGTTCTCACCTTCCTTCCTTCCCAGAAGCAGAGCATAGAGCAGAGGAGGTCCGTCGGTGGTCAATCCTGGACGAGGAAGGCACGCCTACGGCGGAAACCCACCGGTGAGGGGTATGTCAGCCCACATGACCACAGGGTGGCCGTGGCAAGACCCGAGCCGGCCCCTGACAGCCTGCCCACACAAGCCGTGGTGGCGGCAAGCTGGCTACGGCGGTGGCGGCTAGACGGACGATGGCAACGGCGGTACGGCGGAAGGCGGTGCAGATCTCAGCACATGGCGAGCGCGAGCCAGGGGTGCATAGCATGGACGGGGAGTGGGGAGTAGGCCAAGGCAATGCGGTGGTGAGGCTGTGGCGCCCATGGCAGCTCAACGTGGCATAGGTGATGGAGCGGCTCAGAGAAGAGCAGCGCAGCATGGGGGTCGACGACGACAGTGGTGCTACGCGGTACGGGTGTGCGATGCGGAGAGGAAAAAGGAGGGGGCGCCGGTGCTACATGTGGAGGAGCGAGAAGCAGGGGAAACAACAGGTGGAGCACACCGGTGGTGAGGTGGTGGTGCGGCTTGCCAGGCAAGGGTAGCTGTGGGGCAACACGGGCATAAGCGCGCTTGCGAGTTGAAAAGAGGCGGCAGTGTGGTGCAGCGACATCAGTGTGGTAGCAGTATGGGGGGGGGCTCATGCGCTCACACGAAGGGGAAATGATAGGCAGGGATGCAGTGGTGGCATGGCCTAGTGGGGACGCTATGGTGGCATGGACGACAAAGATGCGATGCTGGGACCTAGGCGAGGCATGGCAGGAGGCGTGGCAGAGGTAAATGGTGCCGGCGTCCGAGCATAGAGAATCAGAGCAGTGGAACAACATTAGCTGAGCTCGAACCTTGCGGTAATGGGATGGTGTAGCATGGCCGGTAGAGGCACGCCTATGCATGCACAGGAATGGGAGTGGACACGGCGAGGGCAGGAGCAGAGCCATGTGCTCACTTTCTGATGCCCCTACGTGATGGATCAGTTCAAGAAGCGTAGCTCGGTCATCCTACTTTAATGCACTCCAGAACCAGGACGCAAGGGAGCATGCTCACATGGCCTACTGTGCTTGTCCATCACTATAGCAGTATCCAGCAGAGAAGGGATAAGCAAAGGGAGGCAAGCAGAGAAAAGAAAAAGAGCAAACAACGACTCGACAACGCGGTGCGACGCAAATAAATTGGATGACTGACTCCAAGTGGGGGACGCACCATGTCGTCTAGCGATCAGGATGGCAGTGAGGTGCCTTGTAACCCCAGAAACTGAGACCGACGGCCACTAAGCGACGACTACGAAGCTAGCATGGATCTATGATGGGGTAGATGGATCAAGAGGCGAGGAATGCGCCACGATCACCAACAGCGACAAGACCCTATGTGCAGCCCATGTCCCGACATGGCTAACCAGCATGAGATTAGGACGCGGTAGTGGCAGTGGGACAGCCCGCCGAGAAGCGACGTCGGCGGCACAGTCATAGAGGCGAGACTAGCAATGAGGCCAGTGCGCAGCAAGGCAGCGACGAGGCTAGGCACGCACACAGGCGTCCATGAGCATGTTGTGTACGTGCACGGCGTGCGTGTGTGTTGTCGTAATTTTTAACATGCCTAAACTGAATTAATTTCAACAACTACGCATTTCATACACTCGTCCATACGTCATTCTAACTCATAGAAACAAAACATCTAGGAACTAATTAACCCGTTGTTCAATATAATTTGCCAAAATGACACTTTTAAACATAAGTTAAATTTTAAAATCCAAAAAAATTATTTTGGTAAATCCCCTTAGGTCTAAATCTCGGTGCTAAACCAGATCATAACACCAGGGGTGTTACAGTACGGAACGTGCATGCATCATGTTCACTCATGCATTTACATTTTTGCATTCCTCCCTTACTTATAATTGCTTACCCCATTCATTAAATTTTTTCTCACGTATGATATCCTCTCACAAGAGTTGCACACTTTGCCATAGATGGTAGCACCAGGAGCCTCGCCTCACAGTGACATGCTCTTGGCTATGTTTCACACTCCTACCTTACTGTGGAGGTTGCTAAACTCAATTGGGTATGCTGAGCCGCCCTGCTACTTCTGGAGGGAAGTGGCAGCTAAGGGGCAACCGTGGTATGATGTGCGGGTGACCATTCTAGCCCATGTAGACAATCCACAGTGGCAAGGTTGGAGTATTGAGTTAGATGGGTAGAGTGGTAGCTTTGGAGGCACTAAGTGAGATCTGTTAGGAGTTTGGTGACGAGCTCATCAATGGTCCAACCGGAACCTTTCCTCGGGTAGATCCGTCGGTGACCGCTTGGATGCAGCCGGGTGGCAATGCACTAGTGAGAGACCATGATGAGAGAGCAGAGAGCTCTAGTGCTTCTATGAGCGCTATGTTCGCTGTCCTAAAGATGTTCTACTCCCACCAAGACAGCTACGTCAGCTACATGCTAGAGCTCCAACGAGCACAGGCCACGCAACGCTAGCTACGAGGGCATGTGCGCAAGCATCGAAGGGCAGCTAGTGAGGCTCAGTAGGAAATCGATAATGCTATTATAGCTTTGGAAGCTCACTGGGTTCAGTTGGTAAATGCTGTTGTGGAAAGTGATGTAGCTAAGGTAGAGATACAGGACGTCCGTGCTGAGAGGGACGAGGTCATTCACCTTGCTGAGGCTAGGGAGGCAGCTAGAATCTAGACTATGGTTTAGGCAGCTAGGTAGGCAATAGAGTTTGATCATAGAGAGCAGGAACTCATATGCCAGATTGAGGAGCTTCAGCTGGATGTTTATCGTCTCAACAACATGATGAACCCAATTCTTTCTCTAGCTCCGGTGGTGGAAGAAGATCCCAATGTGTTGATTGCTGAGGACGATGGCATGGAGGTGGATGCCGAGGCTGAGCCTGAGGAAGTGGTCGAGCCTTTTGAGGATGACCAGGGTGATGATGTGTCTGACATCAACTGTGACCACCCCGAGGAGTAGCTTAGCTATAGTATGTAGCTAGATGCGCTAGCTCTCTATCTTCAATCCTTTATGTAATGATCTAGTAATTTAGGTTTTGATCTCATGATGTACTCCTTTGATGTAATCTCAGAACCTTGCATGTTTAATCTATGTCATTGTTGAACCATCATAAATGTCCAGTTTGTGTGCTAGCAACTATTTGGCATGTACGGGAATGCATTGCGTGATCGCTAAGTAATATAATTGGCGATGTTGTGTTGTAGAAATGAATTATTATGCCTCTATTTTATTGTATGAATGTAAATTGTCTACAGTAATTTTAGTTTGGCATAATTATATAATTCCTCTATAAATTTTCTAACATCATCAATAATTATTTGTGGTTGCAATTCTATAGATGACGTTCACCCATAGGGGAGCTGGTGGAGATGATGCGGGTGGTAGTGGTTCCTGTGGCAATAACAATGAGGACCTCCCACCACAACCACATCCTACACCAGCAAAGATGAGGGCCCAGCTCATGGAAACCCAATGTTCTATGGGAGAAGTGTTGTGTGGTCTTGAGCAAAATGCTGGCCATGGACGAGGAAGGGACCAACGCTAAGGACCTAAACCTAACCAGTTCAACAATTTTAAGGACTTTCTTGACACCAAGCCTCCTATCTTTAAGGAAGCAGAGGTGCCATTGCCGACAGATGAATGGCTGAATACAATTGAAGAGAAGGTTCGTCTCTTGTCATAGAGAACCCGAAGGTAGAATATGCATCACACCAGCTACAAGGGCCTATAGGCATATGGTGGAGTCATCATCGATCCACTTTGCCTAGGGATGCTCAAATTACCTAGAACCAGTTTAAGACTGCATTTAGGGACATTATATTCCCCTAGGTCTTATGAGCATGAAGCATACATAATTCATGAGGCTGACACAAGGTACCAAGAGCCTAATTGAGTATCTACATGCCTTTAACAATCTGCCAAGGTATTCCACAGACTTTGTTGACACTGATGCAAAGAAGATTGCTAGTTTCAAGAGAGGGCTTAGTCTAAAGCTGATGAAGACTCTAGCTAATAGTAAGTGTGCCACTTTCAATGAGTTTGTTAGTGATGCTTTAACTCAGGAGAATCAGAATAACATCTATTTAGCATCTAAGAGTCATAAGAGAGCTTATGAAGTAGGTGCATCTCAGTCAAAAGCTCCTATTATTGCGAGACCTCAGTTCCACCCACCTACTCCAAAGTATAGATCACCTCAGAAGAAGGTACAGACCAGTCAGACCCAGAAAGTGTATCACAAGGCCTTTTCTATTGCCCTACCAAAGGGTAGCATAGGACAAGGAAGCTCCAGCGTTCCACTTAGCAACATGCCATGCTAGAACTGCAACAAGACTGGCCATTGGGCAAGAAATTGCCCCTATCCCAAGAAGAACAACAACCAGAAGCAGGGTAATCCAAATGCACGTTAGGGACATGTGCACTATACCACCCTAGAAGAGATCCCTTCAGGTGGAGTTGTTACTGCAGGTATGTTTCTTGTGAACCAACACCCCATAGTTGTTTTATTTGAGTCTAGAGCTTCACATTCATTCATGAGTCAAACATTTGCATCCAAGCATGATCAAAGGGTAGTTACTGTAGATAAGGGTGGTTATTGCATAAGCGCAACTAGAAATAATATCTCTACCAACTAGATAGTCAGAGATGTGCGCATCACAATAAGCAACTGAGAGTATACCTTAGATCTTGTAGTATTGCTAGGGTTGGGGATAGATGTAATCTTGGGTATGAAATGAATGAGTGGCTATGGAGTTCTCATTGACACTTCGACTAGAACCATCATGTTAAGGGAACCCCAGAGTAATGATGCTTTCCTAGTGCCACTTCCTAGAAGTTTTAATCTCCAAAACTTAGCCTATGCTATTCAGACCATGACCCTCCTTGATATTCCAGTGGTATGTGAGTTTCCGGATGTGTTTCCAGATGAATTGCCTGGGTTGCCACCCGACAAGGATGTAGAGTTTAAAATTAAATTATTGTCAGGTACAACACCCATCTCTTGGAGGCTGTATAGAATGCCACCAAATGAGCTAGTCAAGCTTAAGGTTCAATTGCAAGAGCTTTTAGAGAAAGGTCTCATTCGACCTAGCTCATCTCTATGGGGTTGTCCCGCCTTATTTGTGAAGAAGAAAGACAAATCCTTGCGGATGTGTGTGGACTACCAACCACTTAATACCGTAATGGTCAAGAACAAGTATCCCTTGCCTCGAATTGATATCTTGTTTGATCAGTTATCAAGGGCTAAGGTGTTCTCTAAGATTGATTTGAGATTTGGTTACCATCAGATTAAAATTAGGCCAGAAGACATACCTAAAACTACTTTCTCCACTAGGTATGGCTTGTATGAGTATTTGGTTATGTCTTTTGGGCTGACAAATGCTCTTGTATATTTCATGTATTTGATGAATTCGGTGCTCATGCCCAAGCTAGATAAGTTCATGGTTATGTTCATCGATGACATTCTGATCTATTCAAAAAATGAGGAGGATCACATAGAGCACCAGAGAGTTGTTCTAACTAGGCTAAGAGAACATAAGTTGTATGCTAAGTTTAGAAAGTGTGAGTTTTTGCTTCAGAAGGTACCTTTTCTAGGGCACGTGCTATTAGAAAATGGGATCTCCATAGACCCCTCTAGGGTGCAAGAAGTTGTGGATTGGAAGACCCCAACTTTAGTTCACGAAGTTTAGAGCTTTCTTGGTTTAGCAGGTTACAACCGTCGGTTCATTTTAGACTTCTCCATAATCACCAAGCCAATGACAAGATTGCTTCAAAAAGATGAGAAGTTTGTGTGGACTCTAGAGTGTGAAGCTGCTTTTCACACTTTATGGACTTTGTTGACTTTAGCTCCTATTTTGGCACAACCTGATATCGAGAAACCTTTAGATGTGTTTTGTGATGCATCAGGTATCGAGTTGCGATGTGTTCTTATGTAGGAAGGCTGAGTCATTGCTTATGCCTCACGTTAGCTAAAGAAGCATGAAGTCAATTACCCAACTCATGACTTGGAATTAGAAGCGGTTGTCCATGCATTGAAGATTTGGAGACACTATTTGATTAGCAATGTGTGTCATATTTACACAGATCATAAGAGTCTTAAGTATATGTTCACTCAACCTAAACTGAATATGAGACAAAGAAGATGAATAGAATTGATCAAAGATTACAATTTAGAAGTACATTATCATCCTAGCAAAGCAAATGTGGTTGCAGACGCTTTGAGCAGAAAGTCTCATTGCAATTCTCTATTAGAAGATGGCTTCAATTTGTTACATCCTATTGTGCTGCACAATATTATGATCAGTTATTCTCCTGAGAGCAAGATCATCGAGCTTCAGAAGACCGATCCATGTGTTTTCCACATCAAAAGAAAGATGAAAGAGCAAGAGACTAAGCATTTTAGGATAGATGAGAATGGTGTCCTATGGCTTAAAGATAGACTAGTAGTGCTGAAGGATAAGGAACTTAGAAACCAGATCTTAGGTGAGGCTCACTCTTCTAAAATGTCCATTCATTCGGGTAGTAGTAAAATGTATGAGGACTTCAAGACCCATTTTTGGTGGACCAAAATAAAGATAGAAATTACAGCTTTTGTTGCTAAATGTCATAATTGTTGCCGAGTTAAGGCTATTCATTTGAAACCTGCTGGACTACTTCAACCACTGTCCGTTCTAGGTTGGAAGTGGGAAGAAGTTAGCATGGATTTTATTGTTGAACTTCCACCTACTCATAAGAATTTTGATTCCATATGGGTGATCATGGATCGCTAAACTAAGTCTGCACATTTCATTCCAGTCAGAACCAACTATCGACCGCATGAGTATGCTGAGTTGTATTTCTCCCACATAGTTCGCCTACATGGCGTGCCAAGAACCATTGTGTCTGACAGAGGGCCTCAATTCACTACTCATTTTTTGGAACATTTGCACAAGATGTTAGGCACCAACTTAGTCAGAAGTTCTGCCTATCACCCTCAGACCTCCGGGCAAACTGACCATGTAAATCAAATATTGGAAGACATGTTGAGAGCTTGTGTCATCTCTTCAAAAGGTTCATGGGAAAAATGGTTACCTTTAGCTACCATAGATCACCTCTCAGTTATACTGCCGATCTATGATCCTTGTAAAACCATAGTATCACCTAAAAATGATCCTTTTGATCAAGCAATGTTTCGTCTTTGTACTCCTTGTCATGATGCAGTTAAAAATTAAAAACCACAATATCAGTAATTGTATGCTATCAATAGATTTTATAGTCACCTTTTGATATCATTTGGCACATTCTGTACATGTGTTATCCATATCTGTAAGTTGAGGTTTACATTTCACAATTTAGTTCAGTACACATGATCTAGTTTTCATTGTGTTACCTTATTTATAGCTTCATTTTTCTATGACAATTACATATCCTTATGGACATGTGATTTGCAATGTCACAGCACTGAAAAACTTCACTAGTGTTGGCATTTTAGATGTTGTTTCAGAACAAATGTGTTGAATATCTTTATTGTGGGATGGTTTGAATACTGTGTGTGTCTAGCCTGAGTTTGATAATGGATTATTTAATTTTAGATGTGAACAAAACAAATCATATTTTGGTTTAATGGCTTTATTCAAATGCTTTGTTGATGTCTATTGAGTTTCTAATTAATTAATGGCATTGCTATATTGTCCGGTGGTACCAAACCAAAAGCGTTGTAAAAGTGATTATTGGCAACCATATTTTCTGTGGCAATATATCCTATAGCAACAAAAAATCCATGTAGCAATTAGGGCTGCACCTTATAGAAACGACACAATGAATGTGGCAATTGCATATGTTGCCACCACTTCTAGGTGTTGTGACATAATCCTTGTTGCCACACTCATTATGCGTAGCTATAGCGACTGCACCATATAGCAACCAAATCTTGGACGTGGCAATTGAATATGTTGCCACCACTTTTTGGTGTTGCGACACAATCCTTGTTGCCACACTCATTATGCGTAGCAATAGCGACTGCACCTTATAGCAACCAAATCTTGGGTGTGGCAATTGAACATGTTATCACCACTTCTTGGTGTTGCGACATAAGTCCTGTTGCCACACAAGATATGCGTGGCAATACATTGTGTTGCAACACAAGTTCAACATTGCAAGTGCACCATTTGCTACAACATGGGCAAGTTGCCATTGCAAGGTCCAGCAACGCCTAAGGCGTAGCATTAGTTGTCGTTGCCACATGTACAACTGTAGTAAAAGCTTATGTTGCAACGCCTAGGTGTTACAAATCCAAAACACATTTTGCAATGCTAAGCAGAAAAGTGTTGTCCAAAGCTTTACCTACGCAAGCAACTACAATGCCTCCCAACAAAAAAGTGTTGCTATTTCTGATATTGCAACTATTTCGGGCCTATTGCAACACTTTTCGGGCATTGAAATAGGGTCAAAATTTAGTAGCTCAGACGCCATTTGTGGATTACTAGGAGAGCGATGTATACGATTCTTGAAAGTGAACTTCTCCTTTCTTTCCTTTATTGTGAAGCAGATCTTGGCACTGTCCGCATAGATAATGGCTTTTACGGTGCTCAGGAAAGGTTGGCCCAAAATAATGGGTGCCCTTACATCTCTACTTGTTTCTAAAACCACAAAGTCTATGGGTACATACGACTGTCCAACTCATACACAGATGGCTTCAAGAATTCCCATAGTGTAGTAGTGTGATTGATCTACAAGCCGCAAATGCATGTTTGTGTACAACAAAGTATCTCTATTTATTTATCATAGATTACTTCTGGCATGATGTTCACACTTGCTCTGAAGTCATAGACAGCTTCTTGGAATATGTGAGGTCCAATGGCTATAGGGATGATAGGTCTTCCTGGATCACCTTTCTTGTTAGACAAGGAATAGTCTATCCATCTTCCTATCGATGACTCCATGTAGTAGTATACTGCATTGTGAATAGAGACAAGATTCATAGTTTCTAGATCTTCTAGTTGCCCCAGAATCTTACCTTTGTCGGTCGAAGGAATAGTGGCCACCAGTTGAGCTATTTGTGATTCTATCATTTTATTAAAGTTATGCTGGTTTTTAATGGCAGAGGAGAAGCTATCCATTCTATTGTTTATGTTTTCTAAGATTTTATCATTGGAAGCTAATTTTCTAGATAAGCCCTCCATTATTTTAGCTTGGCTAGAAATTAACTCTCTCAAGGGTGGTTGATTATTGAAATTATAGTTACCTTGGTAATTACCTTGGTAGTTTGGCCTCTGTTGTTGATTCCATCCTTGATTCTATTGAGGATGATAGTTGCTATTGTTGATGAAGTTCATATCCTCTTGGTTTTTAGGACAGTTATTCCTTGAATGCCCAGTGTTGCCATACTCTTCACATGTCATGTAGGAATCATGAATGTGCATGACTTCTTGCTTCTCATTAGCTCATTCTTCAAGCCTCTTCATGTGCAGATCCATCTTAGCAGATAGCATGTCTACCTCCTTAAGTTGATGCATTCCTCCACCTCACTTATGGGTTTGAAGGCATTCTTCATTCCATCCTTGGTTGGAGGCCATCTTCTCTAGCAGTGGCATCCATATTCTCATGGGTACTGTTTGTCAACCCATGCTAGAAAGTCTACATGAGTAGCCAATTCTCCATCCCATTATGAGGACATTGTGATATGTAGTCTTGAAAGCGTACACATGCCTTAGGGACAGACTCATCATGTTGCTGTTGGAAGCTTGAGATTCTCCCAAGCAGAGCATTAGTCTTGCCTGTAGGAAAGAACTTTGCTAGTAAGGTAGTGGAGCAATTCTTCCATGTAGTGTTTCTATATTTGTTGGCAGTAGAACCATTGCTTCACCTTCCCCAAAAGTGAAAATGGGAAGAGGTGGAGTAATATGGTGTCTCTGGTAACTCCTTTGATGGTGAAAGTGCTACAAACCTCTAGGAAGTGTTGGAGATGAGCACTCGCATCCTCATGTGCCTTTCCACAAAATTGGCAAGCTTGCACCATGTTGATGAGAGCTAGCTTGAGCTCAAAAGCATTGTCTCCAATGTTGATCGCTGGTCCAGTACGGATGTTGTCCGTAGTTGGAGCAGAGAATTCACAGAGAGTCTTGTCAGCCATGGCTTCAAAAACTAGTGTTAAGCTTCGCCTTGTCTGGTTGTCTTCTGATTCTAAAGCTGGAACATTCTTGAGTTTAGCTCTAGTTCTCCTGATTAATGCTTCTGGATCTTCAATGTAGTTTGTCGGAAGGTCAAAACTAGTCATACGTTACCCTACATAAGATATAAAAGTAGACAGAACAAAGGTAAGCCTATTTAAGCAGAGGTCAATGGTTTTCCTCGATCACATCAATAAGTACAAGTTTATCAATATTTCTTCTTCCCTAGCTACCTTCCCCGGCAACGGTGCCAAAAATGCTTGTAGGTAATTATTAACTTGTCACTTGTTTAAGTACCCGCCTAATGTTGTTGACATTTCTTAACATCACTTTTGCTAAGTTGTCATCCCTAGCTATGATGCGAGAATTGCTTGTTGGTACTACCTAGCGTCACTATTAGAAGGACACTAAGAAATAACTTAGTATTTTATGTGACTAGAAAGAATATATATATAGGGAAATTATTTCCTACTTCCATGGAGTAGTTATTCCTGTGTGTATATCTTTACATTTAGGGCGTATATGGCCTGACGAAGTGTATGTAGATGGAGTATATAATCATACTAGACCATGTAGGGTACTATGTATGTCAAGTATGCAAGTATACTTAGAGTATACGGTCATACTTATTTTATATACTACTGTCATAGTATTAAATCATATATTAAAAATATGGGCTCTTTTGAAAAAAAATTCACATAGTAAAGATATGGAGTATCTTAATATGAGTATATCAACATACTCAAACTGATAAAAGAGTATATACACATACATAACATGGCGTAGAACCATTGCTTCACCTCCCAAAAAGTGAAAATGGGAAGAGGCGGAGTAATATGGCATCTCTGGTAACTCCTTTGATGGTGAAAGTGCTACAAATATCTAGGAAGTGTTGGAGATGAGCACTCGCATCCTCATGTGCCTTTGCACAAAACTGGCGAGCTTGCACCATGTCGATGAGAGTTGGCTTGAGCTCAAAAGCATTGTCTCCAATGTTGATCACCGGTCCAGTACGGATGTTGGCCATAGTTGGAGCAGAGAATTCATGGAGAGTCTTGTTAGCCATGGCTTCAAAAACTGGTGTTAAGCTTCATCTTGTTTGGTTGTCTTCCAATTCTAAAGCTGGAACTTTCTGGAGTTTAGCTCTAGTTCTCCTGATTAATGCTTTTGGATCTTGAATGTAGTTTGTCGGAAGGTCAAAACCAGCCATACATTACCCTACATAAGATTTAAAAGTAGACAGAACAAGGGTAAGCCTGTTTAAGCAGAGGTCAATGGTTTTCCTTGATCACATCAATAAGTACAAGTTTATCAATATTCCTTCTTGCCTAGCTACCATCCCCGCCAACGGCGCCAGAAATACTTGTTGGTAATTATTAACTTGTCACTTGTTTAAGTACCCACCTAATGTTGTTGACATTTGTTAACATCACTTCTTCTAAGTTGTCATCCCTAGCTATGACGCCAGAATTGCTTGTTGGTACTACCTAGCATCACTACTAGAATGACACTAAGAAATAACTTAGTATTTTATGTGACTAGAAAGAATATATATATATAGGGAAATTATTTCCTACTTCCATGGAGTAGTTACTCCCATGTGTATATCTTTACATTTAGGTCGTATATGGCCAAACGAAGTGTATGTAGATGGAGTATATAATCATACTAGACCATCTAGGGTACTATGTATGTCAAGTATGCAAGTATACTTAGAGTATATGGTTATACTTATTTTATATACTACTGCCATAGTATTAAATCATATATTAAAAATATGAGCTCTTTTGAAAAAAAAATCACATAGTAAAGATGTGGAGTATCTTAATATGAGTATATCAACATACTCAAACTGATAAATGAGTATGTACACATACGTAACATGGCATAGAACCATTGCTTCGCCTTCCCCAAAAGTGAAAATCGGAAGAGGCGGAGTAATATGGCGTCTCTGGTAACTCCTTTGATGGTGAAAGTGCTACAAATCTCTAGGAAGTGTTGGAGATGAGCACTCGCATCCTTATGTGCCTTTCCACAAAACTGGCAAGCTTGCACCATGTTGATGAGAGCTGGCTTGAGCTCAAAAGCATTGTCTCCAATGTTGATCGCTGATCCAGTTTGGATGTTGGCTGTAGTTGGAGCAAAGAATTCATGGAGAGTCTTGTCAGCCTTGGCTTCGAAAACTGGTGTTAAGCTTCGCCTTGTCTGGTTGTCTTACGATTCTAAAGCTAGAACTTTCTTGAGTTTAGCTCTAGTTCTCCTGATTAATGCTTCTGGATCTTCAATGTAGTTTGTTGAAAGGTTAAAACCAGTCATACATTACCCTGCATAAGATATAAAAGTAGACAGAACAAGGGTAAGCCTGTTTAAGCAGAGGTTAATGGTTTTCCTCGATCACATCAATAAGTACAAGTTTATCAATATTCCTTGCCTAGCTACCTTCCCCGGCAACGGTGCCAGAAATGCTTGTTGGTAATTATTAACTTGTCACTTGTCTAAGTACCCACCTAATGTTGTTGATATTTCTTAACATCACTTTTGCTAAGTTGTCATCCTGTCGACAAAAGATGCTCGGCAGTCCACCGAGGGTATCCCACGATGGTAGATTTGTCGGTGGGGATGCGCGTAATCAGGAACCGAATGGTGACACAAGGCGCAGAGACAGCGATTTAGATAGGTTTGGGCCGTCTGATCGACGTAATACCCTATGTCCTGTGTCTTTGGTGTACTATATTGAATACATGATGTCGAGTAGAGAACCCCTACCTCTCCTTATATACTCTAGAGGGGCAGGGTTACAAGTAAAGTATCCTATTTGGTACTATACAATGTCTTGCGATGCACGTCGAGCAGCGCCGTGCACTGCCTTGATCTTGTGGGCCGGGCCATCTCCTGATGGTGCAGCTCATGTCTTGGGGGCCATACCCCCACAGTTAGTCCCCGAGCCTGATAGTAGATGACGCAGTCACGTGGTGCCAGGGTCATAAAGTAGAAGACCAGCCAAGCAGGCAGCCAGTCCCCGGGCATAGCCTCGAGATGAGAACAAGCACATTCACCGCAAGGTGAAGTGTGCCCACTTAGTCCCCGAGCCTGCTGGAAGATGAAGAATGAATCTTGTAGCAGGGTCAAAGAAGTCTAAAAGCTTGCCAACGTCGTCTGACATGCGCGTATCAAGACCCCAGACGTGCTGCCCAAGATCAGCACCCTGATCCGAACAGCATGGAGCAGCTTGATAGCACACCGACGAGATGTAGTAAGATCCGAGCAGCAAGGGAGTCCCCAGCGTCGCTGGTGATGACCGAGCACCAAGGAGCGAGGAGTCCCCAGCATCGCTGTCGATGACCAAGCACCGAGGAGCGAGGAGTCCCTGGCATAGGCGGTGATGTCCGAGCATCGAGGAGTCCCCGACGTTGCTGCCGATGACCGAGCACCGAGGAGCGAGGAGTCCCCGGCGTTGCTGGCGATGACCGAGCACCGATGAGCGAGGAGTCCCCGGCGTCGCTGGCGATGACCGAGCACCAAGGAGCGAGGAGTCCCCGACATCGCTGACGATGACCGAGCACCGAGGAGCGAGGAGTCCCCGGTGTTGCTATCGATGACTGAGCACCGAGGAGCTAGGAGTCTCTGGCATAGGCGGCGATGACCGAGCATCAAGGAGCAAGGAGTCCTCGGCGTCGCTGGCGATGACCGAGCATCGAGAAGCAAGGAGTCCTCGGTGTAGGCGGCAAGGTCCAAGCATCAAGGAGTCCCCGGCGTAGGTGGCAATGTCTGAGCACCAAGGAGTCCCCAATGTCACTAGGCGATGACCGAGCACCGAGGAGCGAGGAGTCCCCAGGCGTAGGCGGTGAGGTCTGAGCATCGACGTAGCTAACGACGTCCGTGCAGGTGAAGTGTGCCCACTTAGTCCATGAGCACGAAGAATCCGAGGGCCGAGGAGTAACCGGCGTAGCTGGCGATGAAGCACGAGCGGCGAACAGTCCGATCAACTGGTCGGCGACAGAGTCCATGAACCGAGCGGTCCGACCAGTTGATCGGGGGGGAAGCCCGAGCACCTAGGTGATTCGATCACCTGGACGATGATCCTGCAATGCAAACATGTAGAACAGGGTAGTACATGACGCACAAATAAATAAACTCCGGAGAAAAAATAGCAATGGTGATGAAACAGCATATGCAGTTCGGCGATCAGTTGGCGAGAAAATATATTTATGTTTAATATAAACCGCCCGAACAGTTAGTGTGTAGGAGGAATAGGCGTGACCAAGGAGCTGCTGCCGATCGCCCATAATGCAGAGCGCAGAGCCCATAGCACGTGTAGGGAGGATTTGGAGATAGGGCCGTCTCTAGAGGCGTCCGAGCATCAATAGGATTGTTCGGGGGTTCGGAAAATCGTTTGGAGAGCAAACATGGAGAAAACAGTTCAGAGAAACATTATGACTGATATACAGAGATTGGAGAATATTTAGAAAAATATTAAAATGTGACTTAGCTTTAGACAGAATGTCTGGTCAGCGACGTATGGCGTTATTTGATCGACGACGCAGGCAGCTTGCTTGCAGCTTGCTGGCGACGAGGGATGTCAGTGAGGGCCGTCGAGGAATGACAACGAGACAACGGTGAGGGCCGTCGGCGAAGGATGTCGGTGAGGGCCGCCGAGCGGTGATGACGAGTCAACGACGAGAGACATCGGCGAAGGATGTCGGTGAAGGCCGTCGAGCGGTGACGTACGAGTCGACGGCGAGGGACGTCGGCGAAGGATGTCGACGAAGGCCGCCGAGCGGTGACGACGAGTCGACGGTGAGGGACATCGGCGAACGATGTCGGCGAAGGCCGCCGAGCGGTGACGACGAGTCGACGGCGAGGGACATCGGCGACCAATGTCGGTGAAGGCCACTGAGTGGTGACGAGTCAACGGCGAGGGACATTGGCGAAAGATGTCAGCGAAGGCCACCGAGCGGTGACGATGAGTCGATGGCGAGGGAAGTCGGCGAAAGATGTCAGCGAAGGCCGCCGAGCGGTGACGACGAGTCGACGGCGAGGGACGTCAGCGAAAGTTGTCGGTGAAGGCCACCGAAGCGGTGACGACGAGTCGATGGAGAGGGATGTCGGAGAAAGATGTCGGCGAAGGTTGTCAGCGAAGGCCACCGAGGGCAGCGGCGGTGAGTCGTCGACAAGGGACGTCGGTGAAAGATGTCAGCTACGGCTGTCGACGAAGGCCGCCGAGGGCAGCGGCAGTGAGTCGTCGACGAGGGACACTGACGAAAGATGTCGACGAGGGCTATCGGTGAAGGCCGCTGAGGGCAGCGGCGGTGAGTCATCGACGAGGGACGTTGGCGAAGGATGTCGGCGACGGCTATCGGCGAAGGCCGCCGAGGGCAGCGGCGGCGAGTCATCGACGAGGGACATCGGCGAAGGATGTCGGCGAAGGCTGTCGGCGAAGGCCGTGGAGGGCAGCGGCGGTAAGTCATCGACGAGGGACGTCGGTGAAAGATGTCGGCGAGGGCTGTTGGCGAAGGCCGCCAAGGGCAGCGGTGGTGAGTCGTCGATGAGGGCTGATGAGGGCAGCGGTGGCGAGTGGTCGGCGAGGGCTGATAAGAGCAGCAACGGGGAATCGTCGACAAAGGCTGACGAGAGCAGCGGCATCGAGTCATCGACGAGGGCCAACCAGAGCAGCTGGCGGCTAGCCATCAACGAGGGCTGATGAGAGCAGCAGCAGTGAGTTAGTCGATGAGGGATATCGACGAGAGCCGACTGAGAGCCATGGCAAGTCGTCAATGAGGGCCGGCGAGAGCGGCGATGGCGAGTCATCGACAAGGACTGACGAGAGCAGCGGCAGCGAGTCGTCGATGAGGGCCAACCAGAGCAGCGGCAGCTAGTCATCGACGAGGGCTGACAAGAGCATCAGGCGGTGAGTCGTCGATGAGGGATATCGATGAGAGCCGATGAGAGCCATGGCAAGTCATCAATGAGGGCCGGCGAGAGCGGCGACGGCAAGTCATCGACAAGGACTGACAAAAGCAACGGCTGTGAGTCATCGACGAGGGCCAACCAGAGCAGTGGCGGCTAGTCAGTCGACGAGTGCTGACAAGAGCATCGGCGGCGAGTCAGTCAATGAGGGCCAACTAGAGCAGCAGCGGCTAGTCATCGATAAGGGCTGACGAGAGTAGCGGCGGCAAGTCGTCGACGAGGGCCAACCAGAGCAGCGGCGGCTAGTCATCGACGAGGGCTTGACGAGAGCAGTGGCGGTGAGTTGTTGGTGAAGACGACCTCAGAGGTGGTTCCGAGATCAGATCTGCTGTCGCAGGGGCTGGTGTAGTAGCGATGAATCGTCGTCGTGGACCGGGATGGACCTCCACGAGATTGACGATGAGAACGCGATGTTGATTTGAGGTCCATCCGGCTCGCCATGGATCAAGCGCACACCCCTACCTGGCGCGCCAACTGTCGACAAAAGATGCTCGGCAGTCCACCGAGGGTATCCCACGATGGTAGATTTGTCGGTGGGGATGCACGTAATCAGGAACCGGATGGTGACACAAGGCACAGAGACAACGATTTAGATAGGTTCGGGCCGTCTGATCGACGTAATACCCTACGTCCTATGTCTTTGGTGTATTGTATTGAATACATGATGTCGAGTAGAGAACCCCTGCCTCTCCTTATATACTCTGGAGGGGCAGGGTTACAAGTAAAGTATTCTATTTGGTACTATACAATGTCTTGCGGTGCACGTCGAGCAGCGCCGTGCATGCCTTGATCTTGTGGGCCGGGCCACCTCCGATGGTGTGGCTCATGTCTTGGGGGCCATACCCCCACACATCCCTAGCCATGATGCCAGAATTGCTTGTTGGTACTACCTAGCATCACTACTAGAATGATACTAAGAAATAACTTAGTATTTTATGTGACTAGAATATATATATATATATAGGGAAATTATTTCCTACTCCCATGGAGTAGTTACTCCCATGTGTATAACTTTACATTTAAGGCATATATGGCCTGACGAAGTGTATGTAGATGGATTATATAATCATACTAGACCATCTAGGGTACTATGTATGTCAAGTATGCAAGTATACTTAGAGTATATGTTTATACTTATTTTATATACTACTGTCATAGTATTAAATAATATATTAAAATATATGGGCTCTTTTGAAAAAAATTTACATAGTAAAGATATGGAGTATCTTAATATGAGTATATCAACATACTCAAGCTGATAAATGAGTATGTACACGTAGGTAATGTGATTTATTTATCATGGGAGTAACTAGTCCCGGGAGTATATAAATGCACCCTATATGGGGAAATTATTTTCTACTCCCAGGGAGTAGTTACTCCCATGTGTATATCACCATATATATATATATATATATATATGTGTGTGTGTGTGTGTGTGTGTGTGTGTGTGTGTGTGTGTGTGAAGGGATCTGCAAGCGCACAGATAATTTACCATTGTAGCATTCACCTGGGAGTATTCCAGGTATCATTATTTATATTTTTACCACAAGGAAGGACAGACAAATGAAATATATTGATAACTTATACGTATGATGGAGAAGTAAACCATAACCAAACTTCTACTCACAACAGGGGTAAGTCAAGAGTTAAATATAATAAGTAATGATAAATGATAAGATTACACTTAGTAGTCATGGCTATTAGCATTAGCATTAGCATTGCTAAGTAGAAATTAGAGGAATAATTCCTAAGTCATTCTTAATTACAAGTCAAAGCATACATTGATTAGTGCAATTACACTTAGTAGTCATGGCTAAGATCAACTTCATATCTACACATAAGGGATATTACTAAGGAAGATTAAGAACTAGATCCTACCTATCCTATATTCGTGGAGTGGACTATAAAGGACTCAACGGGAGTGTCACATCCGCGATCTACCACATGACTCGAAATATAAGGTGTATCCATAGGTAAACAACGTATGAGCACCACACTTACACAATGTCGACCACTCACCCCATGTACATTGGAGCGAGCGCTATATGAACTTATGTTTGAATATAATGATAATCTAGCTATACTAAGCATATAATCAAAGTAAACGATGAACATGATAACTAGGAACATGAATAATATTAATAAGAATATCGAATTAATTATAGCAAACATATGAATAATGAAAGATACAAAAGAGGATACAAGGGGCTATACCAAGCCACGCTTCTTGACAAGATCATGAATCCAAGCGAGAAGCTTGTCTCCCTCTAGATCTAGCCTAGCTAGCTAAGCCCTAGAATGTAGTGGAGCTCTAAGGATGATTAGGGTTTCTGTCTTCTTGACTCAATGACTTGAATTAGGGTTATGCTAGGGGGTGGCAGGGGCTGGTATATATACGCTGTAGCATCCATTTTGAGCCCTCAGATCAAGCCGACTTGAAAGGACGGCATAGATGCAAACCCTAAGGCGGTTGAGAACCGATGTTTGAAGGAGAATGCTGATAGTGGGCCCTAGGGGACGACCAGCCCCACCTGGAGGTGTCTCATGGTCTTCTTCGGTGTGGAGTCCTCTGGTGTCCTCTAGAACCATCTGGAGCTATTTTTGTCACGGATAAGCGTAATTAATTCTGACGTTAGGGTCCACCTTGATGGATTTTTAATAAACCCGGCTAAAATCACAGATTCACCAAAACTTGTGGAATTTATTAGTTTAACCCCCTAAACCTATATTGGTGATCATTTTATGCCCTTATACAAGTTATATTGACGGTTTATAATATTTGTTAACTACCGTCAATAGCGCCCAAGTGCCAGCGTCCGATCGTAGCCCCAAAACAGCCCTCACAGGAACACTGACCGGACTCACGTTCGGTCCAGCGTCCCGTCACTGAGTGATCAACACTAAAATAACCATATCTCTTAGCTCCGAACTCTGATTTTGATGATATTGGATATTTTGGAAAGCTTATGCAGAGGGATACACATCCCACATGCATATTTGATCCAAAGCACAATGGATCAACGCAGAATTCCAATCCAAAAACCATCACTTCTCTTTTCAACTCAAGTTTCTCCAAAACTTCTCCAACTTCTCCTTTGCAAATGTGCTAACACCACCATGTGCAAGTGTGTTAGCATTTCACAAACATTTTTTCAAAGGATTAGTCACTCATTTCATCATGCCACTCGATCCTAGTAACGATGCAAAGTTAGATCACTCTAGTGGCACTAGATGACTGATATGCAAACAAGTTTGCCCCTCTTGATAGTATGGACATCTATCCTAAACATGGTCATAAACTTCTTTACACACCTATGACCGGTGAAATGAAATGCCCTACAAATATATATTTGCCTTGCGCATTCCATTCCATCTCCTCCGGTGTTGATGCAACACATGCACCAACCATATCACAAATGATATGATCCACTTCATATCATCACGTGACCTTATTGGTTCATCGATCTTGACCTCACTTCGTTTTCACCGTTGCCTTCATCCATCGGCACCAAGTCTTGCTCAAGCTTTATCACCACACGGTCCATCACTCCAAAGCCTCCAACTTGCCCTTCACGCTTGCAACCAGTCCGTCAAGTCAAGTCTTATCTTGATCTTCTCTACCTTAGTCACATGACTCAATGTCATGTCTCATATGCAATGAGCTCCTTCATCACATGTGTGAGCCTTGCAACAAATCCAAGCCATCTTCACCGTCATGGCATGAGTTGCTCACACAGGTGTACCTATGAACTGATCACCTGTGTATATCACAATTAAACACATTGGTCCACCTAGATTGTCACTCAATTATCAAAACCAAACTAGGGACCTTTTAGTTGGGCACACATTGAAATTAGCGAGTCAAACCTTGAGGTGTGTGTAAAAGGGTTTGCTGATTTGGTCCTCAAGACCAGGTGTGCACAGTTTGGTAGTTTGGACCTCAAAACCACGAGCGACAGGTTTATTGATTTGTGCCTAAAAACCAAGGAGTGGCAGATGGATGAACATATGGTGGCACGTCAAAGCTTGCATCGAGGTGAAACAAAGTCGAGAGGCACCAGGTTTGTTGGATCGATAAATAAAAACATAGACAGTTTTACCCCAAGGGCATATTTGGGTTGAGTACATCATGTAAGGGCAATTTGATAAATAATCAAGTGCTTATATATATATGGGAAATGGCTGATTGTGGAGAACACAATTTTGGGATTAAGCTCTCATTTGTATGGTTGAGAATTTTGTTTAGGGGGAGAGAGGAGAGGCTCTTTGATTTGAATTTTTTGCCAGCCAAAGCTTTGATTTGCTATGTATGGCTTGTATCCAACACCTTGATCTAATCAAAGATTCAATTTCACCATCCAATCTCCATCTTCCTCAAGCCATGAGCTTTCTCACTTTTTTGTAATTTTGTCACTTTTCTTGGTGACTTTTGGAGTTGTGTTTGATATGAGTTTGTGAGTATTTTAGGGGTGATTCTTGGGCTTTTGAATATTGGCATGTAATGGGATTCACCCTAGAACCAAATTCCCCATGATTGGTGCCCAAAATCACTCCTTTTCACCTCACACATGCTAGACTTTGTGATCTCCTTGAGCTGAACTTTTTGGGTGATTCTTGTGCTTGTTCTTGTTGCTATGGCCTGGCCTCTAGGGATTACTTCTAGGCCTACTCTACTACTGAATCACATAGAGCATCCTCCAAGTACCGAGAAAAATCCCAATTGAGAGTGAAAAGCTTCAATTCGTGGTGATGTTCAGTCTTTTTAGAAAGATCTTGTGTGGTTACCTTCACCATGGGTTAATCAAGGTCTCTACCAAGTTTCACTCTTTTTTGGAGACGATTTGAATTAGTTTTGGATTTTTTGAGCGAGTTCATAGCTTTATGTGGAAACAGGACCATCAAGTTTTATATACCAGGTGGTCTGATTTTTTTGACTTGTGAATTTCCAAGAGATCTTATGGGGTTAGATTGTTCTGTTGTTGTGAAGTTCTAGTCAAAATTTCACGATTTTTGGAGCTCATTTGAATGGATTTTGCCATTTTCTCCAAAAACCATATTGAACCATCCAGTAGTGCGTACCGGACCATCCAATATTTCACTAAGGTGTATACCAGATCATCCGATATTGCACATAGAACCATCCAAAATTTTGCACTGTGGTTTAGTGTTGTTCTTTGCTCATTGCTTGTCTTGCTTACGCACCATTCTAACTTGCTTCGTAAGGTCAGTACGTACAATTTTACTACGTGATCTTGGCATCAACTGTAAGAGAGGAGTGTTTGGATTAGAATTGGGATATAGGCCAAATTCTTTCTAGGCTAAGAACTTTCATTGGTTTCCATTCACCCCCTCTGGTTGCCTGCTTTGGTCTTTTATATTTTGTTTTTATAGATAGGAGGGAACTGAAAGTTGTACAAGTGTTTATAATAAAGCACGGACCACATTCTGGAACATGAGGTTTCTATATAAACACGTACAATGCTGGAATTCATTTTGCAAAACAAAATTCTTTAATCAAAACCTCATATTACAATAATCCTATAATCCAAGTGAGACATGCATAAGGATTGTAGGCATTTCTCACTTGAACCAACAATAATTCAGGATCCAAACGCTCTGATTATTATAATCTATAATCCTGATTATAATAATCCTATGCATAATCATATTATATATAATAATCTGGCCGTAATCTAAATAGGCCCAAAGTTTTATGCATGCTACAAATGGCCGGGGTTTCAGCTACTATATTATATCCTTGGCTGAGTGGCTGGTAGACGGAGTGATTGAGTAGATGAGTGTCTGAATGCATGTGCATATTGAGTCCATTAATAATGTTCATGTTTTATGCATATTACAAATAGGTATTTAGCTACTATATTATATATTATGGGATGGTTGTTGCTCCTACACTATTTCAAATTACTTGTTTTACAGGTGCAACTACTATTATTGTGTCCTACCTAACTACATTAAAACTAGACATTTTTATAAAAATATAAATCTAGCGATTAGGGAATGGTAATTGCTACTCACTATTTCAGTCAATATCCTTTTCTCATATATATAGACTCATGTGAGTATGCATCATAACCAGTTTCAAATTTCCTTATCATACCTTGTGAATGTATTAATTACAAGTTTTGATCTCTCTTAACATTGGTTAATTTAATTTGCTTTCTTATTAACTGCAACAAACTCTCTAAAACAAATATATAATGTTTTAAGAAAATGAGCATGATGTCTCATTAACAAAATAGTTTAGAAACCACATCTTACTTTAAGTATCCAACGATGTTAAAATATATAGGACGTTTCCCATCACAAGCATACACACTAGCAGAGTATAAATAATTCTTTTTTTTTTTGCGAGGAGTATAAATAATTCTTATTAATTATATACATTGAAAATATGATTTTTGTGTAATGTATATGTGACTTGGTAAGCATGGAAACTATAGTTTTATTTGGTATGAGATAGTTTTCATACTTACCATACTTGCCTATGAACTTTATATTCATGATTTGCCCAATCCCAACTGGATCCTCCCAATCTTTACCGGTACTCATCGACGGGCTGATTCGAAACACTTCTTACTTGGGGGCATGGACCATCGTAAACTGCACCTGATCCCCAATTGGATAATCAAAACATGTACCCAATGTTTCGTGCTTCATTATCCGCCTTTGGCTACAAACTACAGTTTACAAACCAAAACAAACAGTTCCCAATGCATGCAGGCAAGAGACCGGCCGGCACCATTGGTTCAGTGCTCCTTGTCAGCTGCCAATGCAGCCCTATTGTTGTTGTCTTGCCGTGCAGTGCAGCAGCACCCATGCATGAATCATGTAGGTGGTCCGTGCATGAACTGAACTGCGCATGAATTCTGCTCCGTTTTTGAGCTTTTAACCCTCTGATGACGAACTCTGAAAATATAGCTGCTGGAGAATCAGAAGCATATGCCGCATATTCTGTATTCTTATGTGTCTGGTGTCGCAGTAGCATCTGCATTGGAGCATGGCACCTTTGATTGCCGTCCGTCTTCTTCAATCCTGGCGGTTCTGTGTCACATCATCTCTCTCTCTCTCTCTCTCTCTCTCTCTATATATATATATATATATATATATATATATATATATATATATATATATATATATATATATATATAGGGAGAGGCTATTCAGTAGCCGGCTACAAAATAAGTTATTCTGTAGCCACCTCCATTTACTATAATTTTATATACTAATTTACCATAATGTCAATACATATTTACGATAGTTGGGTTACTATAACACATGGGGATATTTACCATAACGTTATATTAAACCACTTAGTAAGGAGTTACTATAATCTCGTAAAATTAACATAGTAATTATCGTAACTCAAAGTGGCTACAGAATAAGTTATTCTGTAGCCAGCTATAGGATAGTAGTTCTATATATATATATATATATATATATATATATATATATATATATATATATATATAGAACAACTACTCTATAGCTGGCTACAAAATAACCTATTCTGTAGCCACCTTGAGTTACTATAATTACTATGTTAATTTATGAGATTATAGTAACTATATATATATATATATATATATATCGTTTCTGTATTTGTATGAAGAGGGAGTGGCACCTTGATTGCCGCATATTGTGTATTCTTTGTCACATCTTCTCAATACAACTGAATGCAAAATTCTGTCACTGGTGCTTCCATTTTCCTTTTACTATTTTGTGTTTTCTTCCTCTCTTTGATCTTTGATTGCACTTTTTAATTAACTCAACAGTAACATTTACAATAAAAAATCACTTTATTTAAAGTTCTTTGATACATCGGTTTTACTTTTGAGAAAGAACCTCCCATTAAATATTGTTTTACGTCGATCGTCGAGGAGTCAAAATTCGTTATGGTCACGTACTGAACATGAGATTATTCTGCTGCACCCTTGGAATTGTGCATGCTGCGGACAACTGCCCAAGCAAACACTGAACATGTCACTTGTAGATGCCACCGAAACTTTGTTTTGTACTTTTGTTCCACTTCCACGAGCAAACAGTCTAGTTTTCGTTTCCATTATTTTTTCACGGATGGGTCGTACTGATGTCTGGATACGGGGGTACATCAATTTTCCCATAAATAGTGTATCTTTAGATTAAGTCCAAGTCAAACTATTTTAAATTTACAAAAAAGAGAAATTTTATAAACAATTATAATTTTAAATAAGTATACTATGAAAATTTATCTTATGATTAATCTAGTACTCCCTCCGCTCTAAATTATAAGTCACTTTGGCTTTTTTTGGTACATCAATTTTGTTATGTATCTAGATATAATATATTTCTAGATACATATAGCAAATTCTATGTAAAAAAAAAGTCAAAGTGACTTATAATTTGAAACATAGGGAGTAATACTTATTTGACATCATAAGTATTCATGCATTTTTATAAAAATTAGTCAAACTGAATATTTTTTATTTAGCACTACAGTAGAAATCACTGTTTTTTGAACGAAGGGAGTAAGACTGTCTCCAATGAGGAGACCCAGACCCATTTTTGCGTCCGGCACAGTTCTTTGCCTTACGAAAACATCCTCCAATGACGGACCCATACACCCGACGCATTTTGCCTGCTCCCCTGAACGCCAGGCAAAAAAGCGTCCCCTCTCTCTCGCTACGCAAATCGCCGAGCTCGCCAGTGCAGAAGTGGAGCTCGCCCGCGCCGAGCTCGCCCGTGCAGAGGTGGAGCTCGCCCGCGCCGTGGCCGAGGCGGAGCTCGCCCGAGCTCGCCCGCGCTGTGGCCGAGGCGGAGCTCGCCCGAGCTCGCCCGCGCCGTGGCCGAGGCGGAGCTTGCCCGCGTCGTGGCCGAGGCGGAGCAGGCGGAGCTCGCCCGCGCCGTGGCCGAGGCGGAGCTCGCCCGAGCTCAGCCCGCGCCATGGCTGAGGCGGAGCTCGCCCGCGTCGTGGCCGAGACGGAGCAGGCGGAGCTCGCCCGCGCCGTGGCCGAGGCGGAGCTCGGGGCGGGGGCGGAGCTCGCCCGCGCCCGCCACCGGTGTTGGAGGAGGAGTGCGCGGCGAGGCGGGGAGCGGGGCGCGGCCGTCGGGGAGCGGGGATCTGGGGTCCTCCATGCCGGGGCGGAGCTCGCCCGTGCCCGCCAGCCGGTGTTGGAGGAGGAGCGCGCGTGGAGGCGTGGAGGCCGGAGACGACGATGAGGATCCTTGGCGCGGTCCTGGACGGATGAGGCGGCGACCTTCGGCGGATTTGGGGGCTTATGCGTTTGCGGTCGGTTGGAGAGGCTCACTTTTGCGTGGCGACTTTTTTTCACTGTGCCAAACCCAAACCGAGATATAGGTGTTGTATTTGGGTCTCATGGTTGGAGTCAGTCTAACTAGCTAGTTGCACCCTTGAAACAGCACATGACATCCTGAGGACAGGCAAACAGTTACATTTGTGTCTGGTTGCTAACGGCTGGAAAGCTACAAAAGGCAGTCAAATGATTCCCTTGGTCCAGGCAAAGAGCTAACACTTGTTAAGCACCAGTTTTGGGAACGATGAACATGCTTTATTGGATAACTAACCAAAGAATTTTCACAGTGAACGTCTCTGAAAAACAAGGCCAGATTCATGCTTTTTTCTGATGAACCTAGATATGCAAGTGGACTTGAAGTCCAACAATAAATATATTTCATCTTTGCTAACTGCTTTGCCACAACAATGTGATTGCATCTTTGTCAATTAAACATAATTGCAATTGGGTAGTGATTCAATGTTCCACTTTCTATATACTGCAAGATGCAGTTTTCCTTTTTTTTTTTTTTTGCCCTTTATAGCGTCGTTGGTTTTAACTCATGATCCCCTAGATTGATTATGTGTCCTAGCTCATACTACACCAAAGTATTGACATTTCATACTAGCATTATTGAAGAATATAATCATCAGTCATTTGTGGTGATTGACTGACAAAGATGTGCATTCATCATGCACTATCAATGACCGGAAATCTGGAATCACACAATCAATTATGGAATATGTGATGGGCCTGACTTAACAGTTTTTTACTTTTACTTTTCTTTCTTTAGATTAGAATTTCTGTATTCAGGATCACCCTTCCTCTCACTTCTTCTTCTTTTTTTGCAAGGATGTTTTTCTTTTTCCTCCCCCTTTTGACTTCAAGAAATGACCAACCACATAAGTGCATAACGCTTTTTTTGTGCATTTATAACAAAAGCAGATCCTTTCCTAGATTGTGTTTAAGATTCGTTTCGTTCATCCAAACATATATTATTAGAATAAAAAAGATGAGAAGGATCTAACCATTGCTTCAACTGGATGGAACGAATCTTATTAATATTAGAATAAAAAAGATGTTCATTGCTTTTCTCAAATGCTTTTGTTTAGAACTTGGTTGTCTGCCAAGCTTGCCTTTTGCGAGCGAGTAGGGTTTCAGTTGATGTCGACTCGATGGAAACAGTGATGATTAATATATGCTCCGACTTTATGTAAATATTTGTGTTGACTTTGGAATACATATCGTCCACTCCTTTTTCTTGTTGAGAACAACATGTTAACTTGTCTACCTCCGCTAGTAAGTCAAAACTATCTACTTTGTTGAATCTAGTAGAATTTCCCATTAACACAAATAAGGTGATTGCAATTTACCTCTGTGTAGCTTCTCCATTTGCCATTCCTGAGGAGCATAATAATAAGAGAATAATCTATAAGCATCAGAATTGTTTGCAGTGGATCACCATGCAATTTTACCAACATCATTATTCATCGCTGCTACGAAAATGATTTGTAAAGATGCTGGCTATATTTTGGGTAGAGGTGGCTCAATCAGGAGCCGTCTCTAAAAAATGGTTTCCGAAACGAGCCATCTCTAAAAATATCAAAGTTGTATAACTCAAAGAGATCTACAACTATGTAGTTGACCACTTTTTCATTCGAAAACAGTTAAATATAGAAAATTCTATTTGAAGTTCTCATATTTCGAAATTCATTTATTTTAATTTCGCAAACAATCTTGATGGAGAAACGACCAAAACCAAAGTTATAAATCTCAAAAAGATATAAAACATGTGTTTCTGTAGTTGCCCTGCGGAGATTTTTTGTTTTTTAATCTTTTTTATTCAATATTTCAATAATAATCGCTCCTAAAAATTTTTACGGATCTGACCCTTTTAGTCGCGCCAGCACTGCTGGTGTGACCAAATAACGTTGTCGCGTCATATGCATTGGTGCGGCAACATCCACCACGTTGGACGGCATTTCTAACGTGGAAAACGCTGTTACGCCACTCCTGCTGGCGTGACTGTATTGTTCTGTCGCGCCACCAGGAGTGGCGTGAAATGACTGAAAATTTCAAAAAATCATAACTCTTTGATACGATGTCTGATAAGATGAAATTTATATGAAAATTGTAGCTCTCGATAAGATCTATAACTTTCTAGTTTTGCGTTTTTCATTTGAGAACCTTAAGATGCTCAAAAATAATATAAATTTTACGTGCATAATAACTGCGTACTAGTGCTTGTAGCATTAGAAGAAATAATATTTTTTTGTATGTTGTTAAATTAAGATACTTTTTATATGAAAATTGTAGTTTTTAATGAGATCTATAATTTTGTAGTTTTCAGTTTTTATATTTGAGATTGTTATGATGTATGAAAAAATAATATAAAATTTCAGCCGCACGATAATCGCGTACTAGCATTTATCGCATTAGAAAAATAGTATCATTTTTGTATGGTGTCAAATGAAGATACATTTTATATCAAAGTTGTAGCCCTTAGTGAGATCTACTAATTTATAGTTTTGAGTTTTCATATTTGAGGTAGTTAACCTACACTAAAAACTAAAATAAAATTTTAGCAGCATATTAATCATGTATAAAAGCTTATCTTTTTAAAAATCGTATATTTCTTATTTGATGCCACATAAAAATACTTTTTATTTAAAAGTTATAGATCTTACTGAGAGCTCCAACTTTTATATAAAAATGTACCTTAATTTGACATGATACGAAAATGATATTATTTTTTCTATTGTGACAAGCGTATTACGCGATTATTCTGCTACTAAAATTTTATATTATTTTTTAAGCATCTTAACAACTCCAAATATGAAAAATCAAAACTATAAAGTTGTATATCTCATTGGGAACTATAACTTTCATGTGAAAAGTATCTTCATTTGACAACATACAAAAAAGATATTATTTTTCTAATACGACAAGCACCAGTACGCGGTTATTATGCCCCTAAAATATTATATTATTTTTTGATCATCTTAATGTTCTCAAATGAAAAACGCAAAACTAGAAAATTGTAACACCCAAAATTTCAGTCTTTTGAAATAAGAAAAATTTGATTTAATTATGTTATTAAGTGTGCATTGAAATATAGGAAAGAAATATTTTTTTGTGAAATTAAAATCAAATATAAGGTTAGTAACATGTTGATGCACTCATGCTGGAGCATTGTATTTAATATGTTGAGTGGTTTTTGATTTAAACTCAAAAGGGTTCAAAACTTATTTGAAAATACATTTGGAAATTTAGTTTGGAAAAAAGAAAAAAAAAGAAATTACCTTTCCTTTCTCTCCCTTCCTCAATTTCGGCCCATGGCCTTTTTCTCGCCCGCGCCAGCCCAGTAGACCGCCGGCCCGCACGCCTTCCCTTTCCCCCTCTCCCGTTCCTACTTGGGCTGGCCCAACTGGGCGAGTTGGATACCGCCACGCCCTCCTCTTTCCCTCAGCGGCTGACGTCCCGGCCCCGCTTGTCAGCTCCTCCCCCCACCTCCTTCTGCGCGTCCCGCAACCGCCCACGCGCGCCTAGAGCAACCACCGCCCCGCGCCTGCTCTTCTCGTGACGTGGGCGTGCCCCTCCCCGCGCCCGGCCTCTATAAAACGGCGCCGAGCCCATCGTCGCCCCTCTCTGTTGCCCCGCTCCCTCCTTTGCGCTCGCTGTGCACGGAAGACGCAACCGCCACGACGCCGAGGTCCGCCGTTTGTCCTCCGCGTGGTCCGCCGTCCTCGAGCCGCCTCCGTCCTCGTTTTCCCCCACGATGAGAACCCCGTGCTCCCCACTTTCTCCCCATGCCTGTAATTCTTTGTTTCACGGCCTCTAGGGCTCTAACCGCGTACACCCGTGAGCTCTTGCTCACCGGTCATGGCGACCGCCGTGTCGGCTCTCTCCTCCGGCCGCCAGTATAGGCCTAGCCGAGATCTCCTGCTTCCCCGCTAACCACCGGTGCTTTCAGTTGCGCCAAGCGGGGCCCGAGGCCCGAGATATCTGCTCGCCGGCGTGTTCTTTGCCGCCGGCCATGGAGCTTGCCGTCGGAGTCACTGTGCTGGCCGGCGTCTCCTCCTCTCTCCCCCTCACTGATCTAATCTGGCCGTTCATTTCAAATCCAGCGGCCACCAGAGGCTGGTACCTCTTCGCGGGTGGATTTGCTAAAGAGCCCCCTATTTTTGTTTAATAGAACCCGCCATCCTTAGCGCATTTCCCTGAGTACGTTTTCCCCTTTTGAAAACGTAAACTAAACTGTTTTAGTCCAAAGTACGTTTTCAGTATTTACAGAAATGCCATTTATACTGTTTTGCTTATAAAATCGTCGTTTTAGCTCCGAATTGATCCGTTCAAATTTCGTTAGCTTCGTAATTTCATAATCTATGTGTTAGTACCACTGTTAATCAAGTTTGTAACTTTTAAATTTCATGATTAGTTTTAATTACATAAAGTGCTATAGAAAACCCTGTTTAATTCATAACTTTCGCGTTTTAGCTCCGATTTTCATGAACTTCGCATTGACGTGATCGTAGCGAGACGTAGGTTATTTTCATAAACATTTTATCTTGTTTTCTATACTATTGGTGTACTGTTCTAACGGTAGGATTATTTGCTTTGCATGAATACTTGTGGAATGTTGTATGCTGCCGTGTTTGTCGCGTTCAGACGGTAAGGAGAACGTTGGAGATCAAGAGTTCTTCGACGACCAGCAGGACCAGCAAGAGTTTGTGAACCAAGGCAAGTATAGCATGGGTCTACCTTGATGTCCTATTCACTTTAATCATTTACTCATGTGCATGTGTCTAATTTTGATAACCATAAGGATATTCTAGTCATTTGATGACTTGTTCCCTTGACTCCTATGGGTTAATTGCATATGGGTAGATTGCTAGTGCTCTAACTGAACATGATCTACATGATAGTGAATGGTTCTATGAAACTAAAAGTATAACATGATTTATAACAACTAATCCATAGGGCGAAGGTGCAAATGACTTTTGATCATGTTGCTCCCGGCCCTCCATAAGGACTTATCTGTCGGCAAAAGCTAGGACTGACAGTGCAACCATGAGAGTCATATGGCTCTGACTTTAGCTCAGTAATAGGCCCTTTTCTAGCTTGTTAGAGGTTACCTTTATGGCACAAAAGGGGCTTGCCACGTTGGGTATAGGGCTGCCTCTGTTCCTATGTGTATAGCCGCGATGGATATGTGCCATAGGAAAGGGGGGTTCCTACATCTGCCTGCCGAGGAAACCTAGCGGCCCTAACTTGTTAGAGAAACCTACGAAATGGCTTCATAGTGTACCTCGCCCGCTCACCTTGGCAGTGATATGGGAGTAATTAACCCGGGCATATGGGAATCACGACTCACGGTGAATGTGCACCATCTCTGCAGAGGGTAACAAACTATTATAATAGCCGTGCTCACTGGTCACGAGCGGCCCGGAAAAACTCACAGAATAATTGGATACTCATTGTTGTTCAGTTGTGATGGTTTATGATGATATGATCCAAATGATGCTGATATCTGATTAAGTGGGTTCAAATGGGAGCTTAAGCATAACTTGATTAAACTTGATAATAAAATTTGGACTTACTAAAAGTGCTAACTACAGTAAACCAGTGTCATCCTTTTTGAGCTACATAACCCCATGCTATCTTGTTAAGTACGGGAAAGTACTTACGCTTGTTTATTTCTTTATTTGGACAAAAATTTCGGATGGGTAACAGATGACAACGGGTATGAGGAATTTCCTGAGGATTATTTGGCTTGTGGTCAACCAGTTGACCTTCCCTGTGATGGTGTTCCACTGTGAGAGAGTTATCTTTTATTTTCTGCTGTGATGTATAAGACTCAGTATTGTTATTATCGTGATGTAAGATACACTGTGATGATACTCTCTTATAATTTGTCAGCTTGTGTGTGTGATTGATCCCTGGGCATACTATGAGATAGTGCATTCAATTTTATCCTTAAAATTGGGTGTGACAAATTGGTATTAGAGCCATGTTGACTGTAGGACGTAAGCCTAGTTAGAAATGGTCATTTTAGCATCTTTGCTCCTCTGATTTCTTGCTTACTGTCTTATTCTTGTTATTTTATTAAAACATTTATGCTTTTCATACCTTAATCTATTATATAAAATTGTTAATTCTAATTCTATCTCACTTTAAATCTATAGATGTCTCATAACCCGAAGACTGCTCGCCTCAGCACTGCTGGCTATCAGTGCCTTGTTCACCCCACGTGCTCCACAGGCAGAGAAGGAGATTGTGATCATCTCCGACGGTGAAGAGATGGCTACCCCGACACCTGCACCTGCTCTTACTCCAGCTGTCGCACCGGTTTATCCTGTTGTAGCTACACCTGAGGAGTCATCGGCTACTTCACCTACACCTACGCCATCCCCAGCTGTCCTTGTGGTGGATGAGGAGATAGGCTGGAAGTGCAAGTACTACTTCAAGCCAGCCCCTGAGACGGCCTACTACCACACCCTCCTCACCCATGTGCTAGACGACTACTACCCCGATCTGCACGCCTCCATCAGCTATCATTGTGTAGAGTACCAGCATCCTTTGGAGGCAACCTTTTGGAAGGTAGAGCTGGTGGTTACTGCATGGAATGATATAAAGAATGGATATGAGGTGGAGACTGTCCACCATGCCACTACCAAGAGGGCCCATGCCTTGGATGGAATGGAAGATGCAGCACAGGACTCCTACATCTACTACCATGGTCGTCGCTTTGAGGCCATGAGGGAGGATCGTTTAGGTTCCTTCCTCGCAATGATCATGAGGGTGTTTGGCAGGTCTTGGCTCCACCAGAGAGTGACCCAACCCTTGAAGCAATAGTGCAGCATGTCCATACCATGCAGGGGGTGGATGAAGAAGTCAAAGGAAGAGCTGCGTGTTTCACAGAGGGCCGAAAGATGCCTCCAGAAGCAAGTTGATGAACTACGTGCTCAACTTGGGCAGCCATCGATCTACAAGAAGAAGTGCCGGTCGTTCACCATGATTGACACCGCTCCATAGGTGTTAGTTGCCTTGATTAAGATTACAATGTCGTTAGTTCGTGTTTCATATTTAGTCTTGTTTGGTCTTGTGAACTTGGATGATTAGATGTTTTAATTTGTGAACTTGGTTGATTTGGAGTTTGGTTGTTTGCTGGTAGTTTGTGGGCATGTCCACAACTTCCTTAGATTGGAACCTTAAGTTTAGATGATATCTTAATGCAGATGGTTTGCTTTATCTTATCTCTGTTGTGCTGTTTTCTGGAGCAGCCTGTGAACTTTATCTTATATCTCGAAATCTGGGCTAGTCAAAAATTCTGAAATTTTTGTGGAGATAACTAGACTTCGGTATCTTTCAAATGTCTCTAGAATCACGTCAATATCTATTCAGGTTTGTGAGATCTAACTGTCACAAGTTGATGTTCCTGCACAATCTAGAACCCAGAACAGATTCGGTTTAGCTCTATTTTTGACCATGTGTATGTCAGAATCTGTAAAAGTGATCTAAATAAAAGTTGTAGCTGATCTCCTAATATTTCCAACCGTTCTTGGTACACCTCTGTTGGATCTCTGAAACTCAAGTTATGATAGATTTACTGAACTGCTATTTTTGGAATTTTATCCAGAAAATTCTCAGCATTGTTTCTTATCTTTTGTAAGCTCTCTATAATTTGGAAATCTCTAAAATTTGCGCATTTGTTGGAAAACAGATGGCCGCAAGAGGAGGAAGAGGCAGAGGCCGTGGTCATGGGCGTGATGCTCTCATAAATCCACCACCACCGCCACCTGTAACCATAGAACAATTATTGGGAATGCAAGCGCAGTTGATGCAAGCTATGATGCAGTGCTTGGACAATGAACCTGCAAGAGGACCACCGCCTGTTTAGGTCAGGGATAAGCATGGAGAGTTTATGAAGGGTCGCCCACCGGTGTTCACTCATGCGTCAGACCCTATGGAGGCAGATGATTGGTTGCGTGCTGTAGAGAAACAACTTAACATAGCACAATACAACGATCTTGAGAAGGTGTTGTATGCTTCTGGTCAACTCCAGGGAGCAGCTCAGGATTGGTGGGATTCTTTCTAGTATGGATGTCCCAACAATGCTCCTGCTGTCACCTAGCAGGAATTCAAGGACAATTTCTAGGTCTTATCATATCCCTGATGGACGCGTGGAATTGAAGCAGGAGGAATTTAGGTCCCTCAAGCAAGGATCCATGACTGTGACGGAGTATCGTGACAAGTTTGCTCAACTTTCACGTTATGCTCCAAATGATGTAGCTAAGGACAAGGATAAGCAACGCTATTTCCTCAAGGGACTCTATGATGGGCTGCAGCTTCAACTGATGTCCAACACCTACCCTAACTTTTAGTCATTAGTGCACCAGCGCTATTGTGATCGACAATAAGCGCAAAGAGATGGAAGCCAAGAAGAGGAGGCTTCAAGGGCAAGCTTCTGGAAGTAACACCCGCCCAGTGTGCCTATCCCCAGCAGGGTTTTTAGCAAAGGAATCAAGGACCATCTAACCTAGGGAAACCATGGTCAGTATCCTCAATGTAACTAGTTCCAGCAACGCCCTCAGTACCAGCAACAGTATGGTAATCAGCGTCCCCCGCAATAGACTGGCAATCCGGCAACACGCTAGGGACCATCCAACAATGCTCCTGTGAAGAGTGGTGCACCCAAGAACCCCAATGCATGCTACCGCTGTGGAGAAGTAGGTCACTATGCTCATTAGTGTCCTAAGAAGCAGAACCAACAAGCACCTCAGAACCAGACTGGCAATCAGAAGTTCAACGCCCACCACCTCACACTGTGAAGGTGAACTATGTGTCATCTAATGCAGCTCAGGAGACGCCCGAGGTCATGTTGGGTATGTTCAGCGTCAACTCTATCTCTGCTACAGTACTTTTTGATTCTGGTGCTTCGCATTCATTTATTTCCCAAGCTTTTGTTAGAATGCATAGCATACCTTTGTGTGCCATGAAAAACCCCATACTAGTAAATTCATCAGGAGGTAGTATGCCCGCTTCATATTGGAGTCCCTCAACTAGCATTTCCTTAAGGAGGTTAGACTTCAAAGTGAAACCAATTATGTTGAGAACAGTGGGAATTGATCTTATTCTAGGAATGGATTGGATGAAACAACACCGGGCAGTGATTCAGTGTCAGGAGAAATTTGTGGTTGTGACATCACTCAATGGAGATAGAATCTATGTAGAAGTGGTAGTGTAAGCTCAGCCTACAGCCACAGTGAACCAGCTAGATGGTGAAGCCAATAAACAAGATCATGTTGTATAGGAGTTCCCGGATGTCTTCCCTGATGACTTGCCAGGTATGCCACCTGACTGAGACATTGAATTCATTATTGAATTATTACCTAAAACTACACCAATAGCTAAACATCCATATAGAATGACGGTTAATGAATTAGAAGAGCTTAAGAAACAACTAAAAGAGTTGCAAGAAAAAGGTTTCATACGCCTTAGTTCTTCCCCATGGGGGGCATCTGTGATCTTTGTGGATAAGAAGGATGGTAGTCAACGGATATGTGTGGATTACCGTTCACTTAATGAGGTTACAATCAAAAATAAATACCCTTTGCCTAGGATTGATGATTTGTTTGATCAGTTGAGAGGAGCCTTTATGTTCTCCAAGATTGATCTTCGCTCAGGATACCATCAGCTTAAGATTCAAAACTCGGACATACCCAAGACAAGCATTCACTACACTGGTATGGCTTGTATGAGTATACCGTTATGTCTTTTGGATTAACCAATGCACCTGCATACTTTATGTATCTGATGAATAAGGTATTCATGGAGTTTCTGGATAAATTTGTGGTTGTATTCATAGATGACATACTGATATTCTCCAACACTGAAGAAGAACATGCTGAACATATAAGGTTGGTCTTGCAAAAGCTTAGAGAACATAAGTTGTATGCTAAGTGGAGCAAGTGTGAGTTTTGGTTGAAGGAAGTCTCTTTTCTGGGTCATGTTGTCTCCAATGGTGGAATAGCAGTGGATCTAGGCAAGGTACAAGATGTGTTGAATTAGGAAACCACCAACCAATGTAAGTGAGATTCATAGCTTTTTAGGATTGGCTGGATATTACAGGAGGTTCATAGAAGGTTTTTCCAAGCTAGCCAAGCCTATGACAGCTCTGTTAGAAAAGAATGCTAAATATGTATGGTCAGATAAATGCCAGGCAAACTTTGATGAGCTAAAGAAGAGATTGACTACAACTCCAGTATTGATTTTGCCCGACTTAAGCAAGAACTTCTCTATATATTGTGATGTATCCCGTTTGGGCCTTGGATGTGTGCTTATGCAAGAAGGAAGAGTGGTGGCATATGCATCTAGACAATTGAGGAAGCATGAGTTGAATTACCCTACTCATGACTTGGAATTGGCAGTTGTGGTACATGCTTTGAAAATCTGGAGACATTATCTAATTGGGCATAAGAGTGATATCTATACGGATCACAAGAGTTTGAAGTATATCTTTACCCAATCAGATCTGAATCTGAGACAACGTCGTTGGTTAGAATTGTTCAAAGACTATGACTTGGAAGTGCATTATCATTCGGGAAAAGCAAATATCGTAGCTGATGCACTTAGCAAGAAGAGTTATGTTAATGGACTTGGGATGACATTTATGTCAGCAGAGTTGTGTGCTGAAATGGAGTATCTCAACTTGAGTTTTGTCACTAATGCAATGGAATTGGTGATAGAGCCTACATTGGAACAAGAGATACGCAAAGGTCAATTGGAGGATGAAAAACTAAAAGAGATAGCGGAGAATGTAGTGCTTGGAAAGGCACCAGGATTCAGGATGGATGAGAATGGTACTCTTTGGTTCGGAAAAAGGATATGTGTACCTGAAGTGAAGGCTATCCGTGATGCAATTCTATAAGAGGCCCATGAGTCTGCTTATTCTATACATCCCGGAAGTACCAAGATGTATTTGGATCTCAAGGAGAAGTATTGGTGGTATGGTTTGAAGAGAGATGTGGCAGAGTATGTGGCCTTGTGTGACACTTGTCAAAGAGTGAAAGCTGAGCATCAAAGACCTATAGGGTTGCTACAGCCAATAAAGATTCCTGAATGGAAATGGGAAGAAGTTGGTATGGATTTTATCGTAGGTTTGCCCTACACTCAAAGAGGTTATGATTCAATATGGGTAATAGTGGATCGACTCACCAAGGTTGCTTACTTTTTACCAGTCAAGACTACCTATAAGGGTGCAAGACTAGCAGAGTTGTACATGGAAAGAATAGTGTGCCTACATGGTGTTCCCAAGAAAATTGTGTCGGATAGAGGCACTTAGTTTACATCGCAATTCTAGCATAAAGTACACAGATCTTTAGGACAAAGTTGAATTTTAGTTCTGCTTACCACCCGCAAACTGATGGACAGACTGAAAGGATCAACCAGATTTTGGAAGATATGTTGAGAGCCTTGTGCACTACAGTATGGTGATAGTTGGGATAAGAGTCTGCCATACGCAGAGTTCTCGTACAACAATAGTTACTAGAAAAGTCACAAGATGGCACCTTTCGAGGCGCTGTATGGACGTAAATATAGAACGCCTTTGTTCTGGAATTAGACTGGTGAAACTCAAGTGTTTGGACTTGATGTCCTTAGAGACATGGAAGAACAAGTGAGAATGATTAGAGATAACTTAAGAGTGGCTCAGTCCCGACAGAAGAGTTACGCTGATACTCGTAGAAGAGAACTGACTTTCGAAGTTGGTGATTATGTGTACTTGAAGGTGTCACCAATGAGAAGTGTGAAAAGATTCAATATAAAGGGAAAGTTAGCACCAAGGTATATTGGACCTTTTCAGATCCTAGAGAGACGTGGAGAAGTAGCCTATCAATTGGAACTGCCTGAAAGCTTGTCAGGTGTGCATGATGTGTTCCATGTTTCTCAATTGAAAAAGTGTTTGAGGGTACTAGAAGAGCAAATTCCTTTGGAAGAACTTGCTGTTAACAAAGATCTTACATATGAAGAGTATCTGATAAAGATCTTGGAAACTGCCGAAAGAGTTACAAGAAGCCGAACTATAAAGATGTGCAAGGTGCAGTGGAATCGGTATACAGAGGATGAGGCTACTTGGGAAAGAGAAGAGGATCTGAGAAAGACTTATCCCCAACTGTTTGAGTAAGCAATCACCCGAATCTCGAGGACGAGATTCATCTTAAGAGGGGTAGAATTGTAACACCCAAAATTTCAGTCTTTTGAAATAAGAAAATTTTGATTTAATTATGTTATTAAGTGTGCGTTGAAATATAGGAAAGAAATATTTTTTGTGAAAATAAAATCAAATATAAGGTTAGTAACATGTTGATGCACTCATGCTGGAGCATTGTATTTAATATGTTGAGTGGTTTTTGATTTAAACTCAAAAGGATTCAAAACTTATTTGAAAATACATTTGGAAATTTGGTTTGGAAAAAAGAAAAAAAAAGAAATTACCTTTCCTTTCCCTCCCTTCCTCAATTTTGGCCCATGGTCTTTTTCTTGACCGCGCAAGCCAAGCAGACCGCCGGCCCACACGCCTTCCCTTTCCCCCTCTCTCGTTCCATGTTTGGGCCGGCCCAACCGGGCGAGTTGGAAACCGCCGCGCCCTCCTCTTTCCCTCAGCGACTGACGTCTCGGCCCCGCTTGTCAGCTCCTCCCCCACCTCCTTCCGCGCGTCCTGCAACCACCCGCGCGCGCCTGGGGCAATCCGCCGCCCTGCGCCCGCTCTTCTCGCGATGTGGGCACGCCCCTCCCCGCGCCCGGCCTCTATAAAACGACGCCGAGCCTGTCGTCACCCCTCTCTGTTGCCCCGCTACCTCCTTCGCGCTCGCTATGCACGGAAGATGCAACCGCCATGACTCCGAGGTTCGCCGTTCGTCCTCCGTGCGGTCCGCTGTCCTCGAGCCGCCTCCGTCCTTGTTTTCCCCCGCGGTGAGAACCCCCGTGCTCCCCTCTTTCTCCCCATGCCTGTAATTCTTTGTTTCACGGTCTCTAGGGCTCTAACCGCATGCGCCCGTGAGCTCTTGCTCACCGGTCATGGCGACCGCCGCGTCGGCTCTCTCCTCCGGCTGTCGTATAGGCCTAGCCGAGATCTCCTGCTTCCCCGCTAACCACCGGTGCTTTCAGTTGCGCCAAGCGGGGCCCGAGGCCCGAGATATCCACTCGCCGGCGTGTTCTTTGCCGCCGGCCATGGAGCTTGCCGCCGGAGTCACTGTGTTGGCCGGCGTCTCCTCCTCTCTCCCCCTCACTGATCTAATCTGGCCGTTCATTTCAAATCCAGCGGCCACCAGAGGCTGGTACCTCTTCGCAGGTGGATTTGCTAAAGAGCCCCCTGTTTTCATTTAATAGAACCCGCCATCCTTAGCGCATTTCCCTGAGTATGTTTTCCCCTTTTGAAAACGTAAACTAAACTGTTTTAGTCCAAAGTACGTTTTCAGTATTTACAGAAATGCCATCTGTACTGTTTTGCTTATAAAATCGTCGTTTTAGCTCGAATTGATCCGTTCAAATTTCGTTAGCTTCATAATTTCATAATCTATGTGTTAGTACCACTGTTAATCAAGTTTGCAACATTTAAATTTCATGATTAGTTTTAATTACATAAAGTGCTATAGAAAACCCCGTTTAATTCATAACTTTCGCGTTTTAGTTCTGATTTTCGTGAACTTCGCGTTGACGTGATCGTAGCGAGACGTAGGTTATTTTCATAAACATTTTATCTTGTTTTCTATACTGTTGGTATACTATTCTAATGGTAGGATTATTTGCTTTGCATGAATACTTGTGGAATGTTGTATGTTGCCGTGTTTGTCGCGTTCAGACGGTGAGGAGAATGTTGGAGATCAAGAGTTCTTCGACGACCAGCAGGAACAGCAAGAGTTTGTGAACCAAGGCAAGTATAGCATGGGTCTACCTTGATGTCCTATTCACTTTAATCATTTACTCATGTGCATGTGTCTAATTTTGATAACCATAAGGACATTCTAGTCATTTGATGACTTGTTCCCTTGACTTCTATGGGTTAATTGCATATGGGTAGATTGCTAGTGCTCTAACTGAATATGATCTACATGATGGTGAATGGTTCTATGGAACTAAAAGTATAACATGATTTATAACAACTAATCCATAGGGCGAAGGTGCCAATGACTTTTGATCATGTTGCTCCCGGCCCTCCATAAGGACTTATCTGTCGGCAAAAGCTGGGACTGACAGTGCAACCGTGAGTCATATGGCTCTGACTTTAGCTCAGTAATAGGCCATTTTCTAGCTTGTTAGAGGTTACCTTTATGGCGCAAAAGGGGTTTGCCACGTTGGGTATAGGGCTGCCTCTGTTCCTATGTGTATAGCCGCGATGGATATGTGCCATAGCAAAGGGGGGTTCCTACATCTGCCTGCCGAGGAAACCTAGCGGCCCTAACTTGTTAGAGAAACCTATGAAATGGCTTCATAGTGTACCCCGTCCGCTCACCTTGGCAGTGATATGGGAGTAATTAACCCGGGCATATAGGAATCACGACTCACGGTGAATGTGCACCACCTCTGCAGAGGGTAACAAACTGTTATAACAGCTGTGCTCACGGTCACGAGCGGCCCAGAAAACTCACAGAATAATTGGATACTCATTGTTGTTCAGTTATGATGGTTTATGATGATATGATCCAAATGATGCTGATATCTGATTAAGTGGGTTCAAATGGGAGCTTAAGCATAACTTGATAATAAAATCCCGGATGGGTAACAGATGACAACGGGTATGAGGAATTTCCTAAGGATTATTAGGCTTGTGGTCAACCAGTTGACCTTCCCTGTGATGTTGTTCCACGTGAGAGAGTTATCTTTTGTTTTCCGTTGTGACGTATAAGACTCAGTATTGTTATTATCGTGATGTAAGATACACTGTGATGATACTCTCTTATAATTTGTCAGCTTGTGTGTGTGATTGATCCCTGGGCACACATGAGATAGTGCATTCAATTTTATCCTTAAAATTGGGTGTGACAAAAGTTGTAGATCTCATCAATAGCTACAATTTTCATATAAATTTTGTCTTTATCCGACGTCGTATCAAAGAGTTATGATTTTTTAAAAGTTCGGTCTTGTCACGCCACTTCCGATGGTGCGACAGAACAATACTGCCACGCTAGCGGGAGTGGCGTGACAGCGTTTTTCCACGTCGGAAACGTCGTCTAACATGGCGGATGTTGCCGCGCCAATGCATGTGGCGCGACGACGTTATTTGGTCGCGCCAACGACCAAAAGGGTCAGCTTGGCAAACTTTTTTAGGAGCGATTATTATTGAAATATTAAATAAAAAATGATTAAAAAAAATCCCCCTGCGTAGCTGCTGCTGGCTGTGGTTAGCCATAGCCGGCTGTTGGCAGGCCATGGTAGGCTATGGCCGGCAGGGGCTGGCTGTCATGTTCCTTCTACTCTCGACGTTTCTTTGCTAGAGCCTCTTCCTTACTTGCCCTAGCCACCACTGAAATCCTCTGGCCGCCCCCAGCCACCACTGGTCGCACGTAGCTTGGCAACCTCTGCCCGCCTCTGGCCAGGCCTACCTGGCTGCCACTGGCTATGGTCAGTCATGGCCGGCTTTGACTGTCAGCTGCTACCTGTGTCCACTTGTGGCTGGGGGCGGCTGTGGCGTGCCTAGGGGTGGCCACGACAAGGCTACCAACGGTGGATGTGATCTTCATGCGAGATGGACATTTTGATTTTCTAGGAGTGAGATTTGGGAAATCGGTTGGAGGAAGCCAACAAATGTGCTCCTCACTTTTTTAGCGACTTGAATAACTCATTGATTTACCAATTCTTTTTTGTGAACTATTGGAGATGCTCTTAACATGTGTTTTTGTAGTAGGTATCACAATGGATTAGTCATAGAGAATGGCCACATGGTTGTCTTGGCCCACAAGATTTTTGGATTAATGAAGCACAAGGTGCAAAGCATGTGAAGACTAAGAACTCTATAGAACAAATGCAAGCTTGGTGCTCGGAGGCATTTTGTCGTAGAGTGTATTAGGGCTTTGTTTTTTCTTTGTTCTACTATTAATTCATGAAGGTCACAATTTACACAAGATAGAACAGTACGTACCATGCATTTTAAACTTGAGTTGCTAAAAAAAAGTGCATTTTAAACTTGAAGTCGCAGTTCAGTATTAAACATGAATACAGCAAGTCCTGATATTCTGTTATCTCTGAACATTGTTCAAGATATACCCAATTTGATCACAAAGTTCTGTTTTCACCTGTACTCATCACCTCGTTGATTCCGAACGCTTCTGACTTCGGAGCCATTAACCATTGTAAGTTGCACTTTATTTCCAGTTGACATTGTATTCTGCCAATTGAAAAAACATGTTTCAGTTAGAAAAAACGATTCACGCTGCTCCAGTCCAATGATCAGCCTGAAAACATTACATCCATTGTTTCTCACTTTGTTAATCAGCTTTTGCTACTGAATAAACCAAGTAGTTCCCAATTCAGCCAATATTAGGAGTCCAGAACCTTGAGTTCTGTGCTTCTTGTCATTTCAACTCGTGCTCCATTCTGCTTCTTGCATTGCAGTGAACCAGCATTAATGAACGGAGGTGGTCCATGTTTTTTAGAAAATGGAAAATATCTAGCCTTTGCAGCCGCACATGGTCAATTCTTACAACCATTTCAGTTCAAAAACTAGAAAATAATAAAGGAGAAGTAGCACACTCAAATATAGAGAAATCAAATGTAAAGTATATTATTGCTTCGCTATGCATTCTCGACAAAGACGTCCAAGGCGACAACCTCCAATGCTTTGCTTGCCTAGCGGACTTTCTACCTTGTAAGTGGTCCATGCGTGCTTTGACCATTAAATTGCGCTATTTATTAGTTCTTAACCTTCTGATGCATTCTGAAAACATAGTAACTGCAGATTAGAAGCATATCCTGCATGTTGTATTCTTATGTGTCTGATGTAGCAGTGCCATCTGTAGCTAGTGCGTATGGCACTATGGCACCATGATTGCCCTTGTGCCTTCTTCATTCCTGGTTTCTGTCACATCTCCTTTGTCTTTATCATTTCCTCCTGTAGTCTTTACAAACAGCTCAATGAAAAATCCTCTTAATGGCGCTTTTGTTGTTCACCTTTCAGTGATTTTTTTTGTCTCTTTGGTCTTGTTCAATAGCAATGCTTAAAATTCTCTTTCATAATATATTCTGCATTCAATAAGAAAGATCTCTTACATTAAATATTTTTTTGTTGAGAAGTCAAATACCCTCTCTGCTGCTTCTGGAGCTGCTTAAGCGCTTAACTTCTACCAAAGTGTGGTATACATTGGATGGAATTAGAGTGGGCGTGGCTACCTACATCGGGCAAGAATAGGAGTCATATTTTGTTTTGTACCACCGAATAAGATAGCGAGAAATCAGATCAAGAATGGAACCAGTGGACCCTCCGACAGTACGAGCCCTTGTTCGCTTGGTTGCTCAACCCCTATCTCCCAGGCTACGACCTATCGCATTGCCTTCGATGAGTCTATATCAGATGGGTGTTCAAGTCTTTTGAAAAACCAGCCCATTCTAGTCTATCTGTCCCACTGCCTTTAGCTTCTTAATTGGAAGTGCAAGGTGGACCCAGTGGGGGTGATTCCTTACAGCATGCTAGAGAAAAGAAGTTGACAGCTATACAGTTACTGATTCTGATTACTGTACTTTGGATTTCTTATTATCATAACATAAGTACTCTGGTCACTGAATATAATGTCATTCTGCTGCACCCCTGAAACAGAAATAGGAGAGTTCTTTTTTGTTTCACTGAATGGCTATCTGTTGATTACTCCCTTTGAGAAACAAAATCTAGTTTGTTTAATTTCATTAGTTTGTCAACGATGATAAATTTGTCCTGATGTCTGAATATAGGGTCACGGGCTGCCCCCTTGAGGCAGCACATGACATCCAGAGGACACGGAAACAGTTACTTGTGTGTCTGCTTATTGCTTGTTCTTAATAGGGCATCTTACATCAAGAGGCAGTTAAATGATTCCCTTAGTCCAGGCAAAATGAGCTTTTTGAGAACCAAGTTTTGGAATGGTATATACTTTATTGGATGACTAATCGAATTTACTTTAGTGAACAAGCTAGATGCACAAGTGGATTTGGAACCTAACAATCAATATATTTCCACCTTTGGTCATTATTTTGGCACAACTATGTGGATTCCCTTTGTTGGATAAACGTATCTACAATTAGTGTTGCAATTACCACTTTCTACATTGCAATACTTTCTTGGCGTGGTTTCGTTGGATTTAGCTCATGATCCACAAAATTTGTGGTGGTGATGCTATATCCTAGATTATGAACCACAACAGGATTTCCTTTTATATGATCATAATTGAAGAACAGCCTATAACGATCAGAGTCATTTGTAGTGGTTGACCGATAAGATTTGCATTCATCATGCACTTTTACAGAACATCAGTGGGTGAACACCTCCCAGTTTGGAATAACTATAGATTAAGATCACTCAATAGATCCCTTTCAGATTTCTTTCTTTCTTTTTAAGCTCTGTATTGAAGATTACACATCTTTTCTTCTATAAAAGGATTACCTATTTAGGGGAACATAAAGATTATCTTGCTCTGACTCTCTAGTTCTTACCGTCCCTATTGAATTCGGAACTAAAATTCAACATCTCTAAATCTGCTATTAAGTCTATAGACTGTTTACTTTTGCTAGCTTGTTATCCATTAGAAATTTTCCATTCCACATGAGCACAATAATTGAAAACTAATTTATCTTAAGGATCATAACTGTTTGCATTGTTGACTAATAAAAGGATGTGCAGTCACCATGCATATTAACTGGAACATCATCAGATTGCACTACAGGTTTTGAAATGTGGCATGCCTGACCCAACCACTAGCACAAAAAGGACATTCCGTTGGTTCACAACCATCAGTTAAGTCATCAGTCATTAATTTCTGACCGTATAAAACATTTTCACCATAGGTTCGAGTTCAAAAATAAATGTACAAATCTCTCTCTCTCTCTCTCTCTCTCTCTCTCTCTCTCTCTCTCCCCGTGTGTGCGCATGCATGCTTTAAATTTGAATTTTAATATTTTAAATTTTGAATGATGTTTGTGTACATTTGGTTTTAGTTTTAAAATGTAAATGCTACCATCTGTTAGTAGTTATGTAGTTATAATGTTATAGCCAAGAACCAACGGTGCTGATGTATTATCACTGTAGTTTCATTGCCTAATTGTGATGAACCTATTTATATCTTTGATTGAGCACCATCAGTTTGAAAACCCACATGCAGATGCTTTAGAACCATTTACCAGCACTGCAAATGTCCATTCGCAGCTTGGTTGTACTTCACATTTCTTTTCTGGTGAATATCTATGTAGTATACTTAGCTTTCTTTTGTTCATCTTCAAACAAATAGAGAACCTGCGCCAGAACATTAGCTGCTCTACTAGATTGTGTTTAAGATACTTGTCATCAAGATCAAGATGAGTAGATGGCATGCCTGCACGCATGAAGTCATTCCTTCAAAAGTTCAGATGCAGGTTCATTGTACATATCCTAAGTATAACTATCTCATTAGTCAAATGCTTTTGTTTAGAACCTGCTTGTGTAACGGGCATGCCTACTGGGAGTAGGGTTTGGGTTGACATCAACAGGAGTAGCAATTAAAAATTGTTCTGACTTTGAACAAGTGGTGATTTAGCATCATTATTTTTTGGTTGTTACCTTCCTTGTTTCTTTGGATACCAAGATTTCTCACCATTTGTACTTTCATTGTACATACCTCAATTATAACCGCAAACATTTGGGAAAATAATATTAGCTGTCGAAGTTACCTCATGTAGACCATGCCATGCCATCAAGAATCAAAGTAACAATCAACCTTATTAGCTTGTGTTGGAGTATTCGTGAATTGTCCAACTCTACCCATCAGCTTAAGCTTTATCAGCTTAAGCTATGCTAACTGGTAGTTGCAACTCAATGGTTTGTACACCTTGCACTTTGACATTTGACATGGAGACTCCGTATATATACTTTAAAAAAAATAGCACGAAGCCTAGAGAAGTGAACAATGACCGACACGTATATTATTATACATATAAGTAACAGAACCGGTGGTAATTTATAGGTTATTTGATCAGCGAACGCATTGTTCAGCGTTTACTTGTCCCTGTTTGTCTGCCCAGCCCGCCTATAGGGAGGATGGGTTCAGTTGTAATCAACTGCTCATCTGGAATGGTTGATTAACAATTCTGCTGACTTTGCCCATGTAGTTAAATACTGATATTTGACTGGCACTTTTAAATTAACAATATATATAATACAGCATCGAGTCAAACATGAATAAACCAATTGGAGTAAACTACACCACTGTCACATAAGACAACTTTGTGTTCTTTATACACAGCATGAGCACAGCAATATATAGGTTTATTAATGTAGATGTGCATAAGCATTGAGCCATAGAGTGAAAGAGAAATTATGAGCTGACACAGCCCACATGGCAGCTGCCTATATAAACCACACAAGTAGTACAAACCCAAACCAAGCCAGAACCAAAGTTCAAAAGTCCCAATCCAACCTCCAGAGCTTTCTTACCATCACTTGGCCTATCATCCATATATATTTCCATCTGAATATATGAATATGAAGATTAGGATGGGTGGTCATGATCTGAAGCTCAAGGGCCTCAAGAGGGCTCTGAAGCAGCAGCAGGCCAGACTCTACATCATTCGTCGATGTGTTGTGATGCTCATAAGCAGGAATGATTGATTGGTTCATTGATCTAGCAACTAGCTAGGATCAAAATTCTCAGGCAGGGAACCCTTGCCCTGTCCGCATCATCTCCTCATCACCAGCATCTTCTCAAGGAGAGCACACAGCTCAGCACTGAGCATCATTCCTGAGGCCCACTGTGGCAGGCATGGAGCAGGCGAAGGAGCTGCAGAGGGGGTAATTGCAATCGCAAAGGGTGCTCAGGCAGAAGAAGGCCAAGCTCTACAGCATCCGTTGATGGGTCAATCCTACATAGCTGCTGGAGCCCGGAGTGACTTAATTGATAGGTAAGTCTAGTGCTAAAGCACTTGCATTTTACTTTTCCTGTATTTTTACTTTTCTCGGCTTCGAAGTCTAGTGTTAGGAATATGCTCAACATCCATTTTAGTGGTTAGAATATGCTGTAGCAAGTGGGAGTCTCCCTTGTTTATAAAGGGCAAGGGAGTGTCATTGTAAAATCAAACAATTGCATTTCCATTAAATCCAAGTGGCCAAGGGCCAAGCTGCCCTCTGGAAGTTTCATATCTGAATCTGAGATCCAATTGGGCCAACAATCTGGTATCGGAGCCGAAAGGGTTCTTGAGTCAGCGAGCGCCATGTCCACCATTAGCTAGATCGCGAGAGCGCGCACCGCAGCGGGTGCCAGAGCCGACGATCGCGCGACGCGCCTTGCTGCCGCAGAGGCTGTGGCTGCGGCGGTGGCCGAGACGGCTAGGCAGGCGGTGCCTGCGGCCCAGGCCGCGGTAGCCGCAGCCACAACGCTGCGTGACAAGATGGAGTGGGAGACGGAGCCAGCTAGAGGATCGCGTAGCCCAGTCGGGCGCCGCCACTAGTCGCCGTCACCAGAGCGGCGTCGTGGTCGGTGTGGCCGCTCCCCGGTGCTGCAGACGGTCTACCGCGACTCCGGAGCGGGAACACCATGGTCGATGCTCACCAAGTCGAACTACCACGAGTGGAGCCTGCTGATGAAGGTCAAGCTACAGGCCCGGCGGCTGTGGGAGGCGGTTCACATCGGCGGCGTCTGAAAGGTCCTAATATGGCTAGAGGGGGGTGAATAGCCTATTTAAAATCTACAAGATTACTAAAGCAATTTTATTAGCATAACAAATAGCGAAATGCAAACTTGCTCTAGCTCTATATGGGTTGCAAGCCACCTATCCAATAATTCTAGTTACTATAATCACTAGATACACAAGAGGCTATGTTGCTACTCAATAAGAGCTCTCAAACTTGCTACACTAAAGAGCTCCACTAGATGAACTTAAACTACAAGGCAAGCTCTCAATTCTAGTTACACTAAAGAGCTTGCTACAACTAGTTTGCGGGAATATAAATGAGTGAGTAGGGTGATTATACCGCCGCGTAGATGAGTGAACCAATCATAAGATAAATATCAATTCAATCACCGGGAGAATACCAAAGGACAAAAGACAATCAATTTCCTCCCGAGGTTCACGTGCTTGCCGGCACGCTACGTCTCCGTTATGTCGATCAACACTTGGTGGTTCGGCGGCTAATAGGTATCACACATCTAGCCCACCACAAGAGGCGCCGCAAGAACCTATCCACAAGTGAGGATAACTCAATGACACAAGCAATTTACTAGAGCTACCTTGCGGCTCTTCGCTAGGGAAGTTGCAAGACCCCTCACAATTACCGAAGCCAGCCACGAACAATCACCAACACATGCTAAAGCTCCTCCGCTGCTCCAAGCCATTTACGTGGCAGCAACCACCAAGAGTAACAAGAAATTCGCAGCCACAACGATCCCCAAGTACCACTAAATGCAATTACTCAAGCAAATGCACTTGGAATCGCTCCCAATCTCACTATGATGATGACGCAATGATGGAGATGAGTGGGAGGTGTTTGCTTAGGCTCACAAGGATGTCAAGTATGTCAAAGTACCAAGAGGGTGAGCCCTAAGTTGGCCAAACACTATATATAGGCACCCCCAACGAAATAGAGCCGTTGTGCTCAAAGGGGTGCCTCCGCGTACTGACCGGACACGCCGGTCGCATTGACCGAACGCACCATGCCAGCATTCGGTCACTCGAATGCAGCCATGTGTCTCCCATGTTTAAACCTTAACCGTTCGATCTCAACAGTTAACTCTCAGTCGCTCGCGTGTTAAGTGTTGACCGGACTCGATGCTTGCACCACCGGACGCACAAGCCCTCAGTGTCCGATCATTTCTAGAGAGCTCCCAGAGCATGTTTTTTTTAACCAGATGAGTCCGCTTGAGGCTGACTGGACTCTGGCCGGTGTTCGGTCCTCTCTGCCTAACTCTCCAAGCCTACGCGCTGCCAACATTAGCGTACGTCAATGTGACCGGACGCACCCCCTATGCGTCTGGTCACACTGCCGCTGCAGCATCTGATCACGAGGCCGAATGCCTCCTCTTTCATGTTGCCTGACCGAACAAGCCCAGGGTGAGTCCGGTCACTCCGGCGCCAGAGTCTGGTCGCAGCTGTCTCCTCCATTTTCTTTTTCAATCTCCACAACCACTTCACCCTTGCTTCTATATTGCTAACCACAAAGTGTAGAACTTGTGTGCATGTGTGTTAGCATTTTTCAAAGCATTTTACCAGGGTCAAAGTTAGCACACTAGATTCCTAAATGCATATGCAAGAATCATGTCACCTAGTGGCACTCAATAAACCGTTTAGCCAAAGATTTCCCCTCTTTATAGTATGGATATGGATCCTATATACACTCACACCCTCTATGGTGTTTTGAGTGCCAAAACAAAATCCCTAATTATACCTTTACCTTGATCTCCATAGGGTTTTGTTTTTCTCTTTTTTCTTTTCCAAGTCGAGCACTTGATCATCTTCAAGATATGTCCATCTCCATCTCCATGGACTTCATCACCATGCTCCATCACTTGGTATGTACCAACCTTGCTCATAAGACACTCGTGACAAAAGGTTAGTACTTAGGTTTCATCAATTAGCCAAAAACAAACTAGGGCTTTCAGAGTCGACTATGACGACGATCGCTGGGTGCTGGAGGCATTGTGTGCCATGGGCTTGGCGGAGATCATGTGCACCAGGCGACGTTGCAATGTCTCCAAGAGGAGCGCACGGTGGAGAAATTCCTCCACTGCATGCCGAAGAGGTACGCATAGATCATCAATTCATTTGAGACAGCTCCTCGACTTCGAGCAGCTCACCGTTGAGGATGTCACTAGGAGGCTCAAGGCGGTGCAAGATCATGAGTTGGCATCGAACTCCGAGCAGGGTGCCACTGGAGGCGAACTGATGTACACAATGGAGCAGTGGCGCGCCTTCGATAAGAAGAAGGAGGAAGGATCCAGCTCATCTAGTTCCAAGGAGCATCGTCGGTGTCCATGCGGCGGCAAGAAGGAGGAGAAAGGACCCCAGGGCTAGGACGACACTGATGGTGGCACCACCGGTGAGCGCAAGGTGACCCGAGATGACACCTACAACAACGGTGGCAGGACTGGCCACTGGGCCAAGGACTACTGCCTTCCTCTAAGCCATGGTGGGCAGGCTCACGTTCGTGCGAGCGGAGGAGCAGGATGCCACCCTGTTCCTGGGGCACGGGTGCATCTAGCTGTAACAAGACACCAGGAAGAGGGTTATCGTTATGAAAATGTGTCAACACATAGCAAGCCGGAAGGGTCTGCTTGATGGAGCTAGAGACCCGCCTGGCTTCAACAGTAGGGATAATCGATCCTGCGTATTCCTCCCGAGACATGCTAGTCAATTTGACCCTACAATTGACAAGAATAGAAAGTTTATCAGTAATTTAAGGGGGAACATGCCGGTCTATGCCTAGATAGTTCCAAGTATGCCGCTTCGGGAGCATCCATACGAGAAGAACGATTAAATAGCCGATACACACAGAAATCGGCTGTTACGGATTGTAAAGCTCGTGGGTAGGGATTAATTTCATATTGACAGGTACAATACTCATAGGTGTAAATGAGATCATCAACTAGATAGATGTAATTAGTATAAAATAGTAAGCCGATGAATCTAACGAGAAAAGATATAGCATGCGAACAAATCGACTATTGAACACAAATGGATCTATAGACGCTCTGAATCTAATCTGTTACCACCAATAGTGAGGTTCAACTGGATCGATGTCAGCTATGATGATAGTAACAAACTAAAACCGAAGAATCCATAAATACATCCATACTTCGACACGCTTTCCGAAAGACATGCTATTCATGAAAGCTCAGATGAATCAACTAAAATAGCCGATTCAGGTGAAGAGAGCTACAGTGTGTGAACAATCGACTATTTCACATGAACAAACCTATGGACTCTTCAGACTCAACCTGCTATCTCTAACAGTGGGGTTCGACCGGATCGATGCAGCCATGAAAAAGACAACAAATCAAACCTTTAAAGTACGCAGATCTATTCACGCTTAACAGAATCATGGGCGCACACTATAGGCATTAACGCACAGGCGATCGGCTATTTAGCTGATGCAGGCATAGCAAATAGCTAAGGTCACGCCTAATCAGGAACAAATCTACTAACTAGCATCCTCCAATCTACAGTGCCATCAGTGGGGATCGACCAGGATCGTTACAGCAATAATGGTGAACTATAAACTAGATTTAACTAGCCAGCAAACCTCTTCAAGATTATTCATGCCTTAACCGCGTACTATGCGCGATCAAGATCGAAGTAAAAATAGCCGATGAAACATAAACCGTCGCTCAAGGTAAACAATATCATGTTGTAACAAAACGAACGACGGACCTAAAGGATATGAGGCTAATCTGAATCAATCTTGACTGGGTAGATTGATGTTGCTGCAAACTAATGACAACGAAAAATATCAGCAAGATCGGTAACTTAATGAATCTACCAAAGATTGCCACTCTTAGGTAGAGCCGATAACTTGACCTTAATCTAATTTGAGTAGTCGAGGTCGACCGGATTGATGCAGCCATACTTGAACTAGATAAGAGTCAATAACTAGCTTATACCAGAGTCACAGCGGAGGTCGACCAGATCGATGCAGCCGTACAAACAGAGGTATAAGCCATGACGGTACTTACAGGCAAGCCGAAGGTCGACCAAACCGATGCAGCCCTACTTGCTGAAGAACTCACCGAGATCTACTCTACTCTTATTCTTAAGGGGTGGCCAGAGCCAAAAAAAGTAAGTAACTTGTATTTGATTGATTGTGTGTCCTTTACAATAGCCGGGGTCCAATATTTATACCCGAAACTTACGTATGAATCCTACTTAAGTATGACTCATCACAATCTTTGGCATGAGAGAAGACATTCCTAATTTAAGATAACTTGGACCCTAATCTTTCCCTTTTTGTAGAGTCCAACATATTTTTCCCGATGCCAACCGTAGCTTTTATCGTTATCTACTGGCGTTATCTGAAGAGAGCCGATTTCAGTGCTGCATTCGAATCAGCTGATACCGACCCTCATGCAATCGATTCCTTGATGACATGATCTTGGGAGCTTTTGAGTTCCTGCAATTCTTCTTCCCAAATTTTAGTGTAAACACATGCCCCCCAATTTTGGGATAAAAGTAATTTTATTCCAAAATTATCATGTCTATACCCCCGATAGGTTCGTAGTCACGGGTAGAGAATCTTGATCTGGGGTCTACTGTCTGTCACCGTCTTTGCCAGCTTATGAGCCCATGCTTTAAAACTTTTATGAGAGCAACATTGCTTCACGGGCGCTTGGATCCATCTTTCTAGGCCGACTATAAAATGTCTATCCGACTCTGGTGAGAGCAATTCAACAACTCAGTTATGTTTCTCTTCTGCCTGCTTCCTCGAGTGCCTCTGGCTCCGTCGGACCCTCCATGGTCTAATTCTTTGCCATGAAGATCTTAAGTGGTTAGAAGAATTCTTGTGCATAGGGTGATTGTGTCACTCATCTTAGCGCCTTGTCGAGCAAGAGGATCAGCTACTGTAGTTAGAAGAATTCTTGTGATATCACCAGAGTCTTCTCTCCATGATCGCAGAGCTGTTATAGTGTTTGCAAGGGCTAAAATGTGTGGATACCTTCCCCTTGTTCGCTCCATCAAATGCCCATCGGGAAAACCATAGACTTCTTTCCCACTGGTTTCCCAGCCACCAAGAAATGGGTATCTTTTGATAGGCGGCTTTCTTTCCCATTGTTTCCCAGTCACCGAGAAATCGGTTGGGTATATGGGCATCTTTTAAGTAGGCGACCTTTCTCCTTCCCTTGATGCAATTTTATCAATGGGCCAATGTGACTTGGTTCATGATGACCTTTGGCCTTGTGGGGACCCAGACTCCCTTCAATCCAAAGAAATCTTGGTGGGTTGATCGCTGGTCAATGTAAACCTTTCGTATTTATCCCACGATATTTTGTAATTATGGGAAGCAATAAATCCAAATTGTTGTCTCTTCATGATCCGTCTCCTGAATTTCCAGAGTGTTGATCCGTTTCCATGTCTGACTTTGATTCCATAACCCCGGCGAAGTCTATCTTTTCACCTTCCCGGGCTATATATACAGGCAATGGCTATGGATTGAAAAACAACATGCTCTGTCCCAAACCTTCCACATCTCTTGTGCAATTCTACTTTCTCATAGTTTGGAAGGTATAGAGAATGGCAAGAGGTTTGCTAAGGAGGTCTTCAATAGTTCCGCGTCACCATGCTGGCGTCTTCATCACCAGGAGAGTGTAACTCAGGATGCTCCCATCGTCTTGGACCACAAGGCTGACTCCGCTCAACTTCTAGGGCTGTACTTGTCAACAGTTCACTGCTAGCTCCCCTACTATCCAAGGAGGTGGATCGACAACTGACGATCTGCTTGCCTCCATCGATCGGGCTAGCCAGAACCTTGCCGACTGCCTCTCCATCACAGAATCGGCTCTGGCCATGGTCTGATGCCGATCGCCTTCCGAGGCCGACCCAGTGGATGATAGGTTGGCTAAGGCCAAGGCTAGAATCATGGGTGAGATGCCTACCACAACTTTCTGTCTCCTCTTAATTTTATCTTTAAGATCGTGATCATCCCTCCCTTGAATCTTTTTAGATCTATCGGCTCAGCTGGAAAGACTCCGATCAGCTATGGAGTACTTGGTAGGATTTGTCAATGCTAGGGGCGCCATACTGGTCATTCGCTTGCATGACATCCCAAACCATGTCAGGGAGGTCGCTCTTCACGATGTTCATCATGGTGCAGCCATGGTGTTGGCTACTGCATAGGCCCACTCTGGCCACGAGCTTCAGCTTCTTTCCCATGGTTTTCCAGCCACCGAACACCCTAGGGATCACAAGCGCCTGGTTGAGGACTTCTTCAATGCTATCAACTCCATAGCCCTCACTACCCAGGCCGAGGACATAGTGAATAAAGTGTTCCTCGGCCTCTAGTTTGTAATAGGAGAAGCTGGTGAATAATTTCTTCATTTTAATTGGTTTCTTGCACTTTTATTCCATGTTTCAATCTGTGTCTGTTCTTGCTCTATAGGCGATACGTATCATACCGGCTTTTACCCCTTTGGGTTTATTTTGAACTAGAGGCGATACCCTTCTGGTATCGGCTATTAGAACCGATGACCGAAACAAATCGGCTGTCAAGTGTTAATCCAAATGCTAGGATAATATTTCTTTAGATGTTTTTCAGTTGATTGCTCTGCCACAAACTCTTCTTCTCCTCCTAGTGTTTCTAGAATATACGCATTGCCAGGCGCACAACATTTAATCCAATAATGTCCTTCTTAATTAGGCGACCATTTGCCGAACTTACTGTCCTTTGACCCGATTGGCAATTTTACTTTCCAGACTAAGTCTCCTTTAAAAAATTACTTGCCCTTGACCTTTTTATTGTAATATTTTGCAATCCTTAGTTTATTGGCTTTGATATTCTCAAGAGCACGCAGCCGATGGCAACTCAAGTCCTTTAAGTCATCTATCATAATATTCTTGTAGACTTCGGCTGACAAATCATTTTGCAACGTGACACGCCTCGATCCAGTTTAAATCTCCCAAGGAAGACTACATTGTGACCATACACAAGTTCATAAGGGGATGTTTTAATCGATCCATGACAGGCCATCCTATATGCCCATAGTGCCTCATTAAGCGTCGAATGCCACTTCCTTGGTTGTTCCTCAATCTTTTTCTTGATCAACTTAATCATAATTTGATTGGACGTCTCTACCTGATCATTAGCCTGAGCATAGCAAGGAGAAGAATTTAACAACTTAATTCCCATACTAGCAGCAAAATCTCCGAACTCTTCTGATGTGAACATTGTCCCTTGATCGTTCGTGGTAGTTTGAGGGATCCCAAAACGATACACAATATGCTCCTTGACAAAATCAACCATGTTCTTTGAGGTTACCGTCTTCAATGGAATTGCCTCAACCCACTTAGTGAAGTAATCAGTTGCTACCAATATTAACTTATGTCCTTTACTTGAGGGTAGAAAAATCTGGTTAATTAAATCAATTCTCCAACCTCGAAATGGCCATGGTTTGATTATTGGATTCATAGCCGATGTAGGCAATTTCTAGACATTACCAAAATATTAACAGTCCTAGCATCCCTTATAATATTCAAAACAGTCTTCCAGTATTGTTGGCTAAAAATATCCAGTTTCTGTGAATAATCCATTTCATCTTATAAGCCGATTGATGAGCTCCACATATCCCTTCATGCACTTCGCCCATCAAGACCTTAGCTTCCTCTTGATTTAAGCATGAGCAACACCCCAATATAGCTGATCATCCTAGTAAAACATACTTAGTCGATTTATACCTTAGCTTTCTGGTAACTTTCTGTGATGGATTCCTAAGGTAATCGGCTATTTCAACTCTCCAATCATTATTCGAGGTCTCACTACTCAAGACTTCTTGAAACACTTGATAACCTGACGCACTTTGAGCTAAACGATTAGCCTCTTGATTCTGTGCTCTTGGAATATGTTGAAAAGAGACATGATAAAATTCCTTGAGCAATCTTTGGCACTCATCATAATATCCCCTCAGAGTATCTTCTTTGCACTCATATAGGCCGATCAACTGATTAATAATTAACTATGAATCTCCAAATATTTCAATTGCCTTAGCCTTTTCTTCATGAAGAAGTTGAAGCCCCTTAAGAATAGCCACATATTCCACTTGGTTGTTGGCAATCATTGGTTCAGTTGGAAAAGAAAACTCGAAACTTGCCCCCTGAGGTGAAATAATAACAATACCAATGCCACCACCTTGCTTGCATGATGACCCATCAAAGAACAACGTCCTAGGGTACCAGCTCCACATAGCCAACAATTGGCTTATGATGTTGGGTGACAAAATCAGCTATTACTTGCCCTTTGACTGCTTTAGCCGATTCGTACCTCAAGTCAAATTCTAACAACGCAAGAATCCACTTTCCCATTCTTCCATTTAATATTGGCATTGATAGCATGTGCTTGATCACATCAGTCTTGGAGACAACTATACACTCAGCCGACAACAAGTAATGTCGTAACTTAGTGCAAGAGAAATATAAGCATAAGCATAACTTCTTGATGGGGAGAATATCTTGTCTCTGAGTCGAGAAGCCTCCTACTGAGATAGAAAACAACTCGCTCTTTCCTTTCAAACTCTTGCATCAGGGTCGATCCAATTGTCTGGTTATCGGCCAATATGTACAACTTAAAAGGCTTACCTTGCTGAGGAGGGACCAGCACGGGCGGACATTTCATATATTCTTTTATTTCCTCAAATGCCTTTTGTTGTACATCACCCCATTTAAATTCTTGGTCATTTTTCAACTTCAACAAGGGAGAAAATGGCAGAACTCTCTCCGACAAATTTGAAATAAACCTCCTGATAAAACTAATTTTGCCAAGCAAAGATTGTAACTCTGTTTTAGTAGTCGAGGGCACTGCCTCATCAATTACTTTTATGCTTTTTTGACCAACTTTGATTCCTCTCTCGTGGACCATGAAACCCAAGAATTGTCTAGCAGATACTCCAAAGGCAGACTTATTAGGATTCATCTTTAGACCATGTTTTCTTGTGCATTCCAGAGTCTCCCGCAAATCAGCTAGATGCTCCTTATACCCCTTGGATTTTATCATCACATCATCAATGTAGATTTCAACAATCCTGCCAATCAACTTATGAAAAATATAATTCATTGCCCTCTGATAAGTTGCACCGACATTCTTTAGACCAAAGGTCATCACAACCCACTCAAATAAACCGATTATGCTAGGGCATCTGAAAGCGGTCTTTGCTATGTCTTCCTTAGCCATGAAAATTTGGTTATATCCTACATTGTCGTCCATAAAGCTAATAACCTTGTGCCCAGCTACTGCGTCTACCAACATATCGGCTATTGGCATCGGATAACCATCCATGGGTGTAGCCGTGTTTAGATCTCTGAAATCGATGCAAACTCTTAACTTCCCATTCTTCTTATACACAGGAACAACATTTGATATCCACTCTGCATATCGGCACGGTCGAATAAACTTTGCTTCTAGTAATCTTTCAGTCTCCGTTTCTATATCATCAAGTATGTTTGGGTTGAATCTCCTCGGATCTTGTTTAAACGGCCGATATCTAGGTTTGATTGGCAATTGATGTTCAACAATCGATCGGTCTAGACCAGGCATCTCATAGTATTCCCAAGCAAAATAGTCTTTAAATTCCTTTAATAAATTGACTAACTCTTGCTTATCCTTAAGATCCAACTTGATACTTACATACATCGGCTTAGGCCTATCTCCAGAACCAATATCTATCTCTTCTAATTCATCGGCCAATGTGAAGCCATATCCTAGTTTGTCGTCTAGTACCATCTATTGGATTATCCATTAAAACAAATTTTTAAAGCCGACTGCTTGGATCGGCTATTGGCTTTCATTATTGATTCTAATGAAGCCTACTTCCCATAACTTGCCAAAAAACACTCAAAGTCTTCTAGCTCCCAAAATACTAGATCGACTGTTATGATACTCACAGATTCATCAGCGTGAACTAGCTCAACATTATCTCCATGCCATTGAATCAGACACTGATGCATGGTTGACGGCACACAGTAGTTTGCATGAATCCAATCATGACCAAGGAGTAAACTGTATGAACCTTTTCCATCAATGACGAAGAACGTGGTGAGTAGAGTCTTAGTCCCTATTGTTAGTTCGATGTTCATTGCCCCCAGGGTCTTAGACGCATTACCCCCAAAATCCTTAAGCATCATGTCAGTCTCAATCAAATCTTCTGGTCCCTTGCCAAGTTTACAAAAAGTGGTGTAAGACATAAGATTGACAGAAGCACCTCTATCCACCAACATCTTGTTCATCGGCTTTCCCATCAACAAAACCTCTTACATATAAAGCCTTTAAGTGTCAATGGTTGACTAGCTTATCGAATATAGCCTGCTATATAACTGTCAACTTGGCAATTATTTCTTCATACTCTGATTCATCGAAATATGAATAAACTTCTTGATCCGCTGGAGCTCTGAATTCTGACGAAATAGAAAAGCCATTTGAATATTAGCCGATGGTTGCCTTCTATCAGTTGTTTGCTTAGCACGCCACACTTGAGGTCTACCTAGATGTTTGAGCCTGTTCTAGTTCTCTAATCCTTAGCCGTTGCACTCTTCTTTTCTGGCTTCTTGTCAGACCTCCTAGGACACCATTGGCCTTCTTGCCAAATATATTCTTCCTCATTGCTTTCTTCTTCATAATCAACCTAGTTTTGATCAACAACTCATTTTCCAAGCCAATCATGAACACTCCTATTTTTTAAGCTCCGATCCATGTTATTATCATGATACACATCTTGAGCATGGATAGACCGACGGTTGGCTTGAGATTGCCTAAACTCCCAATATTGTTCGCTGCACTCTGGACAATTATTTCTGGTAGGAAAATTCAAACCTTTGTTCTAGCAATGTCTGAAGAAAGGACAATTCCAATGCTGATTCGGCTTGTTTTCTTTTGTACCTCTCTTTTTCCTATTGACGCTGGTATTCTTGCTCTTTTAACCAACACTAATAATCCTTTTTCTTCTGCTGCTGCCATTTATTCAACAAAATTCGAGATGTAACACACGGCCTTGTCGTCCCATCCTTTGACATTCCCCCCTGCTCATATCAGCTCTTTTGTTGGTCATGACGCCTTTTAATTTCTCTGTATTCATTAGCCGATATTTGCATCTCGGGATCGACTGTTCTGGTTTCTCTTGATCTAACTGATGTTAGGACTTTAGTCTACCCTTTGAGTAGCCTAGCATCGACCATGTTTTGATCTCCTAGGAAAGGATTATCATCAACTTTCATCTTCCGAGGCGTATCGAATTTGAGCCTTCCATGCTGAATAGCCCTCTGTATATGCTGCCGGAAAACTCTACATTCATTAGTAGAATGAGATGTAGCGTTATGAAACTTGCAGAACTTCTTATTCTTCAACTAATTAGGGGGCAACATAACATGATCATCGGGCAACTTGATTTGTCTCTTCTCAAGCAAGAAATCAAAGAGTTTGTCTTATTTTGTGACGTCGAAGTCATAGATCTCTTCGACTCCCCTTTCCCAAGGATTTGGCACCATTATTGTCTTCTTACCCCAATTCCATTCAGCCGTGGCAACTTCTTCCTCATCATCCTCATAGCAGTCATCGACTGAATACAGATTATAGGCTTCAGCCATTGTGGTACTTTTCTAGAATTAGGTATCTCTGCGCATATTCTGGAATTGGCTATTGAGCGCTGCCACTCGTTGAGCCAATTGACTCAAGTTGTCAAATTCTTGTCCGAGCAACTTTTCTCTCCATGTTAGCAACATCCCTTAAATGGCCAAAGTAGCTAGCTAGTCATCAGCCAAGTTTAATGAGAAGCACAAATTTCTAGTCTCTTGGAACCTCTGAAGAAACTCGGTGCCTGATTCATTACTTCTCTGCCTTATAGTTGTCAAATCGATAATTTTCTTTTCTCCTGTCCTAGTGTAAAAATATATATGAAACTTCTTCTCTAGGTTAGCCCAATTGGCAATGGAGTTAACTAGCAATGATGAGAACCAAGTGAAGGCTGGCCCTGACAGGGACAAGGAGAAGAAACAAACTCGATGGGCCTCTTCAATGGATGCTTCGTCCAACTATGTAAGATACCAACTGACATATTCTATTGTGTTTGTGTTGTCTTGGCCAATGAACTTAGCAAACTCTAGGAGCCTATAATTTGTAGGGAGAGCGACCAAATCATACCATTCTAGATATGGGCATTTGTACGAGAAGGTCTGCCCTTTTGGCTTCAAACTGAACTGATTCTTCATCATCTCGGTCACTCTCAGCAACAACTCATTAGCATTTGAATTTGGATTTCTCTACAACTGCTGACCCGTCCATGGATTAAAATTCCAGGTACCTTGATACCCTGGATTTGGAAACATGTGAAGGGTGTTGTAATCTGTGCCATAATGACACCCTTGTGGAATCTCCATCTGCTGGGTCCTCTGCTGGTTTGCTGCTTGAAGTCTCTGGTTGTAAATGTTAGGATCTATATCTCTATGAATCCTTTGAACTGATGGCGCTATTTTTTGAGCCAACGATGGTATGTGGCCTGATGTGCCAAAATTAACCATCTGGTTCTAACCTTGCCCCGTCGGCTATTGCACATGCTGCACTAACAATCTAGGATTATATTGTATCTAATTCGTAGTAGCACCTTGAACTTGCTTAGATGAACTTTGAACTACCTGGACATCATCATTACCTAGCTGGTGCTGTTTCTTGATGGCTAGTACCGGCTTGATTAGTCCCCTGAGTTGACGGATGTGGAATGTTGTAATAAGCCGGCCCAACCTGATCAACTAGAAACCCATGAAACACCTCCTTCATGGTGTTGTGGAATGAATTCAGGAAAACTTCATTATGGTTTGACATGGCATCATGAACGGACTTGTTTACAGCTTCTATGAAGAAACCCCTATGTTCAGCTTCATCTGCATCTGTCTGCCCATGCAACAGAACTCTTGGTAGTGGATATTTCTGAACAATTGTATTGTCATGTGTCTTGGTGTAGGACAACAAACACTAGTTCTGAAATTCTTCTATAGCTTTGCTAATGACATCTTTATCTCCATCAGGTAAGTCTTCATAAGACACCATAAGGATGTCGTTGTTGTTGTAAGCCACCATGACGATTGTGGGATCCCACCAGATGTGCTAGAACGTGTGTCGGCACAAAAATGTGTCAACACACAACAAGCCAGAAGGGTCTGCTCGATGGAGCTAGAGATCCACCTAGCTTCAACGCAGGGATAATCGATCCTGCATATTCCTCCTAAGACGTGCCAGTCAATTTGACCCTACAATTAACAAGGAGAGAAAGTTTATCAGTAATTTAAGGGGGAACATGCCGGTTTGTACCCAGACAGTTCCAAGTGTGCCGCTTCGGGAGTAGCCATATGGGAAGAACAATTAAATAGCTGATACGCACAGAAATCGGCTGTTACAGACTGTAAAGCTCGTGGGTAGTGATTACTTTCATATTGATAGGTACAATACTCATATGTGTAAATGAGATCATCAGCTAGATAGATGTAATCAATATAAAGCAGTAAGCCGATGAATCTAACAAGAAAAGATATAGCATGCGAACAAATCGACTATCTAACACAAACAGATCTACAGACGCTCTAAATATAATATGTTACCACCAACAGTGAGGTTCCACCGGATCGATGGCAGCTATGATAATAGTAACAAACTAAAACCAAAGAATCCATAAATACATCCATACTTCGAACAGGCTTTCCGAAAGACATGCTATTCGTGAAGGCTCGGATGAATCGACTAAAATAGTCGATTTAGGTGAAGAGAGCTACAGTGTGTGAATAATCGACTATTTCACATGAACAAACCTATGGACTCTTCAGACTCAACCTGCTATCTCTAACAGTGGGGTTCGACCTAATCGATGCAGCCATGAAAAAGACAACAAATCAAACCTTTAAAGTACGTAGATCTATTCACGCTTAACAGAATTATGGATGCACATTGTAGACGTTAACACACAGGCGGTCGACTATTTAGCCGATGCAGGCATAGCAAATAGCTAAGGTCACTCCTAATCAGGAACAAATCTACTAACTTGCATCCTCCAATTTATAGTGCCATAAGTGGGGATCGACCGAATCATTACAGCCATAATGGTGAACTATAAACTAGATTTAACTAGCCAGCAAACCTCTTCAAGATTATTCATGCCTTAACCGCGTACTATGCGCGATCAAGATCAAAGTAAAAACAGCCGATGAAACATAAACCGTCGCTCAAGGTAAACAATATCGTGTTGTAACAAAATGAACGACAAACCTAAAGGATATGAGGCCAATCTAAATCGATCTTGACTGGGCATATTGATGTTGCTGCAAACTAATGACAACGAAAAACATTAGTAAGATCGGTAACTTAATGAATCTACCAAATATTACCACTCTTAGGTAGAGCCGATAACTTGACCTTAATCTAATTCGAGCAGTGGTGGTCGACTGGATTCGATGCAGCCGTACTTGAACTAGATAAGAGTCGATAACTAGCTTATACCAGAGTCGCAGTGGAGGTTGACCGGATCGATGCAGCCATACAAATAGAGGTATAAGCCATGACGGTACTTACAAGGCAAGTTGGAGGTTGGCCAGACCGATATAGCCCTGCTTGCTGAAGAACTCGCCGAGATCTACTATACTCCTACTCCTAAGGGGTGGCCGGAGCCAAAAAAAAGTAAGTAACTTGTATTTGATTGATTGTGTGTCCTTTACAATAGTTGGGGTCCAATATTTATACCCGGAACTTACGTATGAATCATACTTAAGCATGACTCATCACAATCTTTGGCATGAGAGAAAACGTTCCTAATTTAAGATAACTTGGACACTAATCTTTCCCTTTTTGTAGAGTCCAACATGTTTTTCCCGACGCCAACCGTAGCTTTTATCGTTATATGCTGGCATTATCTGAAGATAGCCAATTCTAGTGCTGCATTCGAATCAGCTGATACCGACCCTCATGCAATTGATTCCTTGATGACATGATCTTGGGAACTTTCGAGTTCCTGCAATTCTACTTCCCAGATTTTGGTGTAAATAGGGGTGAAAGGTCCAAGCTTTCTCCTTTCCAAGTCGGCTAGCTCCGTCGAGCTCCACCTCGACAAACCGCGCGCCCATGCCTTCCTCGGCAAAGGTGCCGCCTGATGACAAGATTGATGGCTGGTACCTTGACACCAGTGCAATGCACCACATGATTGGTTGGCGTGAGTTCTTCTCTGACCTAGGACTCTGGCGTGAAGGGATCCATCAAGTTCGGTGATGCCTCCACCGTCGAGATCAAGGGCGATGGCTCGGTCATCTTCAAGGCCAAGACAGGGGAGCACCATCTTCTCACTAGGGTGTACTACATCCTAGCCTTGAAGAACTCCATCATCAGTGTTGGGTAGCTGGACGAGAATAGCTCACAGGTGGAGATTGAGGACAACGTGTTGTGCATCTGGGATAGAGGCCACCGTCTTCTCGCCAAGGTAAACTAGGGAAGCAACTGCCTTTTATGTGCTCCATGTATAGGTGGCGCACCCCCTCTACCTTGTCGCGCAGTGGGATTATGAGGCATGGCGCTGGCACGAGCACTTCGGGCACCTTCACTTCGAAGCCCTAAAATAGCTCAGTAAGGAGATGGTCCGTGGCATGCCCTACGATGACCATGTCGAGCAGCTCTGCAACACCTGTGTGGTGGCCAAGCTGAAGCACTGGCCCTTCTAGTGTCAAGCCTCCTACCATGCCACCAAGCAGCTCGAGCTGGTGCACGGTGACCTCTGTGGTCTAGTGTCACTAGCCACTCCTAGAGGTCAATGCTACTTCCTACTGCTCATCGATGATGCCACCCGCTATATGTGGACCATGCTGCTCGATTCCAAGGCGGCAGCTATGGACGCCATCAAGTGCCACCAAGCAACCACAGAGAAGGAGTGCAGCCGCAAGCTCTAGGTGCTCCACATGGACAATGGTGACGTATTCACGGTAGTTGAGTTCATGGCATACTAAACCAATGAGGGGATTTAGGGCCACTACTCCACGCCCTACTCACTACAGTAGAACGGCGTGGTCAAGCGTCGCAATCAGATGGTGGTGGCAGTAGCACACGTGCTCCTCAAGCAGCACGGTATGCCTAGCAGTCTACTAGGGAGAGATTATGATGACCGCCGTACACCTGCTCAATCGCTCTCCGACCAGTGCGCTCGACGGCAAGACACCGTATGAGGCTTGGCATGGGTGTAAGCCGATGGTCAACTACCTACACGTCTTCGGTTGCCTCGCCTTCGTCAAGGGGCTAAACCATGTCAGCAAGCTCGATGATTATAGCTCACCAGGAGTCTTCATTGGCTACGCAGAAGGGGCTAAGGCCTACTGCATGCTCGACTCGGCGACACAGTGCATGCGCGTGGCGCATGACATTGTGTTCGATGAAGGAAGTGGCTAGGCATGGGACAAGGCGGTGGATGACGGGTCAGCGACCACACACTTCGTGACTTCACCATCGAGTATGCGTGGGCTGGAGGTGCTGAGGAAGCACAAGGTGCATCTTCATCGATGTATGGGTCTTCTTCACCAGCATCGACCTCTTCACCAACTCCACCTCGTTCGCCGTCACCAAATACGAGGGAGCTCGGCTGTAACACCCTTGGTGTTACACCCTAAATCATTTTACTAAGACACGTCATGAGCATCATATTTATGTGTTAGTGCATGTGATGGAGTGCATAGATGAAGCATTGCAATTAAAACAATCAATAAAAGTGTTAAACAAAAAGTTACTCCATAACTCATACAGTTAACAAGTAGGGTTGTAAACCAATTTTTATTGAACAAAAACACTATAGAACACACATGTGACACTTAAATAAAGTTTGTAATATGAACTTTGTAGATGACAGTGAAATACTTGCTGTTGAAAAATGATATTACTATTTAATATTTCTACTAGCATAGAAATTGCAAATTGAAATCAAGTTCAGCTCAAAAACTTAGAAAAATTTCCAAGTTTGTCAACAGCTAAACATTGCTATGTTTAGCAAATTATTTTGAGAGATTGGGTTAAGGGGTGGTGTAGTGTTATAGCTCGATTTGGTAGTCTCATATACCATCTTGAGTGTAGCCAAGACTATTTAGGCTTTGTAGCAATGGTTTAGTCGTGGTGCGAGCTTTAAAAACCATGCATAGCACGTCCTCGGTCTGTTTCCCTGTGTGCGCGTAGTCATCGCACCTTAGGGGCATGACATCATCACGTCAGTGCGTCTTGAGCGTTCCCACATGTTGTTCGTGCTCGCTAGCCTTGCTAGCCATCCGGTTCATTGGGGGGCGCTACGGTGTGGGGCCGCCGCCGCTGCTCAGTGCGGCTATGCTGCACTGCCAGCCCACCGTGCGTCGCAACACCACCGCTGCCATCGCGTCATCCTTGCACTGCACCTCTGGCCCAATTGGATGCCGCACGCACGTGGCCATGCTTGCTGTCGCGATGCCATTGATGGCACTACGGCGCGCGGGCCACATCGGTCACAAACATGTGCTGCCTATCTGCTAGCGCCTGGATGTGGGTCTCCATGGTCGCGCCAACCACATCTAGCCAAGGCGTGCACATGCCGAGCCACCAGTCGTAACCCATCAGCCCTCTCTCTATTTCTCATCTCTCTACCACCGTGGAGTCCGTGCCCATGTGCGAGCCAGATAGCGGTCACCTCTACTCAATTCTGCATGTCTGTACCTTCGCCCTCCCTGTCTTCTCACCGCTCGACCCCACACAACCATGATGACGCTTCGGCCAAGCGCTAATTTGGCTCCTTTCCACTAGTGTGCCGTTAAGGCCGTGCCTCTGCCATGACCGAGGACAGACCTCCATTCCTCGACCTGAAGCCCAATTATTTGCCATGCTCTCCTCTTAGCCCTGCGCACCCTAGTCCTAGTCGCTACTGCCTCTACTTCGCCGCTGACGCGATTGTGCCACCGCGGTACGCCGCTGCATGGTTTGGCCACACGTGGCCGGCCTCCATCCATCGCTCTTTGCTCCAACCCTCGCTATGGCTTGGCATATGGTAGTCCCTTGATGCTCTCATGGTAGCTGGTTGGGACCAGTAGCAACTCTAGTTCGTTAGGGCAGCTGCGCCACCATCGCGGCCAGCCACGCGCCGCAATAGCCATCTCTAGCTTGTCCCGTAGCCTCGCAGTCACTTCTAGGTGTAGGTAGTGGAACCCTAGATGAGTGTCGGCCCGACCAATGGGCTAGAGTGGACATCTGGTGTCCGGTGTAGCTTCTCCATGACGCCGCTCGCCGCGCTGCCATGTGCGGGGTCACCGAGGGGTGTGTGCGGGAAAATTTCTAAAATTTCAAGGGGTTAAGCGAGAGTAGCTGTGAGTGATGGGAATAGTGATAGGACTCTGGTGCTGTTTGGGAAGAATCTAGGGTGCTGGCCGCAAAAGTGCCTCACGCGCGGGCTCTCTCTCTATCGCAGGCCAGCCTATGTTATGTGGGCTGGGTCAGTGATCTGCGTGTGCACGCGTGCACTGCACCGCGTATGTGGGCCACGCGGAGAGATTCGTTTTTTGTTTTCATAAGGAATTAGAAATAGTTTTCTAATTTAATTTATGAGATGATCTTTGGTGATTAATATAAAATCATGTAGATGTCCAAAAAATATGAAACAGATTTTGTTAAGTTTCTAAAATTGTGCTCTATCTATTGGTGTATTTAGTTCATGTTTATATGTGTTGACATTAGGGGCTATTAAATCAATTGAGGATGCTTAATAATAATAAGTTAATTATTGTAGGAATTTTTATGGTAAATTAGTGATAGCTTTAGTCCTTAATTTTTTATAGTAGCTTCATTGTATTATTATGTGCTCATTGTATTTTTTGTGGCTTTAGAATAGACTAAGCATTATGGTAGTTAAATGCACTTTGTTTCATTATACATTAAATCATCAATAGAAATAAAGATATATCCTTCATTTGTAAAGCTAGGTGTTTGTTAGTTGAACCCAACACTTTGCTTCGTAATGATGATAGTTAGCTTAGTACCTTGGTCATTAGAGCTAGCTTAGTAGCTTAGTATGCGTATTCTTAGTCTAAGAGTTGATGTTGCCTAAATGATAAGTGTTGCATCATCATCGCATGCATGTGGAGAACGAGTTGGTGGAGATCGCAACCACCAGCGATTACGAGTTCGAGGAGATCATCGAGGAGTACAAGGAGGAGATTCTCATGTAGGAGGAGGTCCTGGAGCCACCACTGACTGACTCAGCTGACACCGCGCCTGCCCAAGGCAAGCCCTGGTGCATAACCCCTTATTTTTTATAATCACTGTTTATATATGTTATATGCATTTATGTTACAGGAATTTTATGGAAACCACATGTATAGATATACCTATCCTAAGAGTCTTACTAGTGTAGGTTCAAGTAGATGCTATGCTTAGGTCATCGGTAATGTGAGTAATCTACCGTTGCTCACAATAGGGGATTATTATTACTCTCATAATAAAATAATGAAAGGAAAAATGGAGACAGGGTAGGGATATGGTATGGATATTAGTGGGCATAACAGGTTGTATCCCATGGCCAATGGGGTTTAGCTTGGTTACATTGTTTTACCTATTTGTGTCGATTAAGGACCGTCCGTTGCTGTGGATGGTAGTCAGGTCACAAACTTATTATCCTAAGCACATACTTGCTTATGGGAGCGGGAAGGCTCGTTATGCTCTTGTCATGGGTTCTGGCTCTTTCTAGACCTGACTGATTGGAGGCAGGGAAAGGTGGAGGTCTAAGCACCATATTGAGGCTGGGTCTCAAGTGTGGGGGCTTGGAGTCCAAGTTTGGATGGGGACCTAGACCCCGTGACAGGAGTGAAATGGGTTGGTCTTGTTTGTGCCTAGGGTACAAACAGGGCATGTGTTTTGGGTACCCAGTTGGGATACATTGGTTCATGAATCGCCATTTCTGTGAAATGGTTCGACTTGGCTATGGTCTAGTACCATAGTAAGAACTGGAAAATGAAAGATGGTGAAATGATTCTGATTGCTTAACCCATGCTTGAAAGTAGAACACATGCTTACCTTGAATGGTTAGCTAATGAAGTAATCATGACTGCTAATAAAACTTGACCCTAAGGACGTACTATTAGTAATGCTCTTTTGCAAACAAAGGAAAACAAAAAACCATATTGCCTATCATATTCCTTGGAGTCGAGAAACTATTTCCACTAGTTGGGTAATTCTTGCGAGTACATTATGTACTCAGGGTTTATTTTACCCATGTTGCAGGTGTAGCTTGAGGAGTAGATCTTATATGTAGGATTCTTCTAGTGGGTACAGACGGATCCTTGTATCATTTCCGCTAGATGTTTATTTTCATTTCACTGTTTAATTATCGCACTCTAAACCCTGGTATTGTAATAAATGATTTCCAAAAACTCTTGTTGTATGAAATGGACTAAGTATTGTAAGCTCATACTCATTATTGGATCCTAGCGGTAAAACATGGATTGTTTGAGTTCTCCCTTGGGGTGTGCTCGATGAAACTGTCTAATGTAGCTCACTTTCGAGGTGCTTAGTGTCTAGTGGAAGACAAGCGTCTTCGAAAGCGTGTTATTTCGGGCGGTTCTGCCACATCGGTAGCCCATCGACGGTGGTTGGCAGCCCATCGGTGGTGCTTGGCAGCCCTTCGGCGGTGGTCGGCAACCCATCGGCGGTGGTCGAAAGCCCATCGCCAGCAGCTCTGACCTCTCCAACACCGCAACTGACCTCTCTGACCTCTACATCATCATAGTCGGTCTCTCTAGTGTACTAGCCGACCTCCTCGGCATCTTCTACCTCACCCGCTGTGACACCAGCGCATGCAGGGCAGCCGGAGGTTGAGTACGCCACGCCGCTGGAGGATGATGAAGACCACCTAGACGCCTACTATGACGATGAGCCTCTACAATACTACATCGTGGCAAGCATCCTTGGTGACTAGTCTTCACTAGGACCATCCCGAGAGGCTCTTTGCCCAGCTTCATCTAACGCATGCCAGTGAGCCGGCCACTTACGCTGAGGCACAGGGTGATCTAGCAGTGGCGAGCAACGATGGAGTAGGAGCTCAAGTCCATCGAGTAGAACCGCACCTGGGAGCTAGTGCCACTGCCTGACTAGCCAGCACCCTTTCACCCTGAAGTTGGTGTTCAAGCTCAAGAAGGACGAGCTAGGCGCAGTGATCAAGCATAAGGCATGGCTGGTGCCGCATGACTTCGTTTAGTAGGAGGTGATCGACTACGACGACGCCTTCATCCCCATGGCGCGCATGGAGTCAGTTCGTGTCCTCCTCACGTTGGCGGCTCAAGAGGGGTGGAAAGTCCACCACATGGATGTGAAGTCCCCTTCCTCAATGGCGATCTCAAGAAGGAGGTCTACACGTCATCGCCGAAGAAGGGGGGAAGGTGTATCACCTGCGCAAGGCACTCTATGGCCTGCCCCAGGCACCGCACACCTAGAATGCAAAGCTCGAAGCCACACTCAAGAAGATGGGCTTCAAGCAGAGCACGCATAAGGCAGCGATGTACCGGCGAGGCAGCGGACGCAACGTTCTACTAGTCAATGTCTACATCGATGATCTCATCATCACCAGCACTGAAGAGAAGAAGGTGGAGGTGTTCACAGATGAAGACGGCATTCTTCATGAGCGACCTCAGCCTCCTTTGCTTCTACCTCAACATCGAAGTGCGCCCGGACACCACCAGGATCACCCTCCACCAAACCCACTATGCCAAGCGCATACTCGAGCTCGGCGACATGACAGGCTGTAATCCAGGCCCACACCCCGATGGAGGAGAAGCTCAAGCTGAGTCAAGGAGAGCGCGGTGGAGGAGGTCGATCAACCCATTACCAGTGGTTGATCGGGAGCTTGCGCTACCTGGTGCATACCCAGCCGGACATCGAGTTCGTCATTGGGTACATGAGCCAGTTCATGGAGCGGCTGATGATGGAGCATCTGCAGGCCGTCAAGTGAATCCTGTGCTATGTGGTGGGTACCCTCAACTACGGTCTTCACTACGGAAGGGCCCCCGACATGGCATGGTTCGTCGGCTACTGCGATAGCAACCTTGCTGGCGATGTGGATACTAGCAAGAGCACAACCAGGACAATGTTCTTCCTCGGTGATTGCTTGGTCAACTGGTAGTCCCTCAAGCAGAAGGTGGTGGCCCTCTCAAGCTGTGAAGCATAGTACATCGCCACCACCACTGCCACAACACAGGCGCTATGGCTATTAAGGATGTTGGTTAAGCTGAAGGTGGACAACAAGTCTTCTCTAGCTCTGGCTAAGAATCTTGTCTTCCATGAAAGAAGCAAGCACATCCGCATCAAGTACCACTTCATTAGAGATTGCTTAGAGGACGGGTGCATCAAGGCCAGCCACATTGCCACTACTAATCAGCTGGCTGACATTCTCACCAAGTCGCTGGAGAAGTCCAAGTTCCAGGAGATGAGGGAGAGGATTGAGCTGCAGCAGATCACCTCTAGTGCTCGGCACAATGTTTAGAGGGAGAATGATAGATAATTCTAGTGTTAAAACACTTGTATCTTTTTTTTCTTGCACTTTTACTTTCTTTGGCTTCCAAGCCTAGTGTTAGGAATATGCACAACATTTACTTTAGTGGTTAGAATATTCTGTAGCAAGTAGGAGTCCCCTTTGTCTATAAAGGGCAATGGAGTGTCATTGTAAAAACAAGCCATTGCATTTCCATTCAATCCAAGTGGCCAAGGGCCAAGCTAGTCCTCTGATAGTTCCAGATCTAAATCTGAGATCCAATTGGACCAACATTAATTACCTGTTAAGGATTAATAATCCTGATCCTTCTTTTCTTTTTCAACTTCCCCGCCTTACCATTTTTGGTGGGTTGATCTTATATGTGACGAGCTTGACATGTCATGCCAGTCACAAAATCACACTAGAAATGAAGCCTTTTTGTTTGCTTGACCCTAGTGAAAGGCAAGAGGCTACTTCCATAGTGTTGTAAAGATGGAGAGAGCTAGACGCTAATACAAAGTACACTAGAATGTTCTGGTCAAGCCTATCTGGGCTCTTCACCTTCGGAAATCAGAATTTTCGTAACCATTTGGAGACAAATCGTGTGTGTCCATCTTCTGTGTGTTACATACTTTTGTTGTAGTAGCAAAGCAACATGGTGGCCTGCTTTGGTTATTAAAAAAGAAAGAGTAAAGTCCATCACCGGTCCCTCAACTTGTAACGCTGTGTCATTCCCGGTCCCTAAACTCGTAAATCGACCATTTAAGTCCTCAAACTTGTTCGGCTGTGTCATCCCGATCCCTAAACTTGCAAATCACCCGTTTAGGTTCTCAAACTTGTTCAGTTGTGTCATCCTGATCCCTAAACTTGGTTTTGAGTCTCATCTGGGTCAAAACAGGGTGATCTAAAAACTTTATATAAAAAAAAATAATTCATAACTTTTTCATATGAACTCGAATGAAGACAAACTTTATATCAAAATTGTAGCCCTCGAAGCGATCTACAACTTTGCAGTTGAATTTTTTTGAATTAAAACTATTTAGGGTCCCAAAATATTATTGTATATTTATAGATTTTGAAATTTGAAATTATCAAACAATCTTGGATATTGACATGGTCTATATGAAAGTTATAGTTCTCAATACGATATACAACTTTGTAGTTAAAAAGTTTTTTAACTAACTGTTTAGGGTCCCAAAATATTGTTGTAAGTTTATAGATTTTTAAATTTAAAATTTAAAATCAAATTTTGGGACACTAAATAACTTCAAACAAAAAATATTTTCAACTATAAAGTTGTAGATTATATTGAGAACTATAACTTTCATATAGATCATTTCAATATCCAAGATTATTTGATAATTTTAAATTTTAAATTTCAAAATTTCTAAACTTATAATAATATTTTGGGACCATAAATGGTTTTAATTAAAAAACTTTTCAACTACAAAGTTGTAGATCGTATTGAGAACTATAACTTTCATATAGACCATATCAATATCCAAGATTGTTTAATAATTTTAAATTTTAAATTTCAAAATCTATAAACATACAATAATATTTTAGGACCCTAAACAGTTTTAATTCAAAAACTTTTCAACTACAAAGTCGTAGATCGCGTCGAGGGCTATAATTTTGATATAAAGTTTGTCTTCATTCGAGTTCATATGAAAAAGTTATGAATTATTTTTTTATATAAAATTTTTAGATGGCCCTATTTTTTACCTAGATGAGACTTAAAACCTAGTTTAGGGACCGGGATGACACAAGCTGAACAAGTTTGAAGACCTAAATGGGTGATTTGCAAGTTTAGGGACCGGGATGACACAACTGAACAAATTTAGGGACCGAGATGACACAAATGAATAAGTTTGAGGACCTAAACGATTGATTTGTGAGTTTAGGGACCAGGATGACACAACGATAAAAGTTTAGGGACCGGTGATTGACTTTGCTCAAAAAGAAAGGGTGCACGTAAGGTTGCTTCAGACTGAATCAGTGCTGGCTTATTAGTTGTTATTTGTTAAGGTTAACTGGGCCACCATATCACTCCAGTGGTATATCTTCACATTGTCGGTGGGAAGTAACTACTATCTCACACACTATTGACAGTATTGTGTACTGTGCTGTCAGTATAAATTTGTTCATTTTGGGCACTAACCTAGTCAAATTCTTGCTTTGCTTATTGCATCATCCAGAAAAAAATCTCTTCCAAAATCCCAATGGATGCCTAATCAAGTGCTGCCAATAGGTTTGACTGAAGATAATTTCGTGTTGGGCAGCTAAATGTAATTTTTCTTTTATTTTTCTGTTCGATGTCAGTGTTGGCCAGCAAGAGAACAAGTGAGAGGCTTTAACATTGCTACATGGAAATTTTGTTTGCAAACTTTGTTTGCATGTAATAATTATTTATATAATTTCTTGTGTAGGAAAAGAAGCTTTCTGATGATAATTTGAAAGATTTATGAATCTACAAGTGAGGATGCTTTTTAGTTGAACTACAGCTAAATGTAATTTTGCTTTTATTTTTATGTTCACCTTGGTTCAGAGGCTGGAAGTGGTAAAACTTGTTAGTTGAAGTAACTAACAAGGCATATGTCGATATAGAGGCTTTGTAATATATATATATAAGAAGCTTGTTGAACCTGTGCAATTAGGTGTGCAATATATTTTTTACTTACATATATTTTTTATGCAGAGATTTTTCTTCTTGTTGTTTCTAGAATTTCAAATTAGAGATGGGGATAGCAAAAAATGTGTCTCTGATGACCAACATCAGAGATACGCATAGTCAAAACACATTTGTGATGGCTACATCAAAGATGCAGGTTGTCTATATGCGTCTTGTCATCGGAGTCGTGGGTCATCTACGCATATCTGTGAGACTATATCATCAGAGACGTGGGTTGTCTTTTTCGCAGAGAGAGACAGAGACGTGGGTTGTCTATGCACGTCTCTGATGACTATCACCAGAGACTGGGAAACCACATCTGTGATGACTGTAATCAAAGACAGGGAGAACCGCGTATGTGATGTGGTCACAACACAGATGCAAACTCATAGTTTGTGATGAAGTTGAGGTCTGTCTGTGATTAGGAAATCTAGCATAGGGATTACCAAATCATGCATCTGTTTGTAAAAAAAAACTTCCTCCGTTTATGTTGTGTTCATGTGCTTGAGCAGTGGTCCAACATGACATTGATCACCTTTCATAAACACCCTATTTGTCTGTTTAGGAAGCCATATTGGCTTAATTTCTTATACATCGGTACTTTTCATCGATGTGCTTTCCTACCTGTGTATATATGTGTTTAGGATTCACTTGAACCATAATTTCTTTAACTGTCCTTTTTTTAGAAAATGAAAAAAGTTGGTCAACCATGTCTTACAAAGTTATCAGCTTATTCACCGATAAAAACAAAGGAGAAAGAGCGTATACACAAATAGAGAGAAAAGAGCTGTCTTTGCTTGTCTGGCGGGTCTGCCTTTTGGGAGAAGGGTACAGTTTCGGTTGACATCGACTTGAAATTGTGAAATTAAATTAACAAATGTTCTGACTTTTCTCTGTATGACACTTATTTAGCGTGCAATGTCTTAGCTTGAGCGCCTCCACGCCCCACTCAGGGGCTGCGAATTCGCCACCGGTGTTGCCTCTGCCTCGCCGTTCACCATCATTGGCTACACCTCGTCGTAGCACTGGTCTTGCGACCAGACCCCACTGGCGTTCGTTGCCATAGCTGGGCCTTGCACTGGGCAAGGAGTTCTGGATGTTCAGCAAGTTTCAGTTGATAACGTGATTGAGGACCAACTTTGCTTGGCTCTCCAAACTCCTGTGCTTCAAGGAAGGCCTATCCTCAGGGTTGCTCGGGCCCAACCTAGTGTCGGTTCGCTTAGGAGAAGTATTCGCTTAGCTGCTAAGCCTCGGGTGCCCAACCCGACTCTCCTGGCGCAGAAGGTTCTTATAGTCAAGTTGGGGTTCGCGAATGCTTCCGAGCCCGTGACACTGCAGAGACACAGAAGTTGGAGTCCATCTTTGCTGAGCTGCTTTCGGAGTCTAAGCATGAGGCTTTCAAGGTCCTTTTTCCGGACGACACATTCCTGGATGACTTCATCTCGGAGGTTGATGGGCTACTGCCGTAGGCGCATTGAGGAGTTAACACTGCCATCAGTTGTCATAAGTTTGCCTCTCCCTATTGTCATAGAACATGTTCTGTTGCTTTGTGTGTGGGTGTGCGCGTTGCGGTCTAGTTAGGGAGTCGAGGTCACCTTTAGGCTTGCTGTTTTTTTTCGCCCCTAGTTCTTGTTTCAGTTGTCCTTCTTCTTTTTTGTGTTTTTGTTTCTCCTTCTCTGGTAAGCTTGGCACTTACCCATGAGTAGGTTACTTGTTATTTACATCTAATTCATGTTAATGAAATACGTGTCTATGAGTGGCGCGGTCGTGAAAAAAAATGTATTAGCTTGAGATCTTAGGCCCAGTTTAGATTGCGAAAAATTTGGCAAAACGACACTGTAGCGTTTTCGTTGTTATTTGGTAATTAGTGTCTAATCATAGTCTAATTAGGCTTAAAAGATTGTCTCGTGGATTTCGTCTGAACTGTGTAATTAGTTTTATTTTTTATTTATATTTAATGTTTTATGCATGCGTTTTCGTATTCGATGTGATGGAACAATCTTGAAAAATTTGACGTTTTGGGAGGGAACGACTTGGGCACAAAACTCGCTTCTCGAACTCTGCTCCTACGTACTCCCTTTGTCCCGCACATACCGTCGTTCTATGACCAGGCACGTTTACCAAGAACAACAGGCACTGCTGATCGATGGGGAGCGGGGAGGTGCAGGAGCAGAAAATGAGTGGAGGAGAGTGTGTCCACGCGTCTGACTCTTTTTTTACAGGTAAGGCTAGAGGTGCGAGAGTAGGAAACGAGTGGACAGGAAGTTTGCTTATTTTTTTATTACCGGTGACGCCAGCGTTCAACTCCCCAGCGACAGTCTTTCTTGGACAAATTTTAAACTCTCCAGCGATAGGTCTTTACGGGACGGAGGGAGTAAAACAGAACCTTATCTCCTGCATTGTGTTTAAGATTGTATTTTCATTGGTCCAAACGTACGACAAAACTAGAAAAGAATAGCTTTTTTGGCTGCAGCACGCATCTCATCATTGCTTTGAAGTTCAAATGCAGGTTCATTGTACATAACATGAGTTTACCAAAACTCGTTTGGCCAGACTTTGTTTTCGAAATTTAGAGCTTGCATGTGTCGGCTTGTCTGCCGAGCCTACATTTTTTTGGAGCAGGATTTTAGTTGACATCCATTAGACTGGTAATTAATTATCAAGTGCTCTGACTTATATTACACACAAGTTGTAGCTTAGTAGTGAGTCAAGTTCAGGGGCCACATTTGATTGTGTGCCGAACCTTCATATTTTAGCTTCACTTGCAGGCTCTTGCCGTCCTTGTTGCCTTTGGATGACAAGATCATAGTTTTTTTTTATAATGAGCAGCAAGAGCTTTGCAGCAAAATGTACTAGTCGAGGGAAAAAAAAAGAAAAGGAAAAGGAACAACAAGACCTTTCAGCCGAGACCCGCAACCCAAACAAGGACAACCGCACGAACAACATGGCGGTCACATCTCAGCCAAAAGGTGTAAACATCCTGAAATTTGAATTTTTAGAAATAGAGCTAAAATACTTTAATTATAAATTTTTGGTACTCATGAAACTATAAAAAAAATATTTTTTAATAAATTAAAATTCATCATAAGATAGCAACATGGTCGTGCATACATGCTATTGCATAGTATTTCTTTTGTATTGTATGATTTGAAACTAAACTTCAAATTGCTTCAAATGGATTTGAAAATGCATTTGAAAAACACTTGAGATAAAAGATAATGAAATTTCCTCTCCATTCCTGGCTTTTGGACCAGTTGGCCAAGTGGCCAAGCCCGCGTGGAGCTTTCCCTTCCCTCTCTCCTTGGCGTCGGCCTCACCCCGCGGCCTGCTTTCTTCTTCTTCCCGCGTGGCCCATTTCCCCCTCTCCGCCACAAGCCGGCCCAGCCAGGGCGCAACCTAGCAGGCCAAAACCGCACAGCCGCCCGCGTTTTCCCCCTCTCTCGCTGTGATTGCCATGCTGGCCCCGCTCGTCAGCGTGGTTCGTCTTCCTCCCATCGCAGCTGCCAGGACACCGCCGGGAGTCCACGCCGACCACGCCGCTCTCCTTGCCTTGCGCTCCACGATGCCTCCCGGCCTTAAGTAGCAGCCCCACTGATGCCGCCTCCCCTCACATTGCCGAAGCCGCTTCGCCTCGAGTTCGCCGCGCCGCCGTCGAGCCAAACCCTAGCGCTGCTGTTGCCGTCGCCCTGTGGAGCCACACTGTCACACCCAATTTTAAGGATAAAATTGAATACACGAAACTCATGTGTGCCTAGGGATCAGTCACACACATAAGTTGATAAATTATAAGAAGTATCATCACGGTGTATCTTACATTATGATTAATAACATCACATAGTCTTACACAACACAGCTGAAAATAAAAAAAATAACTCTCTCGTGGAAGCTTCAACACAGGGACGGTCAACTGGTTGACCACAAGCCTAATAGTCCTTAGGAAACTCCTCATACACGTTGTCATCTGTTACGCATCCGGGATTTTTATCCAAATATAGAAAGTAAACAAGTGTAAGTACTTCCCATACTTAACAAGATAACATGGGGTTATGAAAGCTCAAAAAGGTTGACACTGGCTTACTGCAGTTAGCACTTTTGGTAGGTCAAGGTTTTATCATCAACTATTATCAAGTTATGCTTAAGCTCCCATTTAAACCCACATGATCAGATATCAGGATCATTTGAATCATATTATCATCGTAGAACATCATAAATGAACATCAATAAGTACCCTTTTATTCTGTGAGTTTTCCGAGGCCGCTCGTGACCGTAAGCACGGCTGTTATAACAGTTTGTAATCCTCTGCAGAGGTTGTGCACATTCACCGCGAGTCGTGATTCCCATATGCCCGGGTTAATTACTCCTATATCACTGCCAAGGTGAGCGGGCAGGGTACACTATAAAGCCATTTCATAGGTTTCTCTAACAAGTTAGGACTGCTAGGTTTCCTCGGCAGGCAGATGTAGGAACCCCCCTTTCTTGTGGCACAAATCCATCGCGGCTATACACATAGGAACAGAGGTAGTCCTATACCCAACGTGGCAAGCCCCTTTTGCGCCATAAAGGTAACCTCTAATAAGCTAGAAAAGGTCCTATTACTGAGCTAAAGTCAGAGCCATGTGACCCTCACGGTTGCACTGTCAGTCCTAGCTTTTGCCGACAGATAAGTCCTTATGGAGGGCCGGGAGCATCATGATCGAAAGTCATTAGCTCCTTCACCCTATAATTCAGTTGTTTAAAAGTCAATCTTACCTTTTCGTCCCATAGAACCATCATTCATTATGTAAATCATGTATAGTTACATTGAGCGCTAGCAAACTACCCATATGCATATAACCCATAGGAGAACAAGGAACAGGATAATCAATCACTAGGATGTCCTTATGGGTATCAAAATTAGACACATGCAAATGAGTAATTAATAAATGGTGAATAGGCATCAAGGTAGATCACATGCTATACTTGCCTTGGTTAGCAAACTCCTGCTGGTCCTGCTGGTCGTCAAAGAACTCTTGGTCTCCAACATTCTCTTCACCGTCTAATCGCGACCAACACAGGCAACACACAACATTCCAAAGGCATTCATACAAAGCAAACAATCCTATAGTTAGAACAGTACACCAGCAATGTAGAAAACAAGATAAAATGTTTATGAAAAGAATCCTATATCTCGCTACGATCACGGCAACGCGAAGTTCACAAAAAACGGAGCTAAAACGCGAAAGTTATGATTTAAACGGGATTTCCTATAGCAATTTATTTAACTAAATCTAACCTCAAAATTTAAATGTTGCAAACAGGGTTAACAATAGTATTAACATGTAGAGAACTTAATTGCAAACCTAACGAAATTTGAACGGGTCAAATCGGAGCTATAACGACGATTTTATAAGCAAAACAGTGCAATGACATTTCTGTAAATACTGAAAACGTATTTTGGACTAAGACAATATATTTTACGTTTTCAAAAGGAGAAAACGTACTCAGGAAATGTGTTTTGGACTGTGGGTTAGGATTTAGAAAAGCTCAGGGACTCCTTAGCAAAACTGCCATGCGAAGGGGTACGGGATGATCTATGCCGTTGGATCAAGAACGATCGACTCAGATTAGAAATGAGAGGGAGAGAAGGCAGCGGCCGGAACAGTGCTTCCGGCGGCGGGGCACCATGGCCGGCGGCAAGGAGGTCACCGGCGCGCGTGGAACTCAACCTACGGGCCACGGTGTGCCCATCCTGAGAGCACCGAGGGAGAGAGGGGGTTCACGCAACCTTGGCTAGGCTGAGAACAGGGCCGGAGGACGCGGTTGGCGCGGGGGCGGCCATGGCCGGTGACGTGAAGCACGTCGGCGCTCACGGATTGGGGTCTATGGCCATGAAACTCGCAAATAGCAGCACGGGAAGAAAGAGGGGAGCAAGGGGTCTCACAGCGGGGAAAAACAGAGTCGACGGCTGCTCGGGGACGGCTGTCCACGCGGAGGGGCAGACGGCGGACCTCGGCTTCGTCGTTGCGGTGGTTTTCGACTTCCGCTGCACCAGACGAACGCGAAGAAGGAGTAGGGGGCAACAGAGGGAGCGCGGCGAAGGGTCTGGGCTTCCTTTTGTAGAGGCCAGGCACGGGGAGACGCTCCCATGATGCGCGTGGGCGTGGCGGCGATTACGGCCTTGACCGGCGCTACGGTTGCGGGAGGTGGGGGAAGGCGCTGACATGCGGGGCCAGGTCGTCAGCGGCTGAGGCAGCGGGGCTGCGGTTAGGAATGCAGCGCGGCTCGGCTGGGCTGGCCCAAGAAGGAAGGCAGGAGGAGGCGAGCAGGGCCGAGGGAAGTTGGGCCAGCAGGCCAGGCCAGGCCGACGAGGAAAGAATGGCCAGCAGGCCGAATTGAGGAAGGGAGGAAAAAAGTATTTCCTTTTTTTTATTTTCTAGAGTTTTAGCAAACCATTTTCAAATTGATTTTGTATCCAAATTCAAATTTGATCAAAACCAATCATTGCAAAAATAAAGGTGCAGTAGCATGTATGCATCAAAAGGTTACTAACCTTATATTTGATTTTAATTTCCCAAAAATTATTAATTTCCTATATTTGAATGCACAGATAATAACATAATTAAATCAAATTTACTTATTTTAAAAGAATGAAATTTTTTGGGTGTTACATGCACGCTGCCATGGACCCGCTCTCGTCTGCGTGAGGCAGCTAGGTGAGCTCATCGTTTTCTTCTCTACTTCCTCAAGTCTTCCGTTGGAGCAACCGATTCCGGAGTCGCTGTTCCGGTGAGGAGCCATGACCCCAGCCATGGTGCCACCACCTAGGAAATAGTGCGCCGGCAACATCATCTCTCCCATTTGCTCACAGCCGTCCATCCACCGATCTACGGCTAAGATTAGAACTTACCCCTTCGGTCCACCATGAATCGTGGACGGAGTCCACCATCACCGGTCCACAACCACGTCAGCAGGTCCACCACCTTGGACTAACCCGCAATCGCCACCTATCACCGCGTGGCACACCACGCGGATGACGACCCAGTCAGCGCCGACCGTCGCCGTACCTTTTGCACAAAAGCCCATGTAATTCTTTGATTCCATACCCACAGTCCTTCCAAGTTCAAAAATAATTATAACTAAGTCCTTTTTCTTCTGGAAAACCCCCTAAACTTCCAAGTATTAGAACCCGCCGTCCAACAGAGGTAGTTTTATAGGTTAGACCTCGTGTTTGTAATAAAAATTATGTTTAGGTCCGTTTTAAAAACTACAAAACTGCCACTACCTTCTATAGGCTATAAAATCTTCGTTTTAACTCCGATTTGACCCGTTCAACTTGCGTTTGGTTCGTAATTCCATAATCTACATGTTCATACTAATGTTAAGTATGTTTTTAACTCTTAAAATTCAAGGTTAGATTTAATCTATTATTTTACTAAAGGAAATTTTGTTTAATTCATAACTTATTCGTTTTAGCTCTGATTTCTGTGATCTTCGCATCTGTGTGCTCGTAGCGTCGTGTAGAACAGTTTTAAAACCTTTTTAACTTCTATTTCTACTATTTGGTGTATTGTTCTAATTAGCTTATATTTGTTTGCTATGCATGTATGTATGGATGCATGTGTGGTGCTGTTTGATCTCGAGTAGACAGTGAGTTTTGTGTTGGTGATCTAGAGCAACTCTTTGAAGATCAAGACCAGCAGCGATACTTTGAATTAAGGCAAGTATAATATGAGGCTCCTTGGTACCTATTCACTTTAATGCAATCTCAATTCATATGCATATGTTCATGAACCGCCTAGAATCTATTTACCTTGATATTAATTATCCTGTCCTTGACTTACCTATGGGTTTTGCATGTGGGTCGTATGCTTAGGTTGCTCCAACTAATATTGATTAAAGAATACTAAAAGGATCAATATGCCCAAGAGGGGGGGGGGGTGAATTGGGCTAATTCTAAATTCTTTGCAATAATTAAGTCCTACACTTAGCTCACTTCACCCCTTGTGCCTAGAATGTGATTCTATTGATATACCGCACAAAAGTTTTGCACCCTAAGTTCCAATCCTACTCTAGCATGGCAATTCTAGGAATGTACAGACAAGAAATGAATTGCTCAAATGTAAATGCTTAAAGTAAAGAGAGGGAGAGGAATGCGGCGATGTTTTGCTGAGGTATCGGAGAGTCGCCACTCCCCACTAGTCCTCATTGGAGCACCCACGTAAGGGTGTAGCTCCCCCTTGATCCACACAAGGATCAAGTGCTCTCTACTGGGCTGATTCTTTGACACTCCATCGTGGTGAATCGCCCACAACTGCTCACAACTTGAGTTAGGTCATCCACAAGCTCCGCCGGATGATCACCGAACTCCCAATCACCATCAGCCATCTAGGTGATGGCAATCACTAAGAGTAACAAGCACAAACTCTGACTTGACCATGACAAGCCTAATGAGAAGGGTGGATGCACACTTGCTACTCTCCTTGCACTAATGAGGCCTTAATCTTGGATTCTCAAATCTCAATCACCTTACTAGGCTCTTGCTCTCCTTTGCACTCTCAAGGGTGTTTCTCAGCTGAACAAATGGGCAAGAGACCTCCCTTGGATGAGTGGAGTAAGTATTTGTACCCACTCATTTAAAACGTAACGTTTGGAGGCTAAGTCGTCACTCTGTGGGGTGATCGAACGCTCTGGTCAGGGTGACCGGATGCTTCGGTCAGTTATCCCAACCACTATATCAGAAAGAGCCATTATGTTCTATCCAGACTTTGATCTATGTCTGGTCAGTACTGACCGAACACGTCCGGTCAAGAAAAATGCTCTCTGGATCCTTATTGATGTCGACCAGATGCTAGCACCCAGAGTTTCGGTCACTTCGCTGTTCAGTGTCCGGTTAGTTACCGGATCCTGACCAGCATCCGGTCAGCACTGACCAGATGCGTCTGATCAGGAAAATCCCTCTCTGGAACCTCTCTAGAGTTGACCAGATGCAGGCACCCAGCATCCGGTCACTTTTCACTCAGCGTCTGGTCGCAACCAAACGACTCCAATTGATCAAATGAACTGACCGGACTCACCCTTCAGCGTCCGGTTCACAACCAGACCAGTGTCCGGTCAGTCATTTGACCCTCCATTCACTTTCAACTCAAAATCCTTTGTGAATGAACTTTGCTCCAATTGATCTTAGGGCTACTCCTAAGCTACCTAGTGCTAGATTTGACAAGTGTGCACCACACCTAACCCACTAGACTCATCTAGGTCAAGCTACTAGTCCATACTCCCCTTAATAGTATGGCCAAAGGAAAAACAAAGTCCTAAACTACTCTAAGTGTCTCTTCAACACCAAATGACACTTAGAACTAGTCTATCCTTAACCTTATCATCTATCGTTTGAAAACCAAAATGATTTCCATCGACAGAGGCATGACAACCATGATTGCCCAATCAATTACCATTACCTATGTCCTAACTCAAATTGCCTCTGCAAAACACACATTAGTCATAGTAATCTTATGTTGTCATTAATCATTGAAACCCAACTAGAGGCCTAGATGCTTTCAATCTCCCCCTTTTTAGTGATTGATGACAACACAACCTCGAGTATGTAAAAGAGATGAGTGAGGTTTTCAACATGCTTGGTTCATATAAGCTTTTGACAATAAGAGCAATGGAGTTAGACATGCTTATATGACCCAAGCCAACCTGGTGTACTCAAAGGATATGAATTAAGCAAGAGTATATGAAGTAAAGCTCATTTGAATTGGAGTAAAACATGGAAGCAAAGCAAATGAGCATAATCAGGTGACATGACATATATTTAAGTATCATTGTAGAGAGCACACATGTCACAAGTCTGACCATCACAAGTATGTAATGCAATGCATAAAGGTAAATGTGAATGCATAATGTATCACACATAAAGAGCCAAAAGAAATGAATCATATGCTCCTCTAGATGTACCTGCTCCCCCTAGATCTAACATACTCGATCCCTCTCCCCATTTGGCATCAAGCACCAAAACCTAAGGGTCAGACAGCGAGACAGGAGCAGCCGAGTCGAGCGCTGAGGTGTGGTGAGAAATCTAGAACTAAGCAGCATCATCCTCTGACCCTGAAGCTCTGAGTGGTCTGACCCTCTATCGCTAAAAGTGAAGGTGAAGTGGTCTGGGTCTTCTCAGGAACTGGCATGGCCTGTGACTCTAGAAGTATCACTATAGGAAGTGGAGCCACATCTGCCGCTAGTCGCTGTTGCTAAAACTGTCTTAGATGATGCAACAGACAATGGGATCATCTCTATAGTATTGGTAACAGGAGCAACTGTGGTAGTGACAGGGACTCACAACTTTGTTGGTGTAGGCTACCCTGTAAGCTCACTAAAAGTAGCACCGAGGCTCCTAGAGACTAGGGTGTCAGTCACTAGCACTGAGGAACTCTGAGGCAGAGTGAAACCCGTAACAATGGGAGTGAAGTGAGGACCCTAGGCTATCACTGGCAAAGCAAACCACTAGGGACACCTGCTCTGTAGGTGAAGCAAATTGAGTAGCTGGATGTCCCTAACTCTAAAGCCCACTAGGTTGTACTAGCTAGAGTCACTGAAGTGGTGGTAGGCTAGGCCGATCTAAGGTGTAGATTGTGGAGGAGCCACCCCAATAGCAGTAAAGACATGCTGCATGAAGCCAAGTAACTGCTGCTGGATCATAAGCTGCTGCTGCATGGCCTGTTGCTGCCTCTGGGACTCATCCTATCAAGCTTGAACCTATGCAAGTGCAGCTGTGGTCTCCTGTGCCTAGTGTGCCTAGTCCTGCCTCATCCGCTCAAGTATGGCAAGAAGTGCTGGATCTATCTGCGATGGCTATGGTGGAGCTGAGCTAGAGCCACTAGCCTCTCTGTCATGTGGTCGAGAAGCCATCTATGGAATAGGCTGGTAGTCATCATCAGAACTGTCACTAGGGTCGCTCTCAATCACATCCGCCTATTGTGCATCAAGCTCCTCCTCTGTAGCAGTAATGCCCTGATGATCTCATCCTATTGGGCTGCTATCTCAAGTACCTCTGGGCGACGGCCTGGCTGGTGAGGTGTCCTCGCACTACTATGATGTAGCATCTGAGTCATGTTATATGGAGGAAACTCTATAGTAGCACCTGTGTACTCTGCCATCATCTTTGGGGACTTCTGTGTAACTGCCTTGCGAATCAAGAAGGTGATCCAATGAGCATACGACAGCTAACGATGACCTTTGAAGCCCTCTGCAAGTGTGTCCTCCATCTCTAATAGTATCACATCCCAAATATCAAACACTAACTGGGAAACCAAGTGATATACTAGCCATAACTGAATGCGAGTCAGACCCTCATGGTAGCCCATCCTCGGGAGCAAAGTCCTTCTCATGATAGCATCAAGAAGCCAAGCTATAGGAGTAAGGTCATATGGTGTCCTGCTTGACCCCTCGCCAAATGGCTCTGTGAAACATGGTCGAACAAGGTCTATGGGTGGCACAAGTCCACCATGAGGGTGTCTCGAAGGCTCTGTCTGACCATAGCAAACCTCAGTGAAGGTGAATGGGTGACTCTAGAATCTTGAGAATCTCTCTGACCCTCAAGCTCTAGAGCCTGTAGTCATGGCCTCTGAATGCAAAGTGAATGAATCTATGCCTCGGGTCAATCCAAAGAGAAGAGTAGAACTCACGGACCCATGATGGAACATAGCGGCTAGTCCATCCAAGAAGATCTATCAACCCTAGCAGATATGAGAGGTGAGGACGGATCTACTCACCTACAGCTACAACAAGTGACTTAATAGAGCAAACTCTCTATGATCTGAAGGCAACTCCACTGTTCAGATAAGCATTACAGAAATCCTCCTACAGTACTATATAGAAGTGCTCTGAAACATGCTCATCCCGCCTTAGCAAAAACTAGTCCTCAAACTGCACGAAGCGGAGCTGCTGCACCTGTTTGGCTATGGCTACCCTCAATTCAAGGTGAACCACCGGAGGTGGACCCTGCGGTCTAAGAGGCGGACGAGAGCCCCTCCTCTATGTCTCAGGCCTTGGTGACACCTGAGTGCATGTACGACTAGAGCATTGAAGCTGTGGCTATGCTGCCTGCTCTGGCTCCTCAGTCTACTCTGGCTACTGAGTATCCTCTGTCTGCTCCGCTAGGCTGTGTCTACTGCTCTGTCTCCCCTTGAGGCTGACAATCCTCTAAAGCAACACGCTATCCTCCAAGCATGATAGTCTCAGCTGGACTACCATGATGACTCTCAACCCTCTCAATGGCGGCCCTCTGAGCTAGTGATAGCTGATCGGCAATATGGACACCACTCCTAGCTCCACCTCTCTCCGCTCACTCAGTGGCGGCTGGCACTGCTGCTGCTCTCTTAGTCTCCACATCAACAAGCTTCTGCTTCTTTGTTGTGGTCTTTTTCGCCTTCCCCTTTCTTGAGCAGTTAGGCGAGGCGGAGGCCTTGGATCCTCATCACTGGGACCACCTCTGGTATTCTTGACTCGTGCCATTGTTGGAGCTTAAAGAAAATTTCTACCACAGGACAAGAACCAACTGCCAACTGACACTCGCGAGGCTTGGCCTCAATCCATACTCATGGGCTTGGCCCCGAGTTTACTAACAACTACAAAGACAACCATCAAGAGCACTGACTCGCTGCATGATAGAATAGACCAGATATATAAATAATCACAATATACATCTAGAGGTGCGAAACCCTAAGAAGCAAGCAGTAGATATGAAATTGAAAGTGATGGCTTGCTACTTGACGAAACCGGCGACCAACAAGCGAAGAATAGGATCATGGGGCACCACCGGAATACGTCTAGGGTTAGGGTTTGGGTGTGAAGTGGTGAGATGGCCGAGCAATGCAATGTAGGTGCGGTGGATGGCGACTAGGGCAATCGATGGCGTAGGCGTGGAGTGCGACGGACAGGGGCCACAGCGATGTGAAGCAGGTGATGACACGGGCACGGTGGCTCAGTGGCTGTGGGATTAGGGTAACTAGCGGCGTGGCGTACGGAGATTATATGGTGCCCCCCAGTGTTGGATAAGAAAAGGAAATAGAAATAGAGTTGGAGATTCACACGATTTCAACTAACCGGATGCATCGGTGGCAATGACCGAACGCTGCCACCCGAAGTCTGGTCGACTAACAGAGAGATCCAAAACCCCTCAAGTCACGACCGAACACGTCTGGTCCCACATGATCGGACGCATGCAGAGTCTGGTCAGTTCAGACAACTTCTTCTTTGATTGACCAGACATAGGGACACCTTCACCCCGGACGTAGGATGAGCACTGTTTCAGCATCGGGTCACTCCTATGCTGCTTTTGTTCACCTCTTGTGAACTGACCGAACACTGGAAGTAGAGTCCGGTCACCCTTTCTCAGCGAATCTTCAATGTTCCTTTGCGCTGCCTATTCCCAATCAAGTCCCAACTTCAATAAGACCCAAATAAACACCAATTGGGACTGATGTGAGTGACCTTTCTCAAACCCTCAAAATTTTCAAAATATTTTGCCTTGGGCTATAATTCTTTTTAAGAAAATAGGCAATAAAAAGGGTAATTGAAAGGAAACGACAAAGCAACACATATGCATATGCAATGCAATACTTGAAAGTAATTCTAGTTGCTTGTCAAGTTTGATCCAAGGTTAAGCTTCTTCACATGCTTTTCGGCGGTTATCTTAACCATGTTAGACAAGCCCTAAGTGCAATGCTTGAAATTGAACATGCTGTATATTACAATGCAATGCAAGGGACAACACAAGCTCATTTTCTAGTGAAGTTACTAAAATCAAGCACGTTGAGTTCATTCCTCAATTGACAAAATGTAGCCTCATCTAGCAGTTTAGTGAAGATATCCGCCAATTGATCCTTGGTCCTTACACCTTCTAGTGATATATCATTTTTAGCAACATGATCTCTAAGAAAGTGATGGCGGATATCTATGTGCTTGGTGCGAGAGTGTTGAACTAGATAATTAGCAAGCTTTACCGCACTCATATTGTCACACAAAATAGGTACCTTTTCTAGAACTACACCATAGTCTAGCAAGGTTTGCTTCATGTAAAGAATTTGTGCACAACAAGCACCCATGGTAATGTATTCCGCTTCGGCAGTGGACAAAGACACACTATTTTGCTTCTTGGAAGACCAAGACACTAGTGATCTACCAAGCAAATGGCACCCTCCGGATGTGCTTTTCCTATCAATTTTGCAACTGGCATAATTCGAATTGGAATAGCCAACTAGTTGGAATCTAGCTCCTTTGGGATACCAAAGACCAATGCTTGGTGTGTGCTTAAGGTACCTAAGGATTCTTTTAACGAAAACCAAATGAGCTTCCTTAGGACTAGCTTGAAATCTAGCACACATACACATACTAAACATGATGTCGGGCCTAGATGCGGTCAAATATAATAAGCTACCAATCATAGAATGGTAGAGAGTTTGATCAACCTATTTACCTCCCTCATCTAGGTCGAGATGTCCATTAGATGACATTGGTGTCTTGATTGACTTACATTCATCCATATTGAACCTCTTGAGAAGATCCTTGGTATACTTTTCTTGAGAGATGAAAATTCCTTCTCTCATTTGCTTGACTTGAAAACCAAGAAAGAATGTAAGCTCTCCAATCATAGACATCTCGAACTCCTTCGACATCAATTCACCAAACTCTTTGCAATAATCTTCATTTGATGATCCAAATATGATATCATCAACATATACTTGACAAATGAAGATTTCTCCATCAAGCTTCTTGGTGAATAATGTGGTGTCGACCTTCCCAATGGTGAAGCCCTTCTCAATGAGGAAATCCCAAAGGCGCTCATACCAAGCTCTTGGGGCTTGCTTGAGCCCATATAGCGCCTTGGACAACCTATAAACATGATTAGGATATCTAGGGTCTTCAAACCCAGGAGGTTGATCAAAATATACTAGTTCATTTATGAAACCATTTAAAAATGCACTTTTAACATCCATTTGATATAACTTCATTTCATGATGCGATGCATATGCAAGGAGGATATGAATGGCTTCAAGTCTTGCAACCGGTGCAAAGGTTTTGCCAAAATCCAACCCTTCAACTTGAGAGAAGCCCTTTGCAACTAGTCTTACCTTGTTCCTCACTACAATGCCTTGATCATTTTGCTTGTTGCGGAACACTCACTTTGTTCCAATGACTCTTGCACCTTGTGGTCGCTCTTCAAGAGTCCAAACTTCATTGCATAGTGAAGTTGTTCAACTCTTCATGCATGGCATTTATCCAATCTGAATCTTGAAGAGCTTCTTCTACATTCTTAGGTTCAACACAAGAGACAAAAGAGTGATGTTCAATAAATGAAGCAAGTTTTTGAGAGTGAGTCATTACACCCTTTGAAGGACTCCCTATGATGAGATCTTGTGGATGAGCTTGTAGTAGAGGTGAATTTCTTCTATCAACCACTTGAGGGAGATGTTGTGGAGCATCAACATCTTGAGCTTGTGCCACCATTTGATCATGAGAGATATGAGTATCTTCATTTTCTACTCTCCCATCGTTATCACCATCTTGTAGCACATTTGATGAAGAAGGTGGATCAATCACTTGTACATCATCTTCATCATCTTTAGGCTTGATGTCTCCAACCGGAATATTCTTCATGTCCTCCCTCAATGGTTCATCACCTACTATCATCAAGATTCTCATATGCTCTTTGGGAGCTGTTAGATTCATCAAATTGTACATCATATGTTTCTTCAACCAAGCCGGTGGCATGATTAAATACTCAATATGCTTTAGACTTTGATGAATAACCAACAAGAAAGCCAACATCACAACGTCTTTGAAACTTCCCTATGTGTTGCTGCTTCTTGTAGATGTAACATTTGCAACCAAACACCCGGAAGAATGATACATCCAGCTTCTTCCTATTGAGCAACTCATAAGGGGTCTTGCTAAGAAACTTTTGAAGAAATAGGCGGTTAGATGCATAACATATGGTGTTGATAGCTTCTGCCCATAGAGCTTTGGGTGTATTGTACTCATCAAGCATTGTTCTTGTAAGTGTGATAAGTGTCCGGTTATTTCTCTCTACTACACCATTTTGTTGAGGAGTATATGTTGCGGAGACCTCATGCTTGATTCTAACTTCATCACAATAAGCTTCAATGTTTGTGTTGTCAAACTCTTTTCCATTATCACTTCTTATCTTCTTGAGCTTTACTTCAAGCTCATTTTGTGCTCTCTTGGCAAACTTCTTGAAACATGATGCGACTTCGGTCTTGTCATGAAGGAAGAACACCCAAGTATATCTAGAGTAGTCATCAACAATCACAAGACAATAGAGATTTCCTCCCAAACTCTTGTAAGTTGTTGGTCCAAATAGGTCCATGTGAAGGAGCTCTAGCACTCTTGTTGTTGACATGTAAGCTTTTGTAGGATGAGTGTTTGCAACTTGCTTGCCGGCTTGACATGCACCACAAAGCTTGTCCTTCTCAAATTTCACATCCTTCAACCCTCTCACCAATTCATTCTTCATAAGCTTCTTGAGTGAGCTCATCCCAACATGGGCAAGTCTTCTATGCCATAGCCATCCAAGTGATGTTTTGGTGAATAGGCATGTCTTCAAGTTGGCATCTTTGGAGGTGAAATCCACTAGATATAGGTTGTTGTATCTAAATCCCTTGAATATAACTTGATCATCATCTTTCGTAGATGCAACCACTTCCTTCTTGATAAATAAGCATTGAAAGCCAAGATCACACAATTAGCCAATGGATAGCAAGGTGAAGCTCAATGAAGCAATATATAGCACATTTGAGATTGAATGATCATTTGATATTGCCACTTTGTCCAATCCTTAAACCTTGCCCTTTGAATTATCACCAAATATTATCCTTTCTTGACCATCCACTTCTTCATCTAGTGAGGTGAACATACGAGGATCACCGGTCATATGTTGAGTGCAACCACTATCAATTACCCAATGACTTCCACCGGTCTTGTAGTTCACCTACACACAAGAGATCAAGCTTGTTTAGGGACCCAAACTTGATGAGGGCCCTTGACTTTCTCAACAAGTGACTTTGCAACCCAAATTTTCTTAGGCCTATTCTTGTTGGGAGGTCCTAAGAACATGACTTTCATTTTTCCACTAGAGTCCTTTCTAAGCATGTAATGAGCATTGAAAGCATGCTTGGGCAAGGGTTATGGTGGTGGAGTTTGACACTCATGGGCAAAGTGACCTTCTTGTCCACACTCAAAACACCTCTTTGGCTTTGGCTTTGACTTATGTTGTTGTTGATGTTGAGCTTGAGCCTTCTTCTCTTGATGTGCCAAGTACTCAATGCCACTTCTATCCATCTTCATTACGGTGTTCATGAGTAGCTCACTTTGAAGATATTGACCTCTTGTGAACTTGCTCAAGCTGGTCTTGAGATGTTCTTTCTCCAACTTGAGCTTCTTGTTCTCTTCTTTAAGTTCATCATGATTTTTCTCCATCTTGAGTCTCTTGTTCTCTTCTTTGAGCTTCTCATTCTCAAGAGCTACATCACAATCATGATCAAGGTTCTCTATCACAGTAGTGTTGGTGGTTGATAGCTTTTCAAGATCTTTCTTGAGCTTTTCATTCTCATGCTTGAGCTTGACATACTCATCATAGTTGTTGGTCTCAACCACTTTCTTGCCTTTACCACTAGATCCTTGCTCAATGCTCTCAACAATTAAGTCATCACATGATGTAGCTATATCAATTTTAATAATATGGTTAGTAGCATCATGTGGCTCATTAGATAATAACTCATGAGAGACAACAAGATTATCATGATTAACCTTAAGATTTGTATACTCTTCTTTTAGCATATTGTAGCTAGTGGTGAGCTCATTATGTATCCCCTCAAGTTTATCATATTTTTCTTTAAGCTCCTTTTTAGATGATTTGAGCTCCTTGAGTTTGGATGACATAGTTTTATTTTCTTCTTAAGCTCAACACTAGCTTTTTCGGCTATGTCATATTTAGCTAAGAGTGAGTCATTCTCAAGTTCTAGCTTTTCATTTTTAGCTCTTGTCTTTCTAATGATTTTAGTATATTGATTGAGCAACTTGACAAGATCATCATAAGAGGGTGATTCAAATTCATCATCACTATCACTATCATTATTGCTAGCATGATCATCACCACTACTATCATCATCATTTTGTACCTTTCATTCACCCTTGGCCATAAGGCATAGGTGTGTAGAGAATGACGGCGGATGGTGTCAGTGAAGATAGTGAAGAGTCAATCACAATAGTGGCCACCTTCTCATTCTCACTATCATCATCGGATGAGCAACTTGATGAATCAATATCCATGAGCCAATCACCGATGATGTATGCCTTGCCATTCTTCTTCTTCTTGTGAAAATCCTTCTTCTTGCCATCCTTCTTCTTGTATGGCTTGTTTTTCTTCTTCTCATCATTATCTTCATCACTTGAGTTATCTTTCTTGACCTTATACTTCTTCTTGTACTTGTCTTTCTTGGGCTTGGGGCATTGATGAGCTAGATGACCAAGTTCTCCATAATTATATCAATCCATCTCGGAGATTGACTTCCTCCTATTGCTAGTGAAGAACTTCTTTTTGCCGTCAAACTTGACACCATTCTTGTTGAGCTTCTTAAGCATCTTGGTGGTTCTTCTCACCATGAGAGCAAGACTTGCATCATCACTTGAGCTCTCATGTTCAACTCTTGCTTTGCCCTTCTTCTCTTGGCTAGCCTTGAATGCTTGCAAGAAGAGCCATCTTGTGGTGTGATGTGTATATACATCTCATGTGCATTGATCTTTCCCAATATTTGAGTTGGTGTAGTTGTGGAAAGATCACCTTGATGAAGCACGGTCACAATATGCCCATATTTGTCAATGGGGAGGACACTCAAGATTTTTCTTACAACATCAGAGGGTTGCATTTGTGTAAGTCCTAGCCCATTGACTTTCTCTACAAGAATATTCAAGCGTGAGTACATCTCATTAGCACTTTCTTTAGGAAGCATCTCAAATGAATTAAGCTTTTTCATAACAAGATGATAGCGTTCCTCACGCTCACTCTTTGTTCCCTCATGGAGCACACAAATGTCTGACCATAGTGCATGGGCACCCTTGTGGTTCAGCATATGGTTAAAACATCTTTGCAAAGACCTCTAAAGATGGTGTTTCTAGCCTTTGCATTCCATTTCTCATAATTAACTTCATCGCCTTGAAGGTGTGTGGGATCCTTAGGTTTTGGGAAGCCTTGAGAGGCGGCTCTAAGAATTCCAACATCTAAAGCTTCTAAATAAGCCTCCATGCGGATTTTCCAATAAGGAAAATCATCTCCCTCAAAGATAGGAGGAGGTCTATCCCCATGGGACATCTTTCTCTAGGCGGTTAAGCCTAACTTAGCAAGCACGAGGCTCCGATACCAATTGAAAGGATCAAGATGTCCAAGAGGGGGGGGGTGAATTGGGCTAATTCTAAATTCTTTTTGCAATAATTAAGTCCTACACTTAGCCCACTTCACTCCTTGTACCTAGAATGTAATTCTATTGATATACCGCACAAAAGTTTTACACCCTAAGTTCCAATCCTACTCTAGCATGGCAATTCTAGGAATGTAAAGACATGAAATGAATTGCTCAAATGTAAATGCTTAAAGTAAAGAGAGGGAGAGGAATGCGGCAATGTTTTACCAAGGTATCGGAGAGTCACCACGTCCCCACTAGTCCATGTTGGAGCACCCATGCAAGGGTGTAGCTCCCCCTTGATCCGCGCAAGGATCAATTGCTCTCTACGGGTTGATTCTTCGACACTCCGTCACGGTGAATCACTCACAACCACTCACAACTTGAGTTGGGTCATCCACAAGCTCCGCCAGATGATCACCAAACTCCCAATCACCACCAAGCCATCTAGGTGATGGCGATCACCAAAAGTAACAAGCACAAACTCTCACTTGAGCATGACAAGCCTAATGAGAAGGATGGATGCATACTTGCTACTCTCCTTGCACTAATGAGGCCTTAATCTTGGATTCTCAAATCTCAATCACCTCACTAGGCTCTTGCTCTCTTTTACACTCTCAAGGTATTTCTTAGCTAAACAAATGGGCAAGAGACCTCCCTTGGATGAGTGGAGTAAGTATTTATACCCACTCATTCAAAACATAATGTTTGGAGGCTGAGTCATCACTCTGTAGGGTGACCAGACGCTCCGATCAGACTGACCGGATGCTCCGGTCAGTTATCCCCGCCACTGTGTCAGAAAGAGCCATTAAGTTCTGACCGGACTCTGACCCATGTCTGGTCAGGACTGACTGGACACGTCCGGTCAAGAAAAATGCTCTCTGGATCCTTACTGATGTTGATCGAACATTGGCACCTAGAGTCTGGTCACTTCGTTGTTTAGCATCCGGTCAGTTACCAGATCCTGACCAGCGTTCGGTCAGCACTACCAGATGCGTCCGATCTAGAAAATCCCTCTCTAGAACCTCTCTAGAGTTGACCGAAACACAGGCTCCCAACGTCCAGTCATTTTTCACTCAGCGTTTGGTCATAACCAGACGACTCCAGTTGATCAAATGAACTGACCGGACTCACCCTTCAGCATCTGGTCACAACCAGACCAGCGTCTGGTCAATCATTTGACCCTCCATTCACTTCCAACTCAAAATCCTTTGTGAATAAACGTTGCTCCAATTGATCTTAGGGCTACTCCTGAGCTACCTAGTGCTAGATTTGACAAGTGTGCACCACACCTAACCCACTAGACTCACCTAGGTCAAGCTACTAGTCCATACCCCCCTTAATAGTATGGCCAAAGGAAAAATAAAGTCCTAAACTACTCTAAGTGTGTCTTCAACACCAAACAACACTTAGAACTAGTCCATCCTAAACCTTGTCGTTCATCCTTTGAAAATCGAAATGATTTCCATCGATAGGGGCATGACAACCATGATTGCCCAATCAATTGCCACTACCATGACCTAACTCAAATTGCCTCTGCAAAACACATGTCAGTCATAGTAATCTCGTATTGTCATTAATCACCGAAACCCAACTAGGGGCCTAGCTGCTTTCAAATACAATTAAAGATATATGCAACATAGTATTAAAAGATGTTTTTAGCAACATGGAACCAAGGGAGCTAGAGCATTAGGACTTTTCTTATGGTGCTCTAGTTTCTCTCCATAAGGATTCATCTTTTAGTGACAACCCAGGACTTATAGTACAACCATGAGGACACATGGCTCTGGTCTTAGTCTAGTACCTTGCTCTTTCTATTTTATAGTAGGTTACCGAAAGGGCAAGAGGGGCATACTAGGCTGGCTATGTGCCTCATCCCCAGGGTGTGTACTATGCTACGAGTATCAGTGCCATTTTTGGAGATGACTCGATAACACTTGGGAGATGGAATCCTTAGCAGCTGCTCCTTATTAGAATGACTGGGGAAAAGCTTCATAGTGTACCCTACCTGCTCACCTTGGATGTGTTTTGGGAGTAATTAACCCAGGCATATGGGCAACACTGACTCATGGTGAAAGTGTACAACCTCTGCAGAGTGTAAAATTGGTATATCAGCCGTGCTCATGGACACGAGCGGCCTAGATCCTTACTGAATAGTTGGTTACTTGGATGGTTTGGGTATGATTAAAATTGTTGATATCTCTAATTATTCATATTCGGGAGCCTAAGCATAACCTAGCAACTTAAGGATAATAATAAAATATGATCAACTAAAAGTGCTTATCGTAGTTCATCCGTGTCAAGCCTTTTGAGCCTGCCTCCCCTCATGTTATGCTTGCTAAGCGGTAGTAGCTTATGCTTGTTTTATTTCAATACTTTGGCAAAATCCCAATGGGTACCAGATGGAGGTTCTTCAGTGGAGTTTTCCAAGTGGTGTTAGGATTGTGATCAACCAGTTGATGATTCATGTGGTGTTGGAGGCTTCTCCAGAAGAATAGAGTTATAGTATATACTATAAAGTAAGACTTTGTCTTTTGTGACAAATATTTATGTGCTATGTAATAAAGGCATTGTCTTTGATATCACCCCTTCATTTTTAACTATATGTGTGAATTGAATTCCTAGGCACACATATGGTGTGTATCTGGTTTTGTCCTTAAAACCTAGGTGCTACAAAGTGGTATCAGAGCTATGTCGACTGTAGGACGCAAGCCTAGTTAGAAAATGGTCGTTTTAAGGTTTAGAATTTGCGATTCAATCCTTGGTCTATAAACCATGCTATTTTCTCCTATACTATATTCTTGTCTTTACTGTTCATCTCCTCCTTGTTGCTATAAATTTTGTCCCTATCTTCACCCTTGCTTTGAATTACTTTTAGAGCTATCACTTACCACGTTCTTGCGCAAAATAAAGATGAAGCTGTAGAGTTTTGAGCCCTTGATACAACAAGAATGATAGTAACGTGAGTAGAGTTATTGAGTCCTAATGCTTGAATTATGAACCTTTAATGTTTGAATGGTTGTCTTGATGTCCATGTTTGATTTGGATCTTTGTAATGATTGCAATGATTTTGTGGGTTATGCTCATAATTTCATTTAGTTTACATGATAAGGCATAAGGACCAATGATTAGATAGTTGGGTTGGGTTTTCTCATCCTAGCACATGTTGTTTTTTGAGTAGTCAGTGTTCATCAGGTTATATCTCCAAAGTTAGATGCCCAAAAGTCATGAAAGTTTTATGGATGAAAGTTACGGATTTTAGTTATGACCTCTACAAGTTGAAGTTTTTGCACAGTCTGGGAGTCTGAATAGTTTTGGTTGTGCCCTATTTCTGAGTAACTTAACCTCATAATCTGGCAAGGTGGTCTATACAAAAATTGTAGAGAATTTCATAAGCTTTCTAGCCAAATAAGGAATGCCTTCATATGATTTCTAGAACTTGAGATATGGCTATCTTTCTAAATGGCTACTAGTAGTACTCGTCCAAAAAAATTCAGATTGATTGTTTTATCATGTGAACGACTTCCAGGATCATGGATTACAACCAATAATTGTGCTAAATGTTGCAAATAGATGGTTTCTACTAGGAGAAGTGCTTCATGTGATGCTAGAAGGAATGCCCCTAGTGCTAATCCACCACCACCAAATCCTCCAACTATAGAGCAATCTATGATGACACGGACTCAATTGTTACAGACCTATGTTCAGAATGTATGCATCAACTCACATCAATCACCACCAAGGGAAAAACATGGTGAATTTATGAAGGGACATCCGCCGACATTCTCTCATGTAAGCGACCCACTAGAAGTTGATGACTGGCTTAGAGCTCTGGAGCGACAACTTAACATAGCTCAGTGTAATGACCATCAGAAAGTGCTTTATGCTTTCGGTCAACTTCAAGGAGCAGCTTTAGATTGGTGGGAATTATTTTAGATTGAGAAAGATGTAGATCAGATTTGTTGGGAAGATTTCAAGACTACTTTTAGATCTTATCATGTTCTAGAAGGTTTGGTGGAGATCAAGGAGGAGGAGTTCCTCAACTTGAAACAAGGTTCCATGACAGTGTGTGAGTATCGTAACAAATTCACTCAGCTATCATGTTATGCTCCAGGAGAGATTGTCAATGATGTCAAGAAACAAAAACGCTTCTTGAAAGGATTGAATGATGAACTTCAACTACAGTTGATGACTGTTGTGTATCCTGACTTCCAAACTTGGTGAATAGGGCCATTTTGATTGAGAACAAGCGTCAGAAATGGAAGAGAAGAAAAGGAGAATCCAAACCCAATCTATAGGTAGCAACACATGCCCCCACTACACTCCCTAGCAAGAATTTCAGCAGGGATACCAGGAACCAACTAGTCAGTGGGATTTTGATCCTCCTCAACAACTCCCTCAACACTAGCAAGAGCAACAGTATGTGAACCAGAGTCCACCCTAGGAACCCCTCATCAACTCCCCAATGAAGGATAGTGTGCCCAACACCCCCTCTTTAGGCAAGAAGTGCTACCACTATGGTGAACTCGGTCATTATGCGAGTCAGTGTCCAAAGAAGTTGAAAAAGCAATAGTTCCACAATGGAAACCATAAACAATGGACTCATGTCTAGTCAATTATGTGATGATAGAATCTGCACAAGAAGCCCTAGATGTTGTGTTTGGCACGTGTCTAGTCAACTCTAGCCATGCATCAGTTTTGTTTGATTCTAGAGCTTCACATTCCTTCATTGCACATCATTTTGTTAAGGAGCACAATATACCAAAGTGTCCTATGAAGAAACAGATGTTAATTAACAAACCTTGTGGGGATATGCAAGCTACTCTAATGTGTCCTAGCGTAAGAGTTGAAATAAGGGGGGTAGAGTTTTTAGCAAATCCTATTGTGCTAAAGTCTTCAAGCATAGATGTAATTCTTAGAATGGATTGGCTAAATCCACGACTAGGCCATTATACAATGTGAGAATGGTACAAGACACTTGACATCCAAGTCAGGAGAAGAAGTTGTATGCAAGGCAACTACAATGACAAGAGAGGTGTGTAATCTTAATAAGATGAATGGTGCAACCATGGATAAGACCAAGGTTGTTAATGAGTTTTTAGATGTTTTTCTTGATGATTTGCCGGGTATGCCACCAGATCATGATATTGAGTTTATTATTGAGCTTTTGCCTAGAACTACACCTATAGCCAAGAGACCATATTGGATGGGAGTCAATGAGCTAGAAGAACTTAAGAAACAGTTAAAGGAGCTACAGGAAAAATGGTTTCATACGTCCTAGTTCTTCACCATGGGAAGCCCTAGTTATATTTGTTAATAAGAAAGATGGTACACAGAGGATATGTGTGGATTATTGCTCTCTTAATGAGGTAACCATCAAGAACAAGTATCCTTTGCCTAGAATTGATGATCTGTTTGATCAATTACGAGGTGCTTGTGTGTTCTTCAAGATTGATCTTCGCTTTGGTTATCATCAGTTAAGGATTCGTTCAATGAACATTCCCAAGACTGCTTTTACTACTTGGTATGGATTATATGAGTACACGGTTATGTCTTTTGGACTGACTAATGCCCCTGCATACTTCATGTATATGATGAATAAGGTGTTTATGGAATATCTCGACAAGTTTGTTGTGGTCTTCATTGATGATATTCTAGTCTTCTCCAAAACAGAAGCAGAACATGAAGAGCATTTGAGATTAGTTCTGTAGAAACTTAGAGAACATCAACTGTATGCTAAACTAAGCAAGTGTGAGTTCTAGCTAAAGGAAGTCTCTTTTCTTGGGCATGTTATCTCGAATGGTGGAGTAGCTATGGATCCCAAGAAGGTTAGTGATGTGTTGAGTTAGAATCCGCCTTAGGATGTAAGTGAAGTCCAGAGTTTCCTAGGAATGGCCAGATATTATCGGAGGTTCATTGAAGGTTTTTCTAAGATTGCCAAGCCTATGACATCGCTACTTGAGAAGAATGCTAAGTTTGTATGGACCGAGCAATGCCATGCTAGTTTTGAAGAGTGGAAGAAAAGGTTGACTACAGCTCCGGTGCTGGTACTACCAGATTTGAACAAGAGTTTCTCCATCTATTGTGATGCATCTTGACTTGGTCTAGGTTGTGTTCTTATGCAAGAAGGACGAGTAGTGGCTTATGCATCTAGGCAACTAAAGAAGCATGAACTAAATTATCCCACCCATGATTTGGTGTTAGCAGTTGTGGTTCATGCATTGTAGATTTGGAGACATTATCTTGTTGGACATAAGTGTGACATTTATACGGATCATAAGAGTTTGAAGTACATTTTCACTCAGTCAGATTTGAACTTGGGGCAACATCGTTGGTTAGAGCTAATCAAGGACTATGATTTGGAGGTACACTATCACCCTAGCAAGGCAAATGTTGTAGCTGATGCTTTGAGCCGAAGGAGCTATGTTAATGCAGCTCTAGTGACATAGTTACCTAAGGAGTTATGTGCTGAATTTGAGCATCTTAATTTGGGAATAGTTGCTAATGCAATGGAATTGGAAGTGGAACCTATACTTGAACAAGAGATCCGCAAGGGTCATTTAGAAGATGAGAAAATCAAGGAGATAGCATAACTTATCACAATTGGTAAAGCATCGGGTTTTCGATTGGATGATCAGGGAACAATGTGGTTCAGAAAGAGAATATGTGTGCCAGAGATAAAGTCCATTTGAGAGATGATTCTAAGAGAAGCCCATGACTCAGCATACTCTATCCATCCAGGTAGTTTTAAGATGTACCTAGATCTGAAGGAGAAGTACTGGTGGTATGGTTTGAAAAGAGATGTGATAGAATATGTAGCAATATGTGACACCTATCAACGAGTCAAGGCAGAACATCAAAGGCTAGCAGATTTACTTCAACCTATGAAGATACCTGAGTGGAAGTGGGAAGACGTTGGTATGGGTTTTAATGTTGGATTACCACGCACTCAGAGTGGTTATGACTCAATTTGGGTAATAGTAGATCGGTTGACTAAGGTTGCACATTTCATATTGGTCAAGACTACTTATACAAGTGCAAGGTTGGTAGAATTATACATGCAACGGATAGTATGTTTGCATGAAGTTCCTAAGAAGATTGTGTCAGATAGAGGTACTCAGTTTACATCACACTTTTGGAAGAAATTGCATGAGTCTATGGACACTAAGTTGAACTTTAGCTTAGCTTATCATCCATAAACTGAGAACCAATCAGATCTTAGAGGATATGTTGAGAGCTTATGCTTTGCAATATGGTACAAGTTGAGATAAGAGTTTGTGTTATGTTGAGTTCTCCTACAACAATAGTTACCAGAAGAGTCTCAAGATGGCACCATTCGAGGCACTATATGGTAGAAAGTGCAGAACTCCATTGTTCTAGAATTAGACAGGAGAAAGTCAAGTGTTTGGACTTGAGATCCTCAAGGATGCTGAAAGGCAAGTGCATACTATCAGGGAAAACTTGAGAGTGGCACAGTCTCGACATAAGAGTTATGCTGACACTCGAAGAAGGCAATTGATTTTTGAAATAGGGGATTATATTTACCTAAACATGTCACCTATGAGAAGTGTGAGAAGGTTTAATATGAAAGAGAAGTTAGCACCAAGGTATATTGGACCTTTCAAGATCTTAGAGAGACGTGGAGAAGTAGCTTATCAGTTAGAATTGCCTGAGAGTTTGTTAGGTGTACACGATGTGTTCCATGTGTCTCAATTAAAGAAATGTTTGTGTATACCAGAGGAGCAGATACCGTTGGAAGAGCTTACAGTTAAGGAAGATCTTACATATGAGGAATTTTCGGTAAAGATTTTGGAAATGGTAGAAAGAGTTACAAGGAGCTGAATTATAAAGATGTGTAAGGTTCAGTGGAATCGGTATACAGAAGATGAGGCTACCTGGGAAAGAGAAGAGGATCTGAGAAAAACATACCCATAGTTATTTGAGTAAGTATCATTTGAATCTTGGGGACGAGATTCATTTTAAGGGGGGTAGAATTGTAACACCCTAAAATTTGAATATTTGGAAATAGAGCTAAAATGCTTTAATTATGAATTTTTGGTGCTCATGAAACATAGGAAAATAATATTTTTTAATAAATTAAAATTCATCATACGGTAGCAACATGATTGTGCATACATGCTATTGCATAGTATTTCTTTTGTATTGTGTGGTTTGAAACTAAACATCAAATTGCTTCAAATGGATTTGAAAATGCATTTGAAAAACACTTGAGATAAAAGATAATGGAATTTCCTCTCCATTCCTGGCTTTTGGCCCAGTTGGCCCAGTGGCCAAGCCCGCACAGAGCTTTCCCTTCCCTCTCTCCTTGGCGCCAGCCTCACCCCGTGGCCTACTTTCTTCTTCTTCTTCCTGCGTGGCCATTTCCCCCTCTCTGCCACAGGCCAGCCCAGCTAGGGTGCAGCCCAGCAGGCCAAAACCGCATAGCCGCCCGCGTTTTCCCCCTCTCTCGCTGTGACTGCCAGGCTAGCCCCGCTCATCAGCGTAGTTCATCTTCCTCCCGTTGCAGCACCGAACACCGTCGGGAGTCCACACCGACCACATCGCTCTCCTTGCCTTGTGCTCCATGATGCCTCCCGGCCTTAAATAGCAGCCCCACCGTGCCGCCTCCCCTCATGTTGCTGAAGCCCCTTTGCCTCGAGTTCACAGTACCGTTGTCGAGCTAAACCCTAGCGCTACTGTTGCTGTCACCCTATGGAGCCGCACGCTACCACGGACCCGCTCTCGTCCGCGTGTGGCAGCTAGGTGAGCTCGCTGTTTTCTTCTCTACGTCCTCAAGTCTTCCGTTGGAGCAACCGATTCTGGAGTCACCGTTCTAGCAAGGAGCCGAGACCCTAGCCACGGCGCCGCCGCCTGGAAATAGTGCACTAGCGACCTCATCTCTCCTGTTTGCGCACAACTGTCCATCCACCGATCTACGGCTGAGGTTAGAACTTACCCCTTCGGTCCACCGCGAGTCATGGACGGAGTCCACCGTCACCGGTCCACAACCACGTCAGCAGGTCCACCACCTTGGACCAACCCGCGACCACCACCTATCGCTGCATGGTACACCACGCGGATGATGACCCAGTCAGCACCGACCGTCGCCGTACCTTTTGCACAAAAGCCCCTGTAATTCTTTGATTCCATACCCGCAGTCCTTCTAAGTTCAAAAATAATTCTAACTAAGTCCTTTTCCTTCTGGAAAACCCGCTAAACTTCCAAGTATTAGAACCCGCCGTCCAACAGAGGCAGTTTTATAGGTTAGACCTCGTGTTTGTAATAAAAATTATGTATAGGTCTGTTTTAAAAACTACAAAACTGCCACTATCTTCTATAGGCCATAAAATCTTCGTTTTAACTCTGATTTGACCCGTTCAACTTGTGTTAGGTTCATAATTCCATAATCTACATGTTCATATTACTGTTAAGTATGTTTTCAACTCTTAAAATTCAAGGTTAGATTTAATCTATTATTTTACTAAAGGAAATTTTGTTTAATTCAAAACTTATTCGTTTTAGCTCTGATTTTTGTAATCTTCGCGTCTGTGTGCTCGTAGCGTCGCGTAGAATAGTTTTAAAACCTTTTTAACTTCTATTTCTTTTATTTGGTGTATTATTCTAATTAGCTTATATTTGTTTGCTATGCATGTATGTATGGATGCCTGTGTGGTGCTGTTTGATCTCGAGTAGACAGTGAGTTTTGTGTTGGTGATCTGGAGCAACTCTTTGAAGATCAAGACCAACAGCGATACTTTGAATTAATACAAGTATAATATGAGTCTCCTTGTTACCTATTCACTTTAATGCAATCTCAATTCATATGCATATGTTAATGAACCGCCTAGAATCTATTTACCTTGATATTGATTATCCTGTCCTTGACTTACCTATGGGTTTTGCATGTGGGTAATATGCTCAGTTTGCTCCAACTAATATTGATTAAAGAATATAATTAAAGATATATGCAACATGGTATTAAAAGATGTTTTTAGCAATATGGAACCAAGGGAGCTAGAGCATTGGGCCTTTTCTTATGGTGCTGTAGTTTCTCTCTATAAGGACTTATCTTTAAGTGACAACCAATGACTTACAGTAGAACCATGAGGACCACATGGCTCTGGTCTTAGTCTAGTACCTTGCTCTTTCTAGTTTATAGCAGTTTACCAAAAGGGCAAGAGGGGCATACCAGGCTGGCTATGTGCTTCATCCCTAGGGTGTGTACTATGCTACGAGTATCAGTGCCATTTTTGGAGATGACTCGATAACACTTGGGAGATGGAATCCTTAGCGGCTGCTCCTTATTAGAACGACTGGGGAAAAGCTTCGTAGTGTACCCTGCCTGCTCACCTTGGATATGTTTTGGGAGTAATTAACCCGGGCATATGGGTAACACGACTCATGGTGAAAGTGTACAACCTATGCAGTGTGTAAAACTGGTATATCAGCCGTGCTCACGGACACGAGCGGCCTGAATCCTTACTGAATAGTTGGTTACTTGGATGGTTTGGGTTATAATTAAAATTGCTGATATCTCTAATTATTCATATTCGGGAGCCTAAGTATAACCTAGCAACTTAAGGATAATAATAAAATATGACCAACTAAAAGTGCTTACAGCAGTTCAATCGTGTCAAGCCTTTTGAGCCTGCATCCCCTCATGTTATGCTTGCTAAGCGGTAGTAGCTTACGCTTGTTTTATTTTAATACTTTGGCAAAATCCCGGATGGGTACCAGATGGAGGTTCTTCATGGAGTTTTCCATGTGGTGTTAGCCTTGTGATCAACCAGTTGACGATTCCTGTGGTGTTGGAGGCTTCGCTAGAAGAATAGAGTTATAGTATATATTGTAAAGTAAGACTTTGTCTTTTGTGACAAATATTTATGCGCTATATAATAAAGACATTGTCTTTGATATTACCCCTTCATTTTTAACTATATGTATGAATTGAATTTCTGGGCACACATATAGTGTGTACCTGATTTTGTCATTAAAACCAGATGCTACCAAAGGCCAGGGGATGACAAGGTCATAGTCACTTTGTATTTTTTACATTTTTCTAAAAAGGTGACTTGAGAACTTCTCTAGCGATTTCATTGATATACATATGCTAGATTGTGTTAAGAGACACCAAATTTATGAGATTGGTGACAGCCAGCGTCCAACAAATCAATTAATCGACAGCAGTCAGCACTCAGCAGGTTCATTGTACTGAGATTCAACAGTTGGACAGACTTGGAAACTTTATTGTCTGCGGAGCCCGGGGCCTACCTTTTGGGAGAAGGGTTTTGGTTCATTGACGTCAACTCGAAACTGCTAATTAAATATTTGTGCTGACGTTGCATTAGTAATGTAGTATGAGATGTTTGTAGCTTGACTTCTTAGCTCTTATATGCTCCTTACAATTTCTTTTTTCAAAAAACTTTGCCTGCAGAATACATATAGAGTAACTCATATTTCTCTTAGTATAAATGTATTTTTTTTGGTGAATTGTAGTGATGTTCGACCTTATTGTGTTTTTTCACCATATACATTTGTTTGTTGTAACTTCGGCCAGGACTGTTGTTCTGCAAAACCAAATTAATTATCAGGAGCGAGTATCGAATCATTTCATTAACCTGGAGAAGTAAGCAATTAGTGGCAGGTGCATTGTACGTAAGTACTAGCATAATTTGGTCAAATGCGTGTTGTTTGGAGTTTTACGTATCTGAATATGTGTTGGTCTGGCAACCATGCCTGTGACGATCAAGGGGTCAGTTGACTAGTAACTGCCAACAACCCAGGATTCGTTGATTACCAATTGTGCTGACTGTGAAGAAGTAGTTGACTATGGATACTTTACTCTCACTTGTTACCAGTTACCACCCTTCCTGTTGACCTTTACATTATCAGATGATTCGACCAGTTTCCTTGCCCTATTCTTACTTCTTGTTCTCCCCAACGGCCTGTCGTCAGAATTTTAGTAGATGAAAAGTGAGTGTAAATATAAGAGTTAAATACACCGTAGGTCTATTAACTTTTGGTGTCGTGTCATATAGGTCTATCAACATTCAAACTGTATTTTTTGGTCCATTAATTTTTGGTGGTGTGTCATCTGCGTCCATCAACTTTTAAACTGCATTTAATAGACCGGTTAAAAAGTCTAGGGACCTAAAAATACAATTTGAAAGTTGATGGACCTGGATGACACACCACCAAAAGTTAATAGACTAAAAAATACAGTTTGAAAGTTGATGGACCAGGATGACACACTACTAAAAGTTAATAGACCAAAAAATACAGTTTAAAAGTTGATGGACCTAGATGACACACCACCAAAAGTTAATGGATCTGAAAATATAATCTTTTCTGAGCTGACATTGCGAGGAAACTAGCAGGAATGCTCCATTCGTCCATTGTGAGTAAACACCAACGATGTGTGGGCTCATATGTACAAATATCGATCCGTTTGTCGTCATATGTTTTTGTTTGGTCAAAACCTTCTCATATATTGAATATGTTCGTTGACATTACTTTGCACTTATCAGTGTAAATTACAGGCTGACCTTTAATTTATATTTGTATCCCCATACAAAACTGTAGCCTTTGACTTTGCTTTAATTGGCATTGGCTTACTTGAGTTCCTTGCATGATTTGTTTGCGTATTAAAACCGGAAGACACATTGACATTGCTCCAGGAAATAAACGCTTCTGCAGCTACATGCTTACTACTCCGGCCGGTTTACTTAATTCATTTGTGTACACACACGGAGCAGTCTGTTACCTGCTCTCCTGCTGATAATTGTCAACAGTCATGCAGTGCACACAGTTCTATTAGAGTAGCATCAAGTCAAATAGGCATCAGCGAATTAGAGTAAATAACTCCAAGATCACAGAAGACTTTATTTCTTTACGGCAAGCATGAACTCAGTGACAAGTTAATTAAGATAGATGTCCGGCTATCAGCTGACGTAGCCCACATGACAACTGCCTATATAAACTGCAAAACTCCAAGCCTGGACCAAGGCAACACCAAAGTTCAGAAATCCAAACCCAACAAGTCGACAACCTTTTCACGTCTGAAGATGAAGATGAGGATGGGTGCTCATGATCTCAAGTTCAAGGAGCTCAGAAGGGCGCTGAAGCAGCAGAAGGCCAGGCTCTACATCATCCGCCGATGCGTAGCCATGCTCATAACCTGGCATGATTGATCAAGCAGTTAGGAGGCAGTAAATGTTTCGACATGCCTTCTCTATTTCTTTGTTTGTTGATAGGCTTCTGTTAGCTGCTGTTTTGCCCTGAATTCTGTGAGATATATGTAGTGCATGTACATAGTTTGGATGAGTATCCAAAATCAGAAATGAAACTGGAGCATGATACTAAAGGCTACCAAGTTGTGGACAGTGCACAGGTAGCCACAGAGAGATCAAAGCTTCATACTTGATGCCACTCCGTGGTATGAACAATTGATTTGGTCAAGTAACCAGTCGTTATCATTTTCAGAGATTATTTAGTTTATTTTGGTTGAGAACTTTGTCCCAAGCTTACCGGCCTGTGTTTCCGGTTGATCCAGCCTCAGTGGAGCAGGGGTCTCAATTGAATGAGAAATGATCCATCAATCATTTTGCTAGCAAGGAATGGCAAGTTGGTGGTAACCAATAACCATTGTTTCTATTAAAGCCAATCACATAAAACTTAAGAAAGAGTGTTCCATTACTTCATTTATCTCTTTTATTCACTATAACAGAATACTGGCATATAGAAATGTGACGAGCTTTGCTGCGTTATTCCAAAATAATTGTAAATCATTCATTTAATTAGTTTGAATGGTTATAATTATCTGTTACTCACTCCGTCCCAAATTCTAAGTCATTTCAACTTTTTTGAGAGACAAAGCATCTTAAGTTTGATCAAATTTATATAATATAATAATAACATTTATGGTAGCAAATAAGTATCATAAGATTCTTCGTTAATTATATTTTCATAGTTTACCTATTTTATGTCATAAATTTTTGTAATTCTCTCTATAATTTTGGTCAAACTTGAGATGCTTTGATTCTTCAATAAAGTTGGAATGACTTATAATTTGGGAGGAAAGAAGTACCATCTAAGAGGTAACACGTGAATATTTATTTATTTATTTATTTATTTATTTATTTTGTAGAATAGGATAAATAAGGAAAGAAATTTTTTTAATCCAATTATGTATGCGTGATCTATTAGACATGGTAAATTTTTTATTTTGCAATTCTCGATGTGACATTGACTGATTAGCGTGTTTGCCTTTTTATGCATGTAGCAAGCTCCGTGTTTGCCTTTTTCGTTTATTTTTTTTTCTGAAACGCCGATAGGATAGAAAATAGAAATGGATATCCGAATTTTCGTATCCACTAAAACTAATAATATGGATATTTGTATTCATAGTCATTTTAATATGATACTAAATGGACGTATCTGAATTCACTTTTCAGTATTTTTCCCTATCCGATTTTAGATCAGTATTCCACAAAAATATGTAAGATCCAAAATTTATCCGTATCCGTGAAGAACAAATTATAATAAATATATTTAAAAGTTTTCTCTCAATAAAAAGTGACTAATTATTTAATTTTAATGTTACTATTGTTGCATTGAAATTATCTGATAGTATATTTATAAATAAATTTTAATATCAATTTAATATTATTAATGATACATAAAGGTTAAATTAATCATAGTATTTTTTAATTTAGTTTAAACCTAATATATGTTTTGTTGTAAATTATATAATTTATAATTTCATGATAAATATTATATAAATAATGATTGAATAATTAAATATTTAATTATTAAGTATTTGTTGATAACTATTTTATTTTTATGAGCTGTCCGTTGTCTATGTTATATAACCACGTCTTTAATATCTACTTGTGTTATAATTTTGTCGTTACAAAAACATTGACAAATTATAATGGCTACTTGTTGTCTACAAGTCTTATTTGAAATTCTTCGCTTCCTATTATTTTATTAAATATTATCTATTATATTTTGGTTCAGTTTGATATTGATGATTATTAGAAGTGTACTTTGATTTTATTTTACTTGGTTATCAATGAATTTAGTAGTAAAATTCTATTGATGTATGTTGAATTTAACAATATGCATTTTGAGTTGAATTGAGTAAATATCCGAATTGAAATATGGATCCGAGATATCCATTTTGTATTCGTATTCGAAAATATCCATATCCGTATTCGAATTCGAATTAAAATATGATAAATGTGATATCTGATTCCTTGTGAATCCAATCCGTTTACATTCCTAGTGGCCGAGGCAAAATTTCTTGCGAAAAATATTTCGTCCAACTAAGACATCACTCGGTTACGGTTTTCGTTTTTCTGTTTTCACGTGCGAGTCCTTCTCCTGCTCGCATATGTTTCGTATCTTCCGTCGGGGTGTCTCAGGATGTGCTGTCCTCCTCGTCCAGGGTGGTGTCCGTGAGACCGTGACTACCCATTCCATGTTTTATTTTATTTTGTTTGTCTTTTCTAATGAGGGAACTATCCTTTTTCTTATATTATAAAGATAAAGTTAAAGAAATAATACAGTATTACGTTTGAAACTCTAACCTTAATAAATAATTAGGTATAGATATGAATCAGTTGATGGTCTAACTAATTAAATTGTAAATTAAAATCTTAAGCAAATTGTCATCAAATCTAATCAAAATAAACATTTCTCCAAGCTATTTGCATACCAATGCAACTCTTTAAGTTCTCCGCAAATACCAATGCAGCTCTCGACAAGTGCTGGCACGTGGAAGTCGAGACACGATGATGACCAACCCTTGTCAACTTTAGTTCTAGATATATTAAAATTACATATTTTTATGGATTCTCAAAAGAAGTCACCGAACTTTGATATCTAACTCTACCAACACATGGATAGTATGAAAACTAAAGTTACAATACATTTGTAGATAAATATTTAGTGCCCTACGATGAAAGAAAAAAATCCTATCAACATTGTAATTTAATTCAATACATAACTAATACAACATTGTCATATTATTTCCAATATTAACTTATATTACGGATACAAAGATCATCATATAATAGGAAGATCTTTGATTCAACAATACTACATACCACGCCTCGTACGCCGCCGCCGCCACAGCTCCTCGCTTCGTCGCCGCCGCAGTAGCATCTAGATGAAAGCCCTAGTTTGGTTTTGGCTAATTGATAAAACCTAAGTACTAACCTTTATCATAAGTGTCATATGATCAAGGTTGGTACATACCAAGTGATGGAGCATGGTGATGAAGTCCATGGAGATGGAGATGGACATGTGTTGAAGATGATCAAGCTCAACTTGGAAAAGAAGAAAGAGAAAAACAAAAACCAAGATGATCAAGGCAGATGTATCAAATAGGTTTTTGTTTTGGCACTCAAGACACCATAGAGGGTGTGAGTTTATTTAGGATCGATAGCCGTACTATAAATAGGAAAAATCTTCGGCTAAACGGTTTATCGAGTGCCACTAGGTGACATGATTCTTGCTTATGCATTTAGGAACCTAGTGCGCTAACCTTGATCCTTGTAAATTACTTTAAAAAATACTAACACACGTGCACATAAGTTCTACACTTTGTGGTTAGCAAGTTGAAGCAAGGGTGAAGCGGTTGTGGACTTAGAAAAAGAAAAAGAGGAGAAGGTCAATGACCGGACGCTGGCCTTGGGGTAACCAGACTCACCCGGGCACGTGCGGTCATTTATAAGCAGCGCAACGTAGTGTCACACCCATTTTTAAGGATAAAATTGAATGCACTAAACTCATGTGTGCCCAGGGATCAATCACACACACAAGTTGACAAATTATAAAAAGTATCATCACGGTGTATCTTACCTCACGAATAATAATATCACATAATCTTACACAACACAGCGGAAGATAAAATGTAAACTCTCTCGTGGAACTCCATCACAGGGAAGGTCAACTGGTTGACCACAAGCCTAATAATCCTTAGGAAACTCCTCATACCCGTTGCCATCTGTTATCCATCTGGGATTTTTATCCAAATATAGAAAGTAAACAAGCGTAAGTACTTCCCGTACTTAACAAGATAACACGGGGTTATGTAGCTCAAAAAGGATGACACTAGTTTACTGCAGTTAGCAATTTTAGTAAGTCAAGATTTTATTATCAAGTTTAATCAAGTTATGCTTAAGCACCCATTTAATCCCACATAAGCAGATATTAGAATCATTTGCATCATATTATCATTGTATACCATCATAAATGAACTACAATGAGTAACCATTTATTCTGTGAGTTTTCTGGGCCGTTCGTGACCGTGAGCACGGTTCTTAATAGTTTGTAACCCTTTGTAGAGGTGGTGCACATTCACCGCGAGTCGTGATTCCCATATACCCGGATTAATTACTCCCATGTCACTGCCAAGGTGAGCGGGCAGGGTACACTATGAAGCCATTTCATAGGTTTCTCTAATAGGTTAGGGCCGCTAGGTTTCCTCGGTAGGCAGATGTAGGAACCCCCCTTTTCTATGGCACATATCCATCGCGGCTATACACATAGGAACAGAGGTAGCCCTATACCCAACGTGGCAAGCCCCTTTTGTGCCATAAAGGTAACCTCTAACAAGCTAGAAAAGGTCCTATTACTGAGCTAAAGTCAGAGCCATATGACTCTCACGGTTGCACTGTCAGTCCCAGCTTTTACCGATAGATAAGTCCTTATGGAGGGCCGAGAGCAACATGATCAAAAGTCATTTGCACCTTCGCCCTATGAATCAGTTGTTATAAATCATGTTTTACTTTTAGTTCCATAGAACCATTAACCATTGTATAGATCATGTTCAGTTAGAGCGCTAGCAATCTACCCATATGCAATTAACCCATAGGAGTCAAGGAAACGTGTCATCAAATAACTAGTATGTCCTTATGGTTATCAAAGTTAGACACATGCACATGAGTGAATGATTAAAGTGAATAGGACATCAAGGTAGGCCCATGCTATACTTGCCTTGGTTAGCAAACTCCTGCTGATCCTGCTGGTCGTCAAAGTACTCCTGGTCACCAACGTTCTCCTCACCGTCTAAACACGACCAACACAGCAATATACAACATTCCAGGAGCATTCATGCAAAGCAAACAATACTATAGTTAGAATAGTACACCAGCAGTATAGAAAATAAATTGAAATGTTTATGAAAAGAATCTACGTCTCGCTACGATCACGGCAACGCGAAGTTCACGAAAAACGGAGCTAATACGCGAAAGTTATGGTTTAAATAGGATTTCCTATAGCAATTTATTTAATTAAATCTAACCATGAAATTTAAAAGTTGCAAACATGATTAACAGTGGTACGGACACGTGGATTATGAAATTACGAAACTAGCGCGATTTGAACGGGTCAATTCAGAGCTAAAACGAAGTTTTTATGAGCAAAACAAATCTAGTGGCACTTCTGTAAATACTAAAAACGTATTTTGGACTAAAACAGTATACTTTACGTCTTCAAAATGAGAAAGCGTACTCTGGAAATGTGCTTTGGACTGCGGGTTAGGACTTAGAAAAACTCAGGGTCTCTTTAGCAATTATGCCAGGGCGAAAGGGTATCGGCCATTGGTGGCCGTTGGATCAAGAACGGACGACTCGGATTAGAGAGGGGAAGAGAGAGAAAGGGAGGCGCCAGCCAGAACAGTAACTCTGGTGCGGCTGAGCCATGGATGGCAGTGAGAGCTCGCCGGCGTGCCGGAAACAAGGCCTATGGGCCACGGTTCGAAGAACCGAGGGCACCGGTAGAAAGAGGGGGAGCAGGGGATCTCGGTCAGGCCGATACGGTGGCCGAAGGATGCGGCCGAGGCGGCGGTCGCCATGGCCGGCAACATGAAGCTATCAGACGCATGCGAATAGAGCTCAAATGGCCATGAAACAAGAAATTGAGAGCATAGGGGGAAAGAGGGGAGCACGGCGAAGCTCACAGCGGGGAAAACTGATGTCGACGGTGACTCGGAGACGGCGGACCACGTGGAGGCGGACGACGGATTCCGGTGCGGCAGTTGTAGCTTCCACAGGCACTGGTGAATAGGAAAATGGAGCAGGGATGAACAGCAGGGAGGGCGGCGGGGTCCCAGCTCGCTTTTGTAGAGGCCAGGCGTGGGGGCGCTACCACGACGCGTGACGTGGGCATGGAGCGGCGGCAGTTGCGCTGACGCGAGCACAGTGGTTGTCGGGAGGAGGAGGACGACGCTGACACGTGGGCCCAGGCTGGCAGCGGCTGAGGGCGGGCGACGGGCGCATGGTGCTAGGCCAAGCAGGCCGAGGCAGTTGCTTCCGAGCTGGACTGGTCTAGGAAGGGAAGAGGGGAGGGCGAGTGGGCAGCGGGGAAAAGGCCTACGGGCCGAATGAGGAAGAGAGGGGAGAGAAGAAGGAAATTCTCTTTTCTTTTTCCAAATAAATTTTCCAAACTCATTTTCAATTTGAATTTGAATTCAATTCAAATTTTAGTCAATGCTAATCATTACAAAAACAAATGTGCAGTAGCATGAATACATCAACATGTTTCTATCCTTATATTTACTTTTAATTTCATAAAAATATTATTTCCTAAATTTGAATGCACATATAATTGCATAAATAAATGAAATTTACTTATTTTAAAAGAATGAGAATTTTTGGATGTTACAATTCTACCCCCTGAAGATGAATCTCGTCCTCGAGATTCGAGGTGATTGCTTGCTCAAACAGTTGGGGATAGGACTTTCTCAGATCCTCTTCTCTTTCCCAAGTGGCCTCATCCTCTGTATACCGATTCCACTACACCTTGCACATCTTTATAGTTCGCCTTCTTGTAACTCTTTCTATAGTTTCCAAGATCTTTATCAGATACTCTTCATATGTAAGATCTTCCTTAACAGTAAGCTCTTCCAAAGGAATCTACTCTTCTGGTACTCTCAAACACTTTTTCAATTGAGAAACATGGAACACATCATGCACACCTGACAAACTTTCAGGACAGTTCCAATTGATAGGCTACTTCTCCACGTCTCACTAGGATCTTAAAAGGTCCAATACACCTTGGTGCCAACTTTCCTTTCATATTGAATATTTTCACACTTCTCATTGGTGACACCTTCAGGTACACATAATCTCCAACTTTGAAAGTCAGCTCTCTTCTGCGAGTATCAGCGTAACTCTTCTGTCGGGACTGAGCCACTCTCAAGTTGTCTCTAATCATTCTCACTTGTTCTTCCGCGTCTCTAAGGACATTGGGTCCAAACACTTGAGTTTCACCAGTCTGATTCTAGAACAAAGGTGTTCTACATTTACGTCCATACAACGCCTCAAAAGGTGCCTATCTTGAGACTCTTCTGATAACTGTTGTTGTATGAGAACTCTGCATATGGCAGACTCTTATCCCAACTATTACCATACTGTAGTGCACGAGCTCTCAACATATCTTCCAAAATCTAGGTTGATCCTTTCTGTCTGTCCATTAGTTTGTGGGTGGTAAGCAGAACTGAAATTCAACTTTATCCCCAAAGATCTATGTACTTTCTACCAGAATTGCGATGTAAACTGAGTGCCTCTATCTAACACAATTTTCTTGGGAACACCATGTAAGAACACTATTCTTTCCATGTACAACTCTGCTAGCCTTGCACCGTTATAGGTAGTCTTGACTGGTGAAAAGTGAGCAACCTTGGTGAGTCGATCCACTATTACCCATATTGAATCATAACCTCTTTGAGTGCGAGGCAAACCTACGATAAAATCCATACCAACTTCTTCCCATTTCTATTCAGGACTCTTCATTGGTTGTAACAACCCTGCAGGTCTTTGATGCTTAGCTTTCACTCTTTGACAAGTGTCACACAAAGCCACATACTCTGCCACATCTCTCTTCAAACCATACCACCAATACTTCTCCTTGAGATCCAAATACATCTTGGTACTTCTGGGATGTATGGAATAGGCAGATTCATGTGCCTCTTATAGAATTGCATCACGGATAGCCTTCACTTTAGGTACACATATCCTTTTTCCTGAACAAAAGAGTACCATTCTCATCCATCCTGAATCCTGGTGCCTTTCCAAGCACTACATTCTCCACTATCTCTTTTAGTTTTTTATCCTCCAATTGACCCTTGCGTATCTCTTGCTCCAATGTAGGCTCTATCACCAATTCCATTGCATTAGTGACAAAACTCAAGTTGAGATGCTCCATTTCTGCACACAACTCTGCTGACATAAATGTCATCCCAAGTCCATTAGCATAACTCTTCCTGCTAAGTGCATCAGCTATGACATATGCTTTTCCTGGATGATAATGCACTTCCAAATCATAGTCTTTGATCAATTCTAACCAACGACGTTGTCTCAGATTCAGATCTGATTGGGTAAAGATATACTTCAAACTCTTGTGATCTGTATAGATATCACTCTTATCCCCAATTAGATAATGTCTCCAGATTTTCAAAGCATGAACCATAGCTGCCAATTCCAAGTCATGAGTAGGGTAATTCAACTCATGCTTCCTCAATTGTCTAGATGCATATGCCACCACTCTTCCTTCTTGCATAAGCACACATCCAAGGCCCAAACGGGATGCATCACAATATATAGAGAAGTTCTTACTTAAGTTGGGCAAAATCAATACTGAAGCTGTAGTCAATCTCTTCTTTAGCTCATCAAAGTTTACCTGGCATTTATCAGACCATACATATTTAGCATTCTTTTCCAACAGAGCTATCATAGGCTTAGCAAGCTTGGAAAAACCTTCAATGAATCTCCTGTAGTATCTAGCCAATCCCAAAAAGCTACGAATCTCACTTACATTGATTGGTGGCTTCCAATACAACACATCTTGCACTTTGCCTGGATCCACTGCTATTCCACCATTGAAGACAACATGACCCAGAAAAGAGACCTCCTTCAACCAAAACTCACACTTGCTCCACTTAGCATACAACTTATGTTCTCTAAGCTTTTGCAAGACCAACCTTATATGTTCAGCATGTTCTTCTTCAATCTTGGAGAATATCAGTATGTCATCAATGAATACCACCACAAATTTATCGAGAAACTCCATGAACACCTTATTCATCAGATACATAAAGTATGCAGGTGCATTTGTCAATCCAAAAGACATAATGGTATACTCATACAAGCCATACCGTGTAGTGAATGTTGTCTTGGGTATGTCCGAGTTTCAAATCTTAAGCCGATGGTATCCTGAGCGGAGATCAATCTTGGAGAACACATAGGCTCCTCTCAACTGATCAAACAAATCATCAATCCTTGGCAAAGGGTATTTATTCTTGATTGTAACCTCATTAAGTGAATGGTAATCCACACACATCCATTGACTACCATCCTTCTTATCCACAAAGATCACAGGTGCCCCCCACGGGGAAGAACTAGGGCGTATGAAACCTTTTTCTTGCTACTCTTTTAGTTGTTTCTTAAGCTCTTCTAATTCATTAACCCCCATTCTATAGGGACATTTAGCTATTGGTGCAGTTCTAGGTAATAATTCAATAATGAATTCAATGTCTCGATCAGGTGGCATACCTAGCAAGTCATCGGGGAAGATATCCGGGAACTCCTCCACAATATGATCTTGTTCATTGGCATCACCATCCAACTGATTCACAGTGGCTGTTGGCTGAGCTTGCACTACCACTTCTGCACAAATTCTATCTCCATTGGGTGATGTCACAACAACAAATTTCTCCTGACACTGAATCACTGCCCGGTGTTGTTTCATCCAATCTATTCCTAGAATAAGATCAATTCCCGCTGTTCTCAACACAATAGGTTTCACTTTGAAGTCTACCCCCTTAAGGAAATGCTAGTTGAGGTACTCCAATAAGAAGCGGGCATACTACCTCCCGGTGAATTTACTAGTATGGGGTTTTTCATGGCACATAAAGGTATGCTATGCATTCTAACAAAAGCTTGGCAAATAAATGAATGCGAAGCACCAGAATCAAAAAGTACTATAGCAGAAATAGAGTTGACGCTGAATGTACCCAACATGACCTCGGGCAGTCTCCTAAGCTGCATCAGATGACACATAGTTCACCTTCGTAGTGTGAGGTGGTCGAGCGTTGAACTTCTGATTGCTAGTCTATTTTGAGGAGCTTGCTGGTTCTGCTTCTTTGGACACTGATGAGCATAGTGACCTACTTCTCCACAGCGGTAGCATGCATTAGGGTTATTGGGTGCACCACTCTTCACAGGAGCATTGTTGGGCATTCCTTGGTGTGTTGCTAGATTGCCAATCTATTGCGGGGGACGCTGATTATCATACTGTTGCTGGTACTGTGGGCATTGCTAGAACTGATTACGCTGAGGATACTGACCACTAGTTTCCCTGGTTAGATGGTCCTTGATTCCTCTGCTGAAAACCCTGCTAAGGATAGGCACTGTGGACGGGTGTTGCTTCCAGAAGCTTGCCCTTGAAGCCTCCTCTTCTTGGCTTCCATCTCTTTGCACTTATCATCAATCATAATAGCATGGTTCACTAATGACTGAAAGTTGGGGTAGGTGTTGGACATCAGCTGGAGCTGCAGGCCATCATAAAGTCCCTTGAGGAAACGACATTGCTTCTCCTTATCCGCAGCTACATCATTTGGAGCATAGCGTGACAGTTGAGCAAACTTGTCACGATACTCCGCCACAGTCATGGATCCTTGCTTAAGGGATCTAAATTCCTATTGCTTCAATTCCACCAGTCCATTGGGGATATGATATGACAGGAAGTTGTTCTTGAATTCCTACCAGGTGATAGCAGTAGCATTGTTGGGGTGTCCATACTAGAAAGAATCCCACCAATCCTGAGCTGCTCCCTGGAGTTGACCAGATGCATACAACACCTTCTCAAGATCATTGCATTGTGCCATATTAAGTTGCTTCTCCACAGCACGCAACCAATCGTCTGCTTCCAAGGGGTTTGAGGCATGGGTGAAAACTAGAGGGTGACCCTTCATAAACTCTCCACGCTTATCTCTGACTTGAACAGGCGGTGGTCCTCTTGCAGGTTCGTTATCCAAGTGTTGCATCATAGCTTGCATCAATTGCGCTTGCATTCCCATCAATTGTTCCATAGTCACTGGTGGAGGTGGTGGTGGATTTATGAGAGCATCACGTCCACGACCATGGCCTCTGCCTCTTCCTCCTCTTGCGGCCATCTGCTTTCCAACAAATGCGCAAAATTTTAGAGATTTTCCATTTATAGAGAGCTTATAAAGATAAGGAACAATGCTGAAAATTTTCTGGACTAAGATTCAAATACAGTAGTTCAGTAAATCTGTTATAACTCGAGTTTCAGAGATCCAACAGTAGGTGTACCAAGAACGGTTGGAAAGCTTAGGAGATCAGCTACAACTTTTATTTAGATCACTTTTACAGATTCTGAAATACACATGGTCAAAAACAGCGCTAAACCGAAACTGTTCTGGGTTCCAGTCTGCGCAAATACCTCAACTTGTGACAGCTAGATCTCACAAACCTAAACATCTATTGACGTGATTCTAGAGACATTTGAAAGATACAGAAGTCTAGTTATCTCCAAAAAAAATTCAGAATTTTTGGCAGCCCAGATTTCGAGATACGAGATAAAGAACATAGGTTGCTCCAGAAAACAGCACAACAGAGATAAGATAAAGCAAACCCATCTACATTAAGAACATCATCTAAACTTATGGTTCAAACCTAAGGAAGTTGTGGACATGCCCACAAACCTCCAGCAATCAAACAAACTCCAAATCATCCAAGTTCATAATTAAAAACATCTAATCATTAAAGTTCACAAGACCAACAAGTCTAGACATGACTCACGAACTAACAACGTTGTAACATTAAACAAGGCACCTAACACCTATGGGGCGGTGTCAATCATGGTGAACGACCGGTGCTTCTTCTTGTAGATCGGTGGCTGCCCAAGTTGAGCATGTAGTTCATCAACTTGCTTCTAGAGGCGTCTCTTGGCCCTCTATGATGCTCGCAGCTCTCCCTTGACCTCTTCATCTACCCCCTGCATGGCACTGGACATGTTGCACTGTTGCTTCTAGAGTTGGTTCACTCTCTGGTGGAGCCAGGACCTGCCAAACACCCTCATGATCATTGCAAGGAAGGAACCTAAAACGATCCTCCTTCGTGGCCTCAAAACGACGACCATGGTAGTAGATGTAGGTGTCCTGCGCTGCATCTTCCATGCCATCCAATGCATGGGCCCTTCTGGCAGTGGCACGGTGGACAGTCTCCACCTCATGTCCATTCTTTATGTCATTCCAAGCAGTGACAACCAGCTCTACCTTCCAAAAGGTTGCCTCCAAAGGATGCTGGTACTCTACACAATGATAGTTGATGGAGGCATGCAGATCAGGGTAGTAGTCATCCAGTACATGAGTAAGGAGGGTGTGGTAGTAGGCCATCTCTGGGGCTGGCTTGAAGTAGTACTTGCACTTCCAGCCTATCTCCTCATCCACCACAGGGACAGCTGGGGATGGCACAGGTGTAGGTGAAGTAGCTGATGACTCCGCTTGGGTAGCTACAGTAGGATAGATAGGTGCAACAGCTGGAGTAGGAGTAGGTGCAGGTGTCGGGGTAGCCATCTCCTCATCGTCAGAGATGATCATAATCTCCTTCTCCGCTTGTGGAGCACGAGGGGTGAACAAGGCACAGTAGCCTGCAGTGCTATGGCGGGCGGTCTTCAGGTTATGAGACATCTATAGATTTAAAGTGAGATAGAATTAGAATCAACAATTTTATATAATAGATTAAGGTATGAAAAGCATACATGTTTTAATAAAATAACAAGAATAAGACAGTAAGCATGAAACCAGAGGAGCAAAGATGCTAAAACGACCGTTTCTAACTAGGCTTGCGTCCTACAGTCAACACGGCTCTGATACCAATTTTGTCACACCCAATTTTAAGGATAAAATTGAATGCACTAAACTCATGTGTGCTCAGGGATCAGTCACACACACAAGTTGACAAATTATAAAAAGTATCATCACGATGTATCTTACATCACGATTAATAATATCACAGTCTTACACAACACAACGGAAGATAAAATGTAAACTCTCTCGTGGAACTCCTATTACAGGGAAGGTCAATTGGTTGACCACAAGCCTAGTAATCCTCAGGAAACTCCTCATACCCGTTACCATCTGTTACCCATCCGGGATTTTTATCCAAATATAGAAAGTAAACAAGCATTAGTACTTCCCGTACTTAACAAGATAACATGGGGTGATGTAGCTCAAAAAGGATGACACTGGTTTACTGCAGTTAGCACTTTTAGTAAGTCAAGATTTTATTATCAAGTTTAATCAAGTTATGCTTAAGCTCCCATTTAATCCCACATAAGCAGATATCAGAATCATTTGCATCATATTATCATTGTATACTGTGGGGGTATTAACCCCTATACCCTTGCGGCTAGGCTTGGGCCAGCCCGGATCGATGGGTCCGGTCCACCAAAAGACGACGTGCGGCCCAGCCAACCTGATCGGAGTCCCGCACAAGGAGTCAAGGTGGATTTGGCGATCATGCAAGATCCTGGTCGGTTAGAATAGGAATCCTTATCCGGCCACATATGGCAATTGTAACTGGCTAGGATTAGTTTCCAGATCAATAACCCTGCCCCCCGGACTATATAAGGCGGGCAGGGGATCCCTTCTAAAAAACATCTCTCATTGACATACAGCAATACAAATCAGACGTAGGACGTAGGTATTACACCTTCTTAGCAGCCGAACCTGGATAAAACCTCATGTCTGTCTTACGTCACCGTCTTGTTTGTGGCTTGCGCATCTGTCTGTCGGTAATCTACTACCTTGGGCATACCCCTAGGTAGACTGTCCGACCATATTTCAGTCGACAGTGGCGCGCCAGGTAGGGGGTATGCGTACTGCTCTCCAAGCAAACAAGATGGTCATCATCTCTGGCTCCATGGCTACACCGAACTGGCCTCATGTTCACTATCGGCCAGATCACCTGGACCACCGGCTCCGACAACTTCATCGCCATGGCCACGGAGGAGGCGTGGATTCAGTCTGCGCTGACCACTGCTTCACCTGCATTGGCTATGGCTCCGACCATGATGGGTACGACTCCGACCATGATGGATCTAGCTCCGACCATGGTACATCTGGCTCCAACCAGGCCTACATCGTCTTCAGCCACACCGATGACTCGTCGTCCGCTTCTCCGCTACAAAGGGAAGCAGATCGACAACACCAACCTGCTTGACTCTATCGATGGGGTCGGCACCAAACTTGCTGAAACCCTAGCTCTGGTAAGTACGATTCAAAGTCAACCTAATGAGCAGGTAACCGCTCCCCACAATAGATCTACCCGACCAGCTCGGACCAATCATCCTGCACGACTTGGTACAGATCTCATGGTCATATCTACTCCTGAAGGGTGCTTCGCTCGTTGCCAGCCAGCCTCCGCGATGGGTCTCTGGCTCTCTGAGTATGAAGCCTCGATGGAGAACCACTAGGTCAGCCCTATGGCCTGCGAAACGCTGCCTCCAGCTACGCGTATAACCTACAACGCCGCTTGGGTCTATGTTTTATGCACTGACCTTGGCCGAAGCCAGTGCAACTTCGTCAACATGATCCGGACTGAAGATTATCAAGAAGGATCCATCCACACAGTCCAAGAGGGCGACTCTAGCTCCTCGTCTAGCATCACATCTAATGCATCTATCCACACCGAGCTTTAGCATCATGAAGACGATGGCGCCAAGTACGATCTGGATCTGCCAGACCACGCCCCGGGGTTTTCACAATTCTTGTCTTTCCTGCCAAGATGAGGGGATTTGATCCATGTTGTCAGCAATGACGAACTGCCAGCGGTTGGCGAAACAGAACAAGAAAGGACTGCGCGCGAAGCACGCAATATTGACCGGTTTAATCACCGACAAATCGAAGCTGAAGCAGACCAGGAGGCGACGCATAAGGGTCTAGCCACGTGACCTCAACGATGCTTTCGACAGGGTGGGGGACAAATAGGTCTTTAGGACTCCAAGTGCTAACGTAGCCGTCGCCATGGCGACAATACAACGGCTACCCAACACCCCGGAAACCCAAGCGATTTGTGATGAAATACAAGCCTATCCGATGGCTGCCATGGCCCAGACCGCAGAGATTGTAAATCAAGTCCGGGCTCCATCTGTCTCAGTCGAGTCAAGCCACAGCCGCTAGCTCCCAAGTCGCTCATAGCCACTCAACCCACATGGCTCACGCAACAATGACCCATCAGACAACCGTCAAGGCGGAAACGATGGCCACGATGGTGGTCAGGATGACAACCGCCATCGGGAGGACAACCATCGCGACGTCCGGCATGATAATCGCTGAGACAACCATGACAATCGCCGCGATAACCACTGTCGCAGGGCTAATCCAGATGGTAATTGAGATCACCATGATGGCAACAACGATCTCCGCCATTACCTCGGTGGACGCGATCTGTGCGCTCGCATCAACCAGAGAGCCGACGATTGAGCATCCTATGAAAGCTATCGCCGTTTGGAGTATGACACTGCCCATGGTCCGCCAGGTTTGAAGTAGTTTACTCCACACCTTCGCCAAGTCATATGGCCCAAGAATTTCAAGCTCGAGAAACTTCAGAAGTACGACAGCAAGGAAAACCCCGAATTATGGGTCATGCTCTACGAAACTGCGTGCAGATCAGCCATGGCTGACGAGCATGTCATGTCTAACTACTTCCCAGTCGCTGTTGGCCACGCAGGTCACCAATGGCTGGTCAGCTTGCCGACAAACTACTTTGATTCTTGGCAGGAGCTTAAGCAAGCCTTCATCGACAATTTCATCGCTACTTGTGAACAACCGGGCAACAAGTACGATCTGCAATGGATCCGAGATCAGAAAGATGAGCCACTACGCGAGTTCATCTAGCGTTTCTTAGAGATGCGCATCAAGGTCCCATCAATCTTCGACAATGAGGCAATCGAGGCTTTCATCACTGGCCTCTGCTTCCACGATGCCCTAAGAGACAAGCTCCTCCGGAAGAGACCTAAATCGGTCACAGCACTCCTAGCCACCGCTAAGAAATATGCGGACGCCAATGATGCTAAGAAGATAATTATTGAAGAAGCAGCAAGGGTTCCACACTCCGACCACCTCCCACACCGCGATGACTACCACAACAACCGTGGTTGGAATGACAATTTTGACCGCCGCAACTAGCGCAATGACTCTCGCGACCACCGTGACCAACGGAATCAGCGGACGTCATAATTACAAAGACAACTACGCCAAAGCATTGAAAGGGCCCTGCCAGCTCCATCCTAAGTCCAACCATACCATGGAGAATTGTCACGTTCTCAAGTCTATCTATACGCGTCAACAGACTCCGGATACATCCAACAAGCCTAACGACGTAGGGGAACAGCGCAATGAGGTTAACGACGACGATGATGCAGACCCTCATCATAAGTACGTCAAGCCAACCGATCGCATGCACACCATCATCAGAGGCAAAGTGTCCATCGAGACCAAGCGGGAATGCAAGCTGCTCACCCGAGCTTGCTTGAACGTGGCCAACGTCGACAACCTCCTCGCCGATCCGTGGCTCCCTCCGTGGTCTCACCGCGAAATATCTTTCAGCAGAAAGGACCAATGGGCCGCAATACCTAAGCCAAGACGTTTTCCCCTAGTCCTCGATCCTTGTATCAACAAGGTCCAATTCGATAGAGTACTGATCGATGGTGGTAGCTCCATCGATATACTATTCAAGAATAGTCTGCCCGCCCTGAAGATAGCTCAGGCGGATCTCAAGCCATACGAGGCACAGTTCTGGGGTGTTCTTCCCGGATAGAGCTCTACACCTCTTGGGTAGATTACGCTACCTGTGCAGTTTGGGACCCCGGACCACTTCCGCACCGACTATGTCAACTTCGTGGTCGCTGACTTCAACGGCACCTACCATGCTATTCTTGGTCGACCGTCGCTCACCAAGTTCATGGCCATACCTCATTACAGGTATCTGGTGCTCAAGATGCCTATCGAGAAAGGAGTCCTAACCCTATGAGGCAATGTGTACGCGGCTTACACCTGCGAAGATGACAGTTTCAAAATAGCAGAGGCCCACGACCTCTCTATTCGCATGGCTGAGACCATGCTCGACGCTAAGAAGACCTCAGCCGATCACCTGGAGATCCTAGAGCTCGAGGCTCCATGCAAGAACATCAAGTCCAAGGAGCACAAGGTGATCCAGCTAGTCGATGGCGATTCCAGCAAAACGGCCCTTATTGGGGCCAACCTGGATCCCAAATAGGAAGATGCGCTCGTTAGGTTCTTAAGGAGCAATGTGGATGTGTTCGCATGGAAACCTACCGACATGCCTGGTGTACCTCGGAACTTGATCGAGCACTCCTTGAATGTCAACAGCAAGGCCAAACCTATCAAGCAGAAGCTATGACGGTTCGCTCGTGACAAAAAGGAGGCGATTAGGGTAGAAGTTACACGGCTTTTGGCAGCCGGATTTATCAAAGAAGTGTATCATCTAGAGTGGTTAGCCAACCCGGTTCTTGTATGCAAAAAGAATAATGAATGGAGAATGTGCGTTGATTACATTGATCTCAACAAACACTACCCTAAGGACCCCTTTGGCTTACCTCGCATAGACGAGGTCGTAGATTCAACCGCCAGTTGCGAGCTCCTTTCCTTTCTTGATTGCTACTCTGGTTATCACCAGATCGCTCTAAAAAAGGACGATCATTTCATCACGCCCTTCGGCGCCTACTGCTACACGACTTTGTCATTCGGGCTCAAGAACGCCGGGGCTACATACCAATGCACCATTCAGGCTTGCCTCACAGACGAGATAAAAGATGACCTTGTAGAGGCCTATGTGGATGATGTAGTTGTCAAAACCAAGGAAGCACATACCCTTGTTGACAACCTAAAACGCACCTTTGCAGCCCTCAATACATTCCAATGGAAGTTAAACCCAAAGAAGTGCATCTTTGGTGTTCCTTCTGGTATATTGCTAGGCAACGTCGTCAGTTACGATGGCATATGCCCCAATCTAGAGAAAGTCAAAGTTGTCTTAGACATGAAGCCCCCCAAAAAGGTGAAGGATGTCTAGAAGCTTACCGGATGCATGGCTGCTCTCAGCCGTTTCATATCAAGATTGGGAGAAAAAGGACTACCATTTTTCAAACTGCTCAAAGCATCTGAGAAGTTTGAGTGGTCGGATGAAGCAGACTGCTGCCTTCACGCAGCTAAAACAATACCTTACATCACCTCCGGTCCTCACTGCTCCCAGAGAAGATGAAACTCTCCTACTTTACATTGCGGCAACCAATCGGGTGGTCTCCATTACCATGGTGGTCGAGCGTGATGAGCCAGGCAACGCCTATAAGGTACAGCGGCTGATTTATTTCATCAGTGAGGTACTCAACGAATCCAAGACCAGGTACCCACAGATTCAGAAACTGCTCTACGCCATACTGATAGCATCCCGAAAGTTGAGACATTACTTCGATGGATATCGGGTGGTGGTCATGACCGAGTACCCTTTGGGGGATATCATTCGCAATAAGGATGCGAATGGGCGCATCGTCAAATGGGCAATGGAGCTATGCCCCTTCTCCTTGGAATTTGCAAGCTATACTACAATCAAGTCTTAGGCACTCGTCGATTTCATCATCGAGTGGACAGACTTAAGCACGCCTGCCTCCCCGGGATTCGACGAGTATTGGACAATGTACTTCGACTGGCTCTCTCAACATTGGTGGTGCGGGAGCAGGAGTCCTCTTTGTGTCACCATCTAAGGAGCAGCTCTGGTATGTCCTCAGGATTTATTTCCCAGCATCTAATAACACCACCGAGTATGAAGCATGCCTTCATGGTTTACGCACTTGCGGTTGATCTTGGTGTTAAATGTCTCTATGTCTATGGAGACTCGGCTCTAGGTCATCAACCAACTCAACAAGGACTAGGACACGACTAGTGAAAAGATGGACGCATAGTGCAAATCGATAAGAAAGCTAGAAGGCAGGTTCTATGGCATCGAGTATATACACGTGGTCTAGGACAAGAACCAAGCAGCAGATGCGCTGTCAAAGTTAGGATCATCTTGAGCCAAAATCCCACATGGCGTATTCGTCCAAGACCTGCTCACGCCTTCCATTGAAGGGGAAGATTCCATAGCAGACAAGCCTCCAGACCAGCAATTGGTGGCTACGGTTCTGGCATCGAGCACCATCGAGCCGCCTTCGACCACTCATAAGCCCGACTGGAGAATACCTTTCATCAATTACTTAACAGATGGTAGTGGTTATACTGATCAGATAGAAAATGAGCGCCTGATACGTCGCAGTAAGTAGTATCTGCTCGTCGAGGGCAAGCTATGGTGAAAAAACACAAAGGAGGAAATCTTGATGAAGTGTATAACCCAGGAAGAAGGCGAACGTCTCCTAGACCAAATCCATTATGGCTCCTACGGTAACCACGCGGCCTCAAGAACACTGGTCGGTAAGGCTTTCCGAGTGGGGTTCTATTGGCCGTTAGCAGTAGTCGACGTAGAAAAGCTAGTCCACCACTGTGAGGGTTGTCAATTCTTTGCCAAGAGAATCCACATACCAGCACATGAGATCCAGACAATACTAGCCTCTTGGCCCTTTGCATGCTGGGGACTGGATATGATCGGGCCCTTCAAACCGGCTCCTGGGAAATTTACATGCGTCTTTGTGCTGATCGATAAATTTTCTAAGTGGATAGAATACATGCCTTTGGTATAGGCATCCTCAGAGAAGGATGTCATGTTCCTCGACCAGGTCATCCACCATTTTGGCATACCCAACAACATCATCACTGATCTAGGTACTCAGTTCACCAGGAACGCTTTTTGGGACTTTTGTGATGAAAGGAGCATAGTGGTAAAATACGTCTCGGTGGCGCACCCTAGAGTTAATGGACAAGTCGAGCGTGCAAATGGCATGATCTTGGATGCATTGAAGAAGAGGATGTATAGAGAAAACGACAAAGCTCTCGGAAGATGGCTCAAGGAGTTACCAGCCGTGGTTTGGGGCCTCAGAACTTAGCCCAGTCGTAACACCGGCGTCTCACCATACTTTATGGTTTACGACGCTGAGGCAGTCCTCCCACCAGATATAGCTTTCAGATCAGCATGGGTAGAGAACTTCGACGAAGGCAAGGTCAACGAAGTACTGCAACAAGAACATTAAAGAGCGGTTCTTCATGGTCGGGGACTTGGTCCTAAAGTGGAAGACGAACCAGGCTGGTGTTCACAAACTCGCAACCCCATGGGAGGGACCCTTCATGATCAAGGAAGTCACACGACCAACATCTTATAGGTTAGCTCACCTGGACAGTATGGACATACCAAACTCATGGCACATCGACAAGCTTAGACGTTTCTATGCTTAACTACTGAGATATGTACTCCTCTTATACTTTCGATTTACTTCAATAAAGCAATTATGATTTCTCCGACCACTCTAATGTGTCACTTCAAATTTTATGGTTATTCTAACTTAGCCAGTAAAAGCCGACCACCACTCCTTCTATGGTTTTCAGAGCAGGCCCTGTCTCTGGTTCCTCCCAACATGTGCATGGGATCTGCTCTCTACGTTACGGGTGATCGGCAGGTCCCCCTTGGTTTGACTTGTCTAGGTCTACGTGTGCACAGGTCACCATACCTCACACTCCGACCACATGGCAAACTAGGGCCGCACAAACCTTTTGGGATGATGTGTCGAGCAAAATGGTACAACTAAACAGAACGTTAACATGTTCTCACTTAGTTACACCAACATAAAGTTTCAAGCTTAAATACATTTTATACAAAGCAAACAAGCTTATAATGATATACAGTTATGTTATTACAAGCTTGCCTGAAGAGGCTCAAGTTTACAATAACACAACTATGTCCTCCTTCTACAGCTCTAAGCCTATTACATTGGCTGGTCGGGGCGTGTGGCGCTTACTGCTCGCTGCTTCTGATATCCTACTCGAGTCTCGGGGACTCTTGTGATTGTCGAGCTGAAGGGGATGGCCCCGCCGATGCCTGGCTGGTCGAGACCACATGCTTCGTTGGTTGGCTTGCAACTGATGGCGTTTCCAGCTGACTTGTCGATGGCGTACCCTGTACAGGTGCTGTCCCACCTCCACACAGGTTAATGTCGCCAATTATCTTTGACGACAAGTCCAGCTGGGCCGTCCGAAGCTCCTCTGCCTTGTCTGGGTCTACCTCCTTTGGGTACCCAGCCTCCTGGCGCTTAAGATTGATCAGGGGGTAGTGGGCATGCACCATGCTTAGTACATGGGCACCTGTGTACTCACCCACCTCCTTCACAAACTCTTGGAACCATCCCCATGCTTGTCTGCATCTCTCGACCAGTCCGAGCTGGGGTGTCCTTGGCTCTTCCTCTGTGAGCGCCGAGTCGATAAGGCCGAGGACAGGCACAATGCCAGTTGCCACTTCTTAGTACCGGTTCTTCCACATGTCTCACTCCTCAGTGGCCTCGAGGCATCGTGCTTTCTAGCCGTCACGCTCTTTGATCACGGCCTCTAGATGCCTCTTGGCATTAACTTTTATAACTAAACACCGTACAAGACATCAAATGTAATGGCACGACAAGACAAGGCAGGTAATAGAATGAGAAAGGTGGTCTAGAATACTTACTTTTAGTTCCTCCTTCATCTTGGTTGTGTGGTCCCGGAGTTTAGACTGGTCGCACGCTAGTTTCTCGTTGTCCTCCCTCAGGTGACCACATTCTGCGGTCACACGGCTATTCTCCCCTTGGAGGCGGGTCACTTCAGCTTCTAAACCTACATTAAAGCTGTTACTGCCAACAATGCAACAACACAAGTTCTACACTTGCTATGATAAGATGAAAACTTACTTGTTTTCTCCCACTCCTTGTTATTGAGCTGGCCGACTAGGTTTTGGTTCTGTGCCTCTCGCTCTGTCCTCTCCTGGTCGGCGGCTTCAAGTTGGCGGCGCAAGTGTTCCACCTCGGCCGCCAGTTCTTTATTGTTCGCCGTGATCCCCTCAATCTAGTCGAAGCACCTCTTTCGGTACTTTGCAGTCTTCATCAAGTCCTGCATATAGACAAGCTAAGTCAGACAGTTCACCTACATAACAGGGTCAAATGGTCAAACCAGACATACCTAGACTTCTGTCACCAGACGCTTTGCCGCTCGTTCAACTTTTAGGGTCTCTTCGACCTCTGGGATTTCTTCATGCATAACCCACTCATCGTTCCGCCAGCACGACACATATACATGTTGTCACTTATCTTAGGGATGGCCCAAGACCTCTTCTACTTTGTCCTCTTCAGCCCCCTATTTAGAGGGTGGCACTGGTCTGGAGTCTGCAGTCTCCGCGACCACCATGGCTTTCCCATGAGCCGTTGCATCGGCAAGAGTGCTCTGTGCCACCTCCGGCTGCTGCTCCTTGGCTTGGTCTGGTTCCCTTGGCGCCAAGGTATCCACCTCAGTAGGGTTAGTGCTCAAAACACTTGTACTTAGCTCGGCTATCTTCTCGACCAGCTGCTCGGGGACTGTCATCGGGCCGCTCGCCTGCTGAGGTTCCGGCGGAGTTTCTTCTATAGGTTCCTCCATGGCTAGCTACTGGGCAGTTTTTTCTACCATTGCTGGCGAAGTCGTGCCGCACCCGGCTAGCTAATCGGGATTTTCGGTGGACGCCGACCTAATATATCAGAGAAAAGTTCAGAAGACAATAGTATTAAATACAAATTATAAGCTTACATCAAAGTTACAGATACTTATAGCTTGGAAGCACAGAATGATGTGGCAAAGGAGCATCTCTTCGACTGCCCCTGCTCCACGTGCTCGGCAGGTTCCACCGGATCTTTTTCCACCACCGGTACAGGCGCTGGGGTTTGATGCTCGACATTTCCCCCGCTTGTCCTCTGTGCTGCAGTGGTCGGTGATATGATCACTGCTGGCACAGAGGAGCCACCCTGCTCCATCGACACCATTTGTCTCCTCCTCTTTCGAGGGACAAGCTGGAAGATGTCCGCATCCTCTCCTTCATCGTCTGAAAGGGGGAAGATGGCTTGGCGCCGTTTGTTGGCAGCCGGCCGCTTGCTAGCAGCTCTGGTCGATGCGTCCTCCGCAACCTCGAGTGCTGCCTAGTGGACATCTTCGGTCCTGGCACTGGTCTAGGCAGCTGGGCCAGCAATTTGTAGCCAATCCACACCAGGGGGCGGAGACACGAACACTGCTGCCCGGTCACGACCATTACTCTAAGAAACATAGAGGAGACAATAGTCAATTTCTTGTTACAACATGATTCTATAGGTACAAGGAAGTATCATTTACCTTTGGTGGAGGTTGGGCCAGCTTGAAGGCATGCTCGATGTCATTTAACTAGACATAATTGGGATCGGCTAGGTTGAATAGCTCCTAAATCCTGGCCTTGACTTCTATCTTGTCGAGCGCCTCTTTCTTGGTCCTCGTTGGATTTGTGCTCCCCTGGTACTCGAAGCTAGGATGTACCCTCTTCTGGTAGGGCTGGATCCTTCGGCTGATGAAGTTGCCGACTACGCTTGGACCATCCAGCTTTCCCCATGGGATCATCCCGAGCAGTTCTACGACCTGCTCCAAGTTCTCGGGCTTCTCCGACCAGCTGTTCTTCTTCTTCGGAATCAACCCCGCGTCGCACAGGGTGATTGTGTTCGGCTCTTCGCGGATGTAGAACCACTTCTTATACCACTCATCCAGTGAGGTGTTCTAGGGGCAGTGCAAGTATTGGGCTTTCATACCGTCACGCAGATTGAGGTAGACACCTTCAGCTATCTTCGAGCTGCCGCTCCCTTTCTTCCACAGACAGAACAGGTGGCGAAAGAGGTCGAAATGGGGCTAGAAGCCACCATAGGCCTCACAGAGATGGATGAAGGTGGAGACAAGAAGAATTGAGTTGGGATGCAGATTGCAAATCCCAATCTTGTAATACAAGCAGAGACCCTGAAGGAAAGGGTGCACTAGAACCCCAAAACCCCGCTTGAAGAAATCCTCGAAAACCACAATCTCACCTAGTTGTGGATCAGGGAAGCTTTCCCCTTCCGGCGCACGCCATCCCACGAGTGTCTTGTTGTGGAGCACTCCCATGGCGACAAGGTCTTCGATGGTCTGCTCATTGCTCCGTGACTTCCACCACTCCTTCGCCATGACTCCGCCTTTCTTCTGGGCGTCTCTCTTTGCCATTAGTCTGTCCTTACTAAGGGGGTGGATGCAGTGGCGAGGGGATTGGTGATGATTTTCAGAGGAATAGGGTTCGGCAAGAGGAAGAAGAAGGTTGCGGCAGCGAATGACAATGTGGATTGGTAAAAGTAACTTACCAGATCTATATTATAAATAACAAAGAGCTCCATCGTTTTGTCCGCCCAAGATTCTTGGGAGACATGCGCACACGCCGCAGACGGTTGTTCACACAACCTCGAGATCTACGCCAATAAACGCGCCCCATCGTTACCAGTGTACGCGCCTCTTCGTTGATAGTGTAAGAGGGCCCACACTGATGCACCTCCATACAGGTGCCAAGCTACTGTTTGCCAGAAAAGAGCAAGAAGATAGAGTGACATACTATACCTGTCTGCTTTTTTGACCCGACATGTCAGACTGAACTTGACAGAGAAAGGAGATAAATAAATACACCAAATAATATTACAAGCGGTGTTCGTATTTTTGCTTCATTTTTTGTGCTCAAGGATAGATCAGACTACTACAATGCTCGGGGACTGCCCAGACCACTGCAATGCTCGGGGACTGCCCAGACCACTGCCGTGCTCGGGGACTGCCCAGACCACGGCCATGCTCGGGGACTACCCAGACCACAGCCGTGCTCGTGGACTACCTAGACCACTACCGTGCTCGGGGATTGCTCCGACCACTGCCGTGCTTGGGGACTGCTCCGACAACTTATGTGCTCGGGGACTGTCCCGACCACTGCTCGGAGATTGGTTCTCCTTGGCTACATGTGATTTGTACTCACATATAGTTGAGAGACATTTATTTAGACCTTGCTACAAGGCTCATACTTCGCCTTCCAGCAAGCTCAGGGACTATGTCGATACGATGCACCTGCCGGTGCATCTTGTTTTTGTTTGTACGACAATTGGGTTCTCAACTTAACTGGGAATTCTTTTTAGACCCTGGCACCACATGCCTACGTCACCTACTACCAGGCTCGGGGACTAAGTGGGCACACTTCACCTTGCGGTGAATGTGTTTGTTTTTCGACCCCTACGCCTCTGACGTTCAAGGACGCTATGCTTCAAGACCACTTACATTTCTTTCCAAAAATACAAGTGGGCACACTTCTTCGGACGGAAATCTTTTTCTTTTTTTCTTAAGAGCACCATACATTCTTCGAACAATTTACTTCTCCAGCGATGACGGTGGTCAGAGATGTCAAGGACTCAAGCCTTACTTGTCGGAGAAGGTTAAAATGGCGTGTCACAGCATAATACATGGTGCTCAGGGACTAGCTGTGGGGGTATTAACCCCTATACCCTTACGGCTAGGCTTGGGCTGGCCCAGATCGATGGGTCCGGTCCACCAAAAGACGATGTGTGGCCCAGCCAACCTAATCGAAGTCCTGCACAAGGAGTCAAGGCGGATTTGGCGATCAAGCAAGATCCTGGTCGGTTAGAATAGGAATCCTTATCCGGCCACATATGGCAATTATAACTGGCTAGGATTAGTTTCTAGATCAATAACCCTACCCCCCAGACTATATAAGGCAGGCAGGAGATCCCTCTAAAAAACATCTCTCATTGACATACAACAATACAAATCAGACGCAGGACATAGGTATTACGCCTTCTTGGCGGTCGAACCTGGATAAAACCTCGTGTCTGTCTTGCATCACCGTCTTGTTTGTGGCTTACACATCTATCTACCGACAATCTACTACCTTGGGCATACCCCTAGGTAGACTGCCGACCATATTTTGTCGACATAAACCATCATAAAAGAACCACAATGAGTAACCATTTATTCTGTGAGTTTTTTGGGCTGCTCGTGACCGTGAGCACGACTATTATAATAGTTTGTAACCCTCTGCAGAGGTGGTGCACATTCACCGCGAGTCGTGATTCCCATATGCCCAGGTTAATTACTCCCATGTCACTGCCAAGGTGAGCGGGCAGGGTACACTATGAAGCCATTTCATAGGTTTCTCTAATAGGTTAGGGCCGCTAGGTTTCCTCGGTAGGCAGATGTTGGAACCCCCCCTTTCCTATGGCACATATCCATCGTGGCTATACACATAGGAACAGAGGCAGCCCTATACCCAACGTGGCAAGCCCCTTTTGGGCCATAAAGGTAACCTCTAACAAGCTAGAAAAGGTCCGATTACTGAGCTAAAGTCAGAGCCATATGACTCTCACGGTTGCACTGTCAGTCCCAGCTTTTGTCGACAGATAAGTCCTTATAGAGAGCCGGGAGCAACATGATCAAAAGTCATTTGCACCTTCGCCCTATGAATCAGTTGTTATAAATCATGTTTTACTTTTAGTTCCATAGAACCATTAACCATTGTATAGATCATGTTTAGTTAGAGCGCTAGCAATCTACCCATATGCAATTAACCCATAGGAGTCAAGGAAACGTGTCATCAAGTAACTAGTATGTCCTTATGGTTATCAAAGTTAAACACATGCACATGAGTGAATGATTAAAGTGAATAGGACATCAAGGTAGGCCCATGCTATACTTGCCTTGGTTAGCAAACTCTTGCTGATCCTGCTGGTCATCAAAGTACTCCTGGTCACCAACGTTCTCCTCACCGTCTGAACACGACCAACACAGCAACATACAACATTCCAGGAGCATTCATGCAAAGCAAACAATACTATAGTTAGAACAGTACACCAGCAGTATAGAAAATAAATTAAAATGTTTATGAAAAGAATCTACGTCTCGCTACGATCACTGGCAACGCGAAGTTCACGAAAAATAGAGCTAATACGCAAAAGTTATGATTTAAACGGGATTTCCTATAGCAAGTTATTTAATTAAATGTAACCATGAAATTTAAAAGTTACAAACATGATTAACAGTGGTACTAACACGTAGATTATGAAATTACGAAACTAGCAGTGATTTGAACAGGTCAATTCGGAGCTAAAATGAAGTTTTTATGAGCAAAACAAATCTAGTGGCACTTCTGTAAATACTAAAAACATATTTTGGACTAAAACAGTATACTTTACGTCTTCAAAATGAGAAAGTGTAGTCTAAAAACGTGCTTTGGACTATGGGTTAGGACTTAGAAAAACTCAGGGTCTCTTTAGCAATTATGCCAGGGCGAAAGGGTATCAGCCATCGGTGGCCGTTGGATCAAGAACGGACGGCTCGGATTAGAGAGGGGAAGAGAGAGAAAGGGAGGCGCCGGCTGGAATAGTAACTTCGGTGCGGCTGAGCCATGGACGGCAGCAAGAGCTCACCGTCATGCGGGAAACAAGGCCTATAGGCCACGGTTCGAAGAACCAAGGGCATTGGGAGAAAGAGGGGAAGCAGGGGATCTCGGTCAGGCCGATACGGCGGTCGCCATGGCTGGCGGCATGAAGCTATCGGACGCATGCGAATAGAGCTCAAACGGCCATGAAACACAAAATTGAGAGCACGGGGGGAAAGAGGGGAGCACGGTGAAGCTCACAACGGGGAAAACCGATGTCGATGGTGGCTTGGAGACGGCGGACCACGCGGAGGCGGACGGCGGATCTCAACGCGGTAGTTGTAGCTTCCACGGGCATGGGTGAACAGGAAAATGGAGTGGGGACGAATAGTATGGAGGGCAGGCGGGGTCCTGACTCGCTTTTGTAGAGGCCAGGCAGTGGGGGGCGCTCCCACGATGCGCGACGTGGGCACAGGAGCGGCGGTAGTTGTGCTGACGCGAGCGCGGCGGTTGTGGGAGGAGGGGGACGGCGCTAACGCGCTGGGCCCAGGCTGGCAGTGGCTGAGCGTGGGCGACGAGCGCGTGGTGCTGGGCCGAGCTGGGCCAGCCTAGGAAGGGATGAGGGGAGGGCGAGCGGGCCGTGGGGAAAAGGCCTGCGGGCCGAATGAGGAAGAGAGGGGGAGAGAAGAAGGAAATTCTCTTTTCTTTTTCTAAATAAATTTTCCAAACTCATTTTCAATTTGAATTTGAATTCAATTCAAATTTTAGTCAAAGCTAATCATTACAAAAACAAATGTGTAGTAGCATGAATGCATCAACATGTTTCTTTCCTTATATTTACTTTTAATTTCATAAAAATATTATTTCCTAAATTTGAATGCACATATAATTGCATAAATATATCAAATTTACTTTTTTTAAAAGAATTAGAATTTTTGGATGTTACATGTAGCTGGCCGAGAGGGCCAAGGAGTGACCGGACGCTACCACCTATGTGTCTAGTCACTTATTGATGCTGGTGGTTGGCGGGACCAGACACACAGGACGCGAGTCAGGTCGCGCTAACGTAGGCTGACGTTGGCTTCGTGGGCGCGAGTAGAGAAGTAGTATGAGGACCAGACGTAGGGGCGCATCAGGTCACTTGCAACCGGATGCGTCTAGTCATAAATATCACATTCTAGGAGCTTACTAGAACTGACCGGACTCGGGCTCGTGCGGCGTCAAGTCATTGGCCGAGCGCGTCCGGTCATCACTTAATGCACGAGTGATCAGGAACTTGACCATTGAAGTGAGACAACTGAGGTTTGGAGGTAGTGACACATGGACAGAGATAGTGGACCGGATGCTAGGGGTCTATGTCCGATCACACCCCGTGAAAAGATGGAGTGAGAGCCTAACGGCTCTATTCCTTTGGGGGCATCTATAAATAGTGTTTGGCCAGCTTGGGGATGTCTCTCTTGGCTCTTTGATATACTTGACATTCTTGTGAGCATAAGCAAACACCTCCCACTCATCTCCATCATTGATTCATCATCATAGTGAGATTGGGAGTGATTTCTAGTGCATTTGCTTGAGTGATTGCATCTAGTGGCACTTGGAGATCGTTGTGGCTGTAGAGTTCTTGTTACTCTTGGTGGTTGCAGCCGCCTAGATGGCTTGGAGCAGTACAGGAGCTTTGGCACGTGTTGGTGATTATTCGTGGCCGACTCCGGTGATTGTGACGGGTCTTGTACCTTCCTCGGCGAAGAGCCAAAAGGTAAGTCTAGTGGATTGCTCATGTCATTGAGTTACCTCACTTGTGGATAGGTTCTTGCGGTGTCTAATTATGTGGATGAGGTTTGTACAACACCTCTTAACCGCCGAACCACCAAGTGTTGGTCGACACAATGGGGACTAGCGTGCTAGCAAGCATGTGAACCTCAGGACAAAAAATAGTTGTCTCTTGCCCTTTGGTATTCTTCTGGTGATTGAATTGGTACTCATCTTGTGATTGGTTCACTCCTCTATGCGATAGTATAATCACCCTACTCACTTGTTTATATTCCCATGAACTAGTTGTAGCAAGCTCTTTAGTGTAGCAAGAATTGAGAGCTTGCTTTGTAGCTTAAGATCATCTAGTGGAGCTCTTTAGTGTAGCAAGTGTGAGAGCTCTTAGTGAGTAGTGACTTAGCCATTTGTGTGCCTAGTGATTATAGTAACTAGAGTTGTTGGATAGGTGGCTTGCAACCCTTGTAGAGCTAGAACAAGTTTAGATTTCGCTATTTGTCATACTAATCAAATTGCTCTAGTGATCTTGTAAATTTTTAAATAGGCTATTCACCCCCCTCTAGCCATATTAGAACCTTTTAAGTGGTATCAGAGCCATGGTCACCGTTTGTTTCAAGGCTTAACAACCTTCAGTGAAAATTATGGCTCAAATTGTGTTAAACCATGTTGGAGGCAAACCACCATTCTTTGATGGCACATCTTTTGATTATTAGAAGAGAAAGATGAAGATGTACCTTAGATCAATCAATGATAAGGTGTGGGATGTGGTAGAGAATGAGTTTGTGATTATTGACCCTACCAATCTCATTAACAATGACAAGATCAATAAGCAATGCAACACTATGGCACTCAACACCATATACAAATGGCATTGATTCAAAGGTGTTTGAGCAAATCAAAGATCTTGAGAAGACAAGTGAAGTTTGGGTGAGACTAGAAGAAACATATGAGGGCACTTCAATGGGAAAAAGTGCCAAGCTCTACATGCTCAAAGACAAGCTATCAAACTTCAAGATGAAGGATGATGAGTCCATCCTAGAGATGTTATATAGGCTACAAGTCATCATCAATTATCTCAAGAGTTTGGGTGAGAAGGTGAAGGATGAGGACTTCTCTCACAAGTTCTTAATGTGTTTTCCAAAGAGATTCAAGACATTGAGAATCATCATCTTTATAGGTGGATTGAAGGATGTTACTCCAAATAAGGTGCTTGGCAATGTGATGACCGAAAACCAATACAATAGTGATGGTGAAGAAATTGTGAAGGAGGAAGGCAAGAAGAAGAAGAGTGTGGCATTCAAGGTCGGCACTTCATCCTCCAAGAACAAGAGCAAGGACAAGGCTTAAGAAAGAAGAATCAAGTGATGAAGAATGCTCTCATGATGATAGTGATGATGAAGCACTAGCTCTTTTTGTATGCAAGTTTGGCAAGATGATGAAGAAGAAAGGCTATGGTGCAAGGAAGAGGAGAGATCTCTTCAAGAACAAGGAGTATATGAGGTTGTGCTACAAATGCAAGAGCCCTGATCATGTTGTAGTAGATTGTCCCTACAATAGTGACAATGAGGATAATGAGAAGAAGAAGAGCAAGAAAGATAAGGAGAAGAAAGAGAAGAAGATGACCTTCAAAAAGAAGAAGTGTAGATCCTATGTTGTCACATGGGATAGTGGTACCTCCACCGATGATGATTCAAGTAATGATGACAAGGAATCAAAGAAGAAGGCTCTAGCACGCATTGCTATCAATAACAAGCCTTCATTATTTGATACTCCATCATGTTTCATGGTCAAGGGCTCCAAGGTAAACTATGATGAGAGTAAAAATGATGATAGTGAAAGTGAAAATGATAGTGATGATGATGAGTTCTCGAATGAACAACTAATGAACATGCTAGAACAAGTCAACTCAATAATTAATAAGAAAAACAAGAAGTGCAAAGATTTGCTAAAGAAGCTTAGTGCTCTTGAGCAATCCTTTGATGAGCTCAACGCTACTCATGAGATCCTAGTGGAAGCCCATGAGAAGCTTGGCAAAGCTCACACCAAGCTTAAAAAGGCTCACTCCTTGCTTCTTGAACAAGAAAAGGAAAGGGTTATAGTATCATGTGATGTGGGCATAACATGTGACATTATTAAAGATTCATTTCATGAACCAATTGTTGTTGCTCCCACTAACCTTTCTTGTAGATCATCATCCACCACCGCTACCACTCCTACCTCTACTACTAGTGATGGTTTCACTTGTGATGCCTCACTAATGGTTGAAAATTTGACTCTTAAGAGAGAGGTGGATGAGCTCACTCACGCCCTAGGCAAGGCCTATGGCGGTGAGGCCCGCTTGCTAAAGTGCTTGGGTAGCCAAAGGTTCTTTCTTAACAAAGAGGGATTAGGCTATACCCCCAAGAAAGGCAAGGTGGCCTTTGCTACTCCCAAAGCTAGCTTTGTGAAGAGCAATGGTCGGTTTTGCAATAGATGCAAGCAAGTAGGGCACTTAGAGCAATCTTGCATAAAGAACAAGATCAATGCTAATGTATCCTCAATTTATTTTGATTCTTGTTACATGCTTACCAAGGGTGCGAATGGTGTGAAGGCTAAATTCATTGGTACACCTATTGTGGGCTCAAAGAAAAAAGTCATTTAGGTACCAAAGACCTTAGTGACTAACCTTCAAGGACACAAGCAAGTTTGGGTACCTAAAAATAATTGACCTTCTTTTGTAGGTCAATTATAAAGCCAGAGAAAGGCATTAAGTGCTTGATAGTGGGTGCACACAATACATGACCAGTGATTCAAGAATGTTCAATTCAATCAACTCAAATGATGACAATGGGATTGATAGCATAACATTTGGTGATAATGGCAAAGGCAAGGTCAAAGGGCTTGGTAAGATCATAATATCCAATGACTTGAGCATTTCCAATGTGCTACTAGTAGAGAGCTTGAACTTCAACCTATTGTCAGTAGCTCAACTTTGTGATCTTGGTTTCAAGTGCATATTTGGAGTTGATGATGTAGGGATCATAAGTGTAGATGGCTCTAACTTGATATTCAAGGGATTTAGATATGAAAATATATACTTGGTTGATTTGAATGCTAGTAAAGCTCAATTGTCAACATGTTTGCTCACTAAGTCTAGCATGGGTTGGTTATGGTATAGAAAGCTTGGTCATGTTGGAATGAAACAACTGAATAAGTTGATTAAGCATGATCTAGGAGGCTTGAAAGATGTTATATTTGAGAAGGATAAGCTTTGTAGTGCATGTCAAGCTGGAAAGCAAGTTGGCAACACACATCCTAAGAAGAGCATGATGAGTACATCTAAGGCATTTGAGTTGTTGCACATGGATTTATTTGGACCAACCACTTACACAAGCATGGGTGGAAACAAATATGGATTTGTGATTGTGGATGATTTCACTAGATACACATGGGTGTTCTTTCTTATTGACAAGAGTGATGTATTTGAAACCTTCAAGATATTTATCAAGAGAATTCATAATGAATTTGAAACAACCATAAAGAAAGTGAGAAGTGACAATGGAAGTGAATTCAAGAACACAAGAGTTGATGATTTGTGTGATGAGTTTGGAATTAGGCATCAATTTTTAGCCAAGTATACTCCACAATCAAATGGCCTAGTTGAAAGGAAAAATAGAACATTGATTGACATGGCAAGATCAATGTTGAGTGAGTACAATGTGAGTCATTTATTTTGGGCCAAAGCAATCAACATGGCTTGCTACTATAGCAACCGACTCTATTATCACCACATGATGGAGAAGACACCATATGAGCTCCTGAATGGAAGTGTTTACACCAAAATTTGGGAAGAAGAATGCAGGAACTCGAAGCATCCAAGATTATGTCGTCAAGGAATCGATTGCATAAAGATCGATATCAGCTTATTTAGATACGACACTAGGATCGGCTCTCTTCGGATGACATCAGCAGACAACGTCAATGAGCTACGGTTGGCAGTTGGGAAAGACATGTCGGAGTCTACAAAAAGGGAAAGATTAGGGTCCAAGTTATCTTAAGTTAGGAATGTTTTCTCTTATACCAAAATTTGTAATGAGTTGTACTTAAGTAGGATTCATGCTTAGGTTACGGGATATAAATATTGGACCCCGGCTTTTGTAAAAGGACATCCGATCAATCAATACCAATTACTTTTTTTGGCTTTATGCCAACCCTTAGGAGTAGGAGTACTATAGATCTCGGTGAGTTCTTCAACAAGCAAGGCTGTATCGGTCCGACGGACCTCCTGGCTTGTCTGTAAGTACCGTCATGGCTTATACTTCTATTTATAAGGCTGCATCAGTCTGGCCGACCTCTTGTGAGCTCTAGTATAAGACAGTTATCGATCCTTATCTAGTTCAAGTACTGCTGCATCGATTAAGTTTGACCTCCACTGCTCGAATTAGATTATGGTCAAGTTATCGGCTCTATCTAAGGGTGGCATCCTTTGGGTAGATTCAATAAGTTACTAATCTTGCTGATGTTCTTATTGTCATTGGTTTTCAGCAATTTCAACCGGCCCAATCGAGATCGATCTAGATCAGCATCACACCCTTTTAATCCATTGTTTATTTTGTTACGTTGCGACAGATCTTACTTTAAACGACAGATTATGTTTCATCGGCCATTTTACTTCAATCTTGGTCGTGCATAGTATGCGGCCAAGGCATGTCTAATCTTGAGAAGGTTTAATAGCTAGTTGAATCTGGTCTATAGCTCGCTATTATGGATGTAACGATCCGGTCGATCCCCACTATTAGTACTTTAGATCAGAGGATGCTAGTTGGTAGATTTACTTTTGACCAGGCATGACCCTGGCTATTTGCTATGCCTGCATCGGCTAAATAGCCGATTGCCTACACTTTAACGCTTACAGTGTGCCTTCATGATTCTGTTAAATTTGAATAGATCTATTTATTTTAAAGGTTTGGTTTGTTGTCTTTATCATGGCTGCCATCGATCTGGTCGAACCCCACTGTTAAGGATAACAGGTTAGATCTAATAAATTTATAGATCTGTCCAGGTTAAATAGTCGATTGCTCACATGTTGTAATCCCTTTTCTACCTGAATCGGCTATTTTAGCTGATTCACTTGTGCTTTCACACGTATAGCATGTCTTTCAGAAAACCTGTCAATGTATAGACGGTTTTATGGATTATTTGGTTTTAGTTCGTTATTATCATCATAACTGTCATCGATCCGGTCGAACCTCACTGTTGATGGTAATAGATTAGATTCAGAGCATATGTAGATCCATTTGTACTAGACACTCGATTTGTTCGCATGTTATATCCTTTCTTGTTAGATTCATCAGCTCAATGCTTTACATTGGTAATATCCACCTAGCTAATGATTTTACTTATATCTGTGTCCATTGTACTTGTCATCATAAAATCAATTGCAACCCATGAGCTTTATAGTCCTCAATAGCTGATTTCTTCGCGCATCGTCTATTTAGTCAATTTTCTCATCTGGCTGCTCCCGAAGCGGCACACTTGGAACTAGTCCTCAATAGCTGATAAACTTTCTCTCCTTGTCAATTGTAGGTTAAATTGATTGGCACGTCTTCGGGAATTCATAGGGTCGACTGGTCCTACATTGAAACCAAGCAGAACTCCAACCTTGCTCCATCAAGCAGATCCTTCCGGCTTGCTGTGTGCTAGGTGCATCGATGCGTTTTTTCCGCCGACACACATTCTGGCATGCCCAGTGGGACCCCATAGTCGTCATGGCAACTCACAACAACAAGGACATACTTATGGCGCCTTATGAAGACCTACCTGATGAGGATAAAGTTGTCATCAATAAAGCTATAGAAGAATTTTAGAACAAGTGTTTGTTGTCCTACACCAAGACGCGTGGCCAATGTTTTCCTAAACGCTAAACGGTAAACAGTCGGTCACCTATCGTTTAGCCATTATTCGGGCAAACGTCCTATTAAACGGGCTAAACGGCCAATTAAACTGGGTAAACGGGTGATTAAATGGAAACAGGCGCACCACTGTGTAGCGTTTACACGGTGTGTAAATGGGCTAAACGACCGTTTAGGCGAAACAGTGCGTGTGGCAATAAAGTTGTTCAGAAGTATCCACTACCAAGAGTTTTGTTGCATGGGCAGTCAGATACAGACAAAGCTGATGACAGACATTTCTTTGTAGATGCTGTAAACAAGTCTGTTCATGATGCCATGTTGCACCATAATATAGTTTTCTTGAACACATTCCATAATACCATGAAGGAGGTGTTTCATGGATATCTAATTGATCAGGTTGGACCGGCTTACTACAACATCCCACATCCGTTGACTCAGGTGACTAATCAAGCCGGTACTAGCCATCAAGAAGCAGTACTAACTAGTAATGATGATGTCCAAGCAGTTCAAAGCTCATCTGAGCAAGTTCAAGGTGCCACTACTAATCGAATGCAAAATAATTGTGGATTATTAGTGCAGCATGTGCAACAGCCGACGGGGCAAGTTTAGAATCAAATGGTTAATTTTGGCATAGTAGGCCAGATACTGTCATCGGCTCAAAAAATAGCGCCATTAGTTCAAAGGATTCATAGAGATATAGATCCTAGCATTTACAACCAGAGACTTCAAGCAACAAACCAGCAAAGGACCCAATAGATAGAGATTCCACAAGGATATCATTATGGCACAGATTATAATACCCTTCACATGATTCCAAATCTGGGGTATCAAGATACCTGAAATTTTAATTCGCAGATGGGTCAACAATTGTAGAGAAATCTAGATTCAAGTGCTGATGAGTTATTGCTCAGAGTGACCTGAGATGATGAAGAATCAGTTCAGTTTCAAACCAAAAAGGTAGACCTTTTCGTACAAATGTCCATAGACAGAGTAGTATGATTTGGTCTCTCTTCCTATAAATTATAGGCTCCCAGAGTTTGCTAAGTTCACTGGCCAAGATAGCATAAGCATAATAGAATATGTCAGTCGATATCTTACACAGTTGGGCGAAGCATCCATTGAAGAAGCCCATCGAGTTCATTAATTCTCCTTGTCCCTGTCAGGACCAGCCTTCACTTGGTTTTCATCATTACTAGTTAATTCCATTGTCAATTGGTCTGACCTAGAGAAGAAGTTTCATACATATTTCTATACTGGGACAGGAGAGAAGAAAACCATAGATTTTACGTCTATAAGGCAAAGAACTAATGAATCGGGTGCCGAGTTTTTTAGAGGTTCCGAGAGACCAGAAATTTACGCTTCTCATTGAACTTGACTGATGATCAGCTAGCTTCTTTGGCCATTCAAGGAATGTTGCCAACATGGAGAGAGAAGTTGCTTGGGCAAGAGTTTGACAATTTAGGTCAGTTGGCTCAACGGGTGGCAGCATTCAATAGCCAATTCCAGAATATACGCAGAGATACCTAATTCCAAAAGGGTGCCGCAATTGCCGAAACCTATAAACCATATTTAGTTGATAATGGTGATTAGGATGCTGAAGAAGAGATCACTACGGCTGAATGGAATTGGGGTAAGAAGACAGTAATGGTGCCAAATCATTGGGGAAGAGAAGTCAAAGAGAGCTATGATTTCGACGTCACAAAATTGGACAAGCTCTTCGATTTTTTGCTTGAGAGAGGATAGATCAAGTTGCATGCCAATCATGTTATGTTACCTCCTGATCAGTTGAAGAATAAGAAGTTCTATAAGTTTCATAATGCTACTTCTCATTCTACTAATGAGTGCAGGATTTTTTGACAACATATACAAAGGGTTATCCAGCAAGGGAAGATTAAATTTGATACACCTCGGAAGATGAAAGTTGATGATAATCCTTTCCCAAGAGATCAGAACATGGTTGATGCTAGGTTGCTCAAAGGGAAGACTAAAGTCCTAACATCAACTAGGGCCAAGGAAGCCGAAACCATAGACCCGAAGATGCAAATATCAGTTGATGAATATAGAGAGATTAAAAGGCAGTCATGACCAACGAAAGAGCTAATACAAGCAGGGAGAAACGTCAAGGGATGGGGCAACAAGGCCGCGTGTCACGTCTTGAGTTTTGTTGAATAAATGGCAATGGAAAAAGGAAAAAGATTATCAACATTGGTTAGAAGAGAAAGAATACTAGCATCAGCAGGAGAAAGAGAGGTATGAAAGAAAGTAGGCTGAATCACATTGGAATTGTCCTTTCTTCATACATTATTGGAATGAAGGTTTGAAATAGCCTACTAGATTTAATTGCCCAGAGTGCAGTGAGCAATATTAGGAGTTTAGGCAATTTTAAGCCAACTGCCAGTCTATTCATGCTCAAGATAAGTATCATAATAATAATATGGATTGACGCTTAAAAATAGAAGTGTTCATGATCGGCTTGGGAAGCGAGTGGTTGATGAAAATTGGGTTGATTATGAAGAGGAAGATAATGAGGAAGAGTATGTTTGGCAGGAAGGGCAATAGTGTCCTAGGAGGTTTGATAAGAACCTAGAAAAGAAGGTTACAACGCCTTAGGAATAGAGAGCTAGAATAGGTTCAGGCCTCTGGTAGGCCTCAAGTGTGGCGTGCTAAACAAACAGCCGATAGGGGTCAACCATCAGCTAATATTCAAATGACTTTTCTATTGCCATCAGAATTCAAAGCTCTAGTGGATCAAGATGTCTATTTAGATTTTGACAAATTAGAATATGAGGAGATAGTTGCCAAGTTGATGGTGATACAGCATGCTATATTCAATAAGCCAGTCAAGAATCAGCACTTAAAAGCTTTATATGTGAAAGGTTTTGTCGATGGGAAGCCGATGAGCAAAATGTTGGTGGATGGAGGTGCTTCTATTGATCTTATGCCTTACACTACTTTTCACAAGCTTGGCAAGGGACCAGGAGATTTGATTGATACCGACATGATGCTTAAAGATTTTGGGGGTAATGCATCTAAGACCAGGGGGCAATGAACATCAAATTAGCAATCGGAAGTAAAACTTTGCTCACCACATTTGTCATCATTGATGGAAAAGGTTCATATAGTTTACTCCTTGGTCGTGATTGGATTCATGCAAATTGTTGTGTACCATCGACTATGCATCAATGCATGATTCAATGGCATGGAGATGATGTTGAGCTAGTTCACGCTGATGATTCTGTAAGTATCGCAACAGCCGATCCAATATATTGGGAACTAGAAGACTTCGAGTGTTTTTCTAGCAAGCTATGGAAAGGAGGCTTCATTAAGATCAATGATGAAAGCCAACAACTGATCCAAGCAATCGGCTTTGAGAGTTTGTTTTAATAGATAATCCAATAGATGGTACATGTGGTAAGCTAGGGCATGGCTTCATGTCAGCCGGTGAATTAAAGGAGATAGACATTGGTCCTAGGAGATAGGCCTAGGCCAACATATGTGAGCGCTAAGTTGAATCCTGAGTATAAGCCAGAGTTGATAGATTTATTAAAGGAAATTTAAAGATTGTTTTGCTTAATGAGATGCCTGGCCTAGATCGGTCAATTGTTTAATCTTTGGTCTAAAGAGTTTTGGTGCAACCTATCAAGAAGCGATCGATGGAAAATGTTTGAAGGAATATTATCCTAGCATTTGGATCAATACTTGACAGCCGATTTGTTCAGTCATCGGCTCTAATAGCCGGTACTAGAAGGGATATCGCCTTTAGCTCAAAATTAACCCAAAAAAGGGGAAAAGCCGATACGAGATGTATCACCTATAGAACAAAAACAAACACAGAAACAATCATGAGGTGTACAAAGACATTGTAGAAACTAAATTGAGATACAATCATAGAAAAAAGAAGATTTATTCATTGATTAGTTTGCCCTAAATACAAACTAATCAAAGACATTGTTTATCACATCTTGAGCAGATGTGATGTCCATGATGGCCTTCACTGCATCGATGAAGTCCTCTATCAACTCCTCGTGCTCTTCGAGTCCGTCTCCCATCGGGAAATCGGTCTCCATGGTATGGAGCTCGTACCCAGTCTGGACCTACGCTGCGGCCAGCGCCACCGATGAGCCACAATGGACAGTCATGAAGGGTGATCTCCTAACATGGGCCTGGACATTGTGGAGGCGGCCAGTTGATGAGGGGGGCCTGGGCGTTGACGGCCGCCGTAGCCACGTTCGCCGCTAGTCGGAGGGACTCCAACTACACCGTCAGGGCTGGTTATCATAGAAACAAAGGAGCTATCAAGATAAAACAATAGAAATTAGAAGAAGAGTTTTCTTAGAGTTCATCTTACCTACCACCATGGCGTCAGATTTGGCCAGCCGCACCTGAGCAGCGTTGGTCTCTTCCTTGACAGCGAGGAGGGTAGCTTGAGAGGCCCCAAGGTGGATCTCAAGCTAACCGTTTTCCTAAGTTGCCTTGAAATAATGGTCCTGGGCTGCCCTCCACTCCCAGAGGAAACATCGAGCATCGTCGCCGTTGTAGGAATCAGAGGAGTCCGATGACGAGTCCGCCGTAGAGGCAGCATCAGATGCAGCATTGGAGGGCTCGCCAGCCCTGGGAGGAAGAGTACGATGACTATCATTCAAGATGAACCTATAAACAAGTTAGAAAAGTTCATTGTCATAAGCAGAAGATATCGATCTCACCTCATACGGCAGAGGCGCTGGCTCATCGGTAGGTTCCCCTCTGAAACCTCCTCCACCGCACACTTGCCCTGGTTGTCCTCACCAACCATAGAGTTGATTGGATCTACAAAAAGGGGGAAGAAAACCGCTATAGGGATTGTGAAGGAAGAGAAGTGCAAAGAACAGAAGCAATTGCAAGTATAGATGTGTTCGAGGCTAGAGCCCTCGACTGGTATTTATAGCCACGAAGCGAGGTGGTAGATATCTCAGGGCAGTGCAAAAGGCAACCACAATTAATAGAAGGCGAAGTGCTACCCCACTAATGCCAAAGAGAATGCGGCATTGATAACTAAGGACAGAAGATCGAGGAGTTTTTCTTAATGAAGGTTGTGTTTTTAGACTTAATCGGATTAAGGTCAGAGGTCTAGAATCGGCTATTTTCAAATTAGCTCTTTAGCCTGAGACAAGAAATACAATAGATCGACAGAAAATATGATTATCATTTGTTTCACACAAGATACAGTGTTAGTATACAGATTACAAGTTTAGAACATCCTGGATTGCTTTCAATGCTTCTAGCCGGATAGCATCGACTTCTGCAATTTGTTAGGATGAACTATTTTACCTGAGCAGTTGATGGTCTCGTTTTGGGAAGCCGAATCAAAATTAGAGATTGAATATCATTTTGGGAAGAGGATGAATTATTTTACCTGAGCAGTTGATGGTCTCGTTCTGCGAAGCCTTTTCCCAGTGATGGTTTTCTAGGTTGTCCCTTGGGCTGCCTTGCGTTTTGAAGTTTGGTATGTTTCAATTGTAGAAGCAGCATGGGATTTCATTAGCTTCTTCAATGGAGGTGCAGTTGATCCCAGTCTCGAGGTTGGACATGGCAGATAATACTCTATGGTATGCCCTTTTCTGTCCACAATTGGGGGATTGAATTCAGCATCCTGTAAGGGAGTTCTGTTAGATAAGTTGATAGAGGGACTTTGGTAGGTGATCTTTATGAAAGCAAAGGAGCTAGCTAGTTACCTCACTGTCAGAAGCAAAACCTTCATCTAGAGCTATGCAGCTAGGATGAACTGGCCCACAAAAGAGGTGGGAGTGCCATTCTTGCCACCAGAGATCATATGAATGGAAAATGAAAGAGGCTCTGGTCCATTCATGTAGATGGAGGGAAGGAAGATCTGATCCTAACTAAAAAACTCTAGAATCTTCTAGTGCCTCACTGATGCCTTCTCTCAGTTTTAGTATATCTTTCAAAAATAGCCTGGGGGTAGTTGACCCAAACCAAACTGACGAGCTACGAAAGAAGGATTGTAAAACTCATAGGTTGGAAGGTTGCCTAGAAGGAAGGAACCTGTAGACATTTTGCCACGGCCATGATAAAATTTGGCTAGAAGAATGCAAGGTTTGATGAAGGAATTGAAGATTGTAGCTGTCGTTTCGTCTGAGTAGCCTGATTTATATCGAAATTTGAATGGGAAGATCAACTTATTGTTCGCATCCTCATCATAGGGGAGCCAAGTCAGAATATCTACATCAAACCCTCTGTAAAACTTCTTGAAGAGATGGCCAACATCAACAACAATTGTTATGGCTGATGCAGCTTCACTATAGTTCATGCACTGATGGGTTTTTCCTTCTTCACCTCTGTATTCCTCATCAAAGTTGGAGGAGGGAAAGCTCAAATTCTAGAGATTTGGCTTTACAATCTTATGTATATACAAATTTAACCACATTTGTATCAACCACAAAGGGCCGCTGATAGTGTGCACTGCTTCATTCTTCAGCAGCTGAGCGGCCACTTCATACATCAAATGGTAAGCTGATCCCAATAGATATTTTCTAAGAGGAATCTCAACGCCTACTGCTAGATGCTATGTCATGAGTTTATGATTATAAGTCAGATCACAAGATGACCCACAGAAGATAAATCTTTCTAGAAACATATTTAGGAAAGCCACATGTTCTCTTTCACTAACAGTCGATTCATTCCCGATGTGGTTCTGAATGTAGCTTGCCCATCCTATGCAATATGATATTTTTGCTAATTTCTTTGACCCAGTACCTAAGAATTCAAGTGGCTGCATTGGTCCTATTATTCTAAGGTCAGTCAACATATAAACATCGGCCAAGGTAATAGTCATTGGGCCGTGACCAAATATGAAGGCATTCAAAGTGTTGGATCAGAAGTAAGAAGCAGGCAATTAGGAGTGAATCATTTCTCTCCATTCTAGACAGTGAAAGGGCAGGCATTGGTTTAAATCGTTAACTTCCCAATCTTCGTCCTTTTTGTCTGACACTCTACAGAACCAGGCCCTCCTATCCCTTAGGCATTTTGAACCAATTTCTAAAGGAATTTTTGGTATTCCAAGAAGATAGATCAACCACGGACTGCCTAAAAGGAATTTGATTGGTTTCTTGTTTGATGAAATCCGAAGGATCAACATCTCCCATGGGTCTAAGGTAATAAGCGTTTGGAACAACAGACGAAGGGATAAGAATTTCATTTTCCATCCCCTTGAAAGCAAGAGGATATAAACTTAAGGAAGAGAAAAAATACAGAGCAGCGGCTAATAGTTGAAGGCGAAGATTTGGAGACGTACCTCAGGGATATAGTCACTGGTCGCGATTTTAGTTAGAATAGATCTGAATCCAGAAAAGGTTGCAGAGGAATGACTTGACGAGCAGCTCGAGCAGAGGAAAAAACTACTAAGGTTGGAGCTCTGGTAGTAGGGGCTGTGGTTGTTGAGGCTCTCTCAAAGAAGAAGGGGAAAGTAAATGGGCCGAATGAATCGGAAATGATACTATTGGGGTATTATATAAAATTCAGACCGATAATATCAAGAGTCACACATATATCTCGGAATAAATAGTTACAACATGGTGAAACAGGTAAATAGAAATTTTGGAATACAATCATTTTTATCCCAAAATTGGGGGGCATGTGTTTACACCAAAATTTGGGAAGAAGAACGCGGGAACTTGAAGCCTCCAAGATTGTGTCATCAAGGAATCCATTGCATACAGATCGATATCAGCTTATTCAGATACAACACTGGGATTGGCTCTATTCGGATGACATCAGCAGACAACATCAATGAGCTACGGTTGGCGTCGAGAAAGACATGTTGGACTCTACAAAAAGGGAAAGATTAGGGTCCAAGATATCTTAAGTTAGGAATGTTTTCTCTTATACCAAAATTTGTAATAAGTTGTACTTAAGTAGGATTCATGCTTAGGTTCTGGGTATAAATATTGGACCCCAACTTTTGTGAAAGGACATCCGATCAATCAATACTAATTACTTTTTTTGGCTTTACACCAACCCTTAGGAGTAGGAGTATTGTAGATCTCGGTGAGTTCTTCAACAAGCAAGGTTGTATCGGTCCGATGGACCTCCGGCTTGTCTATAAGTACCGTCATGGCTTATACTTCTATTTATAAGGCTACATCGGTCTGGTCGACCTCTTGCGAGCTCTAGTATAAGATAGTTATCGATCCTTATCTAGTTCAAGTACTGCTGCATCGGTTAAGTTTGACCTCCACTACTCGAATTAGATTGTGGTCAAGTTATTGGCTCTATCTAAGGGTGGCATCCTTTGGGTAGATTCATTAAGTTACCGATCTTGCTGATGTTCTTATTGTCATTGGTTTTCAGCAATATCAACCTGCCCAATCGAGATCGATCTAGATCGGCCTCACACCCTTTTAATCCATCATTTATTTTGTTACGTTGCGATAGATCTTACTTTAAACTGACGGATTATGTTTCATCGACCATTTTACTTCGATCTTGGTCGTGTATAGTACGTGGTCAAGGCATGTCTGATCTTGAGAAGGTTTACTAGCTAGTTGAATCTGGTCTATGGCTTGCTATTATGGATGTAACGATCTGGTCGATCCCCACTATTAGTACTTTAGATCGGAGGATGCTAGTTGGTAGATTTGCTTTCGAGCAGGCATGACCCTGGTTGTTTGCTATGCCTACATCGGCTAAATAGATGATTGTCTGCACTTTAACGCTTATAGTGTGTCTTCATGATTCTGTTAAATATGAATAGATCTGTTTATTTTAAAGGTTTGATTTGTTGTCTTTATCATGGTTGCCATCGATCCGATTGAACCCTAGTGTTAAGGATAATAGGTCAGATTTGATGAATTTATAGATCTGTCTAGGTTAAATAGTTGATTGTTCACATGCTGTGATCCCTTTTCTACCTGAATTGGCTATTTTAGCCAATTCGCTTGTGCTTTCACACGTACAACATGTCTTTTAGAAAACCTATCATTGTATAGACGGTTTTATGGATTTTTTGTTTTAGTTTGTTATTATCATCATAACTACCATCGATCCGGTCGAACCTCACTATTGATGGTAACCGATTGGATTCAAAGCATTTATAGATCCATTTGTACTAGACAGTCGATTTGTTCACATGTTATATCCTTTCTCGTTAGATTCATCGGCTCAATGCTTTACATTGGTAATATCCACCTAGCTGATGATTTTACTTATATATGCGTGCATTGTACTTGTCATCTTAAAATCAATTGCAACCCATGAGTTTTACAGTCCTCAACAGCCGATTTCTTCGCGCATTGGCTATTTAGTCGATTTTCCCATCTGGCTGCTCCTGAAGCGGCACACTTGGAACTGTCTGGGCAAAAACTGGCATGTTCCACCTTAAATTATTGATAAACTTTCTCTCATTTTCAATTGCAGGTCAAATTTACTGGCACACCTTCAGGAATTCGTAGGGTCGACTGGTCCTACGTTGAAGCTAAGCGGATCTCCAGCCTTGCCCCATCAAGCAGATCCATCCAGCTTGCTATGTGCCAGGCATATCGATACGTTTTTCCACCGATAGGAAGAAAGCCCAACATTGCTTATTTTTGGGTTTTTGGTTGCAAATGCTACATATTCAAGAAAGGCACAAGATTGAGCAAGTTTGAGAAGAAATACGATGAAGGTTTCTTGCTTGGTTACTCCACTACTAGCAAGGCTTATAAGGTTTGTAATTTAGCTAGTGGTACTCTTGAAGAGGTTTATGATGTGGAATTTGATGAAACCAATGCTTCCCAAGAGGAAGATGAGAATCTAGATAATGTGAGAGGCACTCAATTGGTCAATGCAATAAAGAACATGGACATTGGTGACATAAGGCCTAGAAAGGTTATTGAAGTTGAAGATGACAAAGATCAAGTGTTCTCTAACTCAAATGTGCAAGTTGATCCAAGTCAAGCTAGTTCATCATCTCAACCTAGTGATCAATCAAATGCAAGCAATCAAGTGCAAGTGCTCCAACCGACCAATGTTGCAAGAGATCATCCATTGGATTCTATCATTGGTGATATCTCAAGAGGTGTACAAACAAGATCAAGATTGGCATCATTTTGTGAACACTTCTCATTTATGTCTTCCATTGAACCTAAGAAGATAGATAAAGCTTTGTTAGATGTTGACTGGGTGAATGCTATGCATGAAGAGCTAAACAACTTTAAAAGAAATCAAGCATGGGAGTTAGTTGAGAGGCCTAAGGATCATAATGTGATAGGAACCAAATGGGTCTTTCGCAACTAGCAAGATCAAGATGGGATAGTTGTAAGGAACAAAGCAAGATTAGTGGCTCAAGGTTACACTCAAGTTGAAGGTCTTGACTTTGGAGAGACATATGCCCCGGTTGCAAGATTGGAAGCAATTAGGATCTTGTTAGCCTATGCTTGTGCCCACAACATAAAGTTGTACCAAATAGATGTGAAAAGTGCACTTCTCAATGGATACATCAATGAGCTTATGTATGTTGAGCAACCTCCTAGTTTTGAAGATCAGAAGAAGTCCAACCATGTTTACAAGCTAAGAAAGGCATTGTATGGTTTGAAGCAAGCACCTAGAGCATGGTATGAGAGATTGAGAGATTTCTTGCTCTCTAAAGGGTTCAAGATGGGTAAGGTTGACACCACTCTCTTCACCAAGAATCTAGGAATTCACTTGTTTGTATTGTAAATCTATGTTGATGATATTATTTTTGGATCAACCAATCAAGATTTTTGTGAGGAGTTTGGAAAGATGATGGCAAGTGAATTTGAGATGTCTATGATTGGAGAGCTTAGTTACTTCCTTGGTCTACAAATGAAATAATTGAAGAGTGGCACATTTGTGAGTCAAGGCAAGTACATCAAAGACATGCTCAAGAAGTTTTATATGGATGATGCTAAAGCAATTAATACACCAATGGAGACAAATAGAAGCTTAGATAGTGATGCTAGTGGAAACATGGTGGATCAAAAGATGTATCAATCTATGATTGGAAGCCTACTCTATGTGGCCGCATCAAGGCCAAATGTGATGTTTAGTGTATGCATGTGTGCTAGATTTCAAGCCTCATCAAGAGAGAGTCACTTGAAGGCAACAAAGGGAATATTGAGGTACTTGAAGCATACACAAAATGTTGGATTGTGGTATCCCAAAGGAGCAAGATTTGAGTCGATAGGATATTCGGACTCTTATTATGCGGGATGCAAAGGTGAGAGAAAAAGCACATCGGGCACATGTCAACTATTGGGAAGATCACTTGTGTCTTGGTCATCAAAGAAGCAAAATAGTGTAGCACTTTCAACTACCGAAGCGGAGTACATTTTGGCTGGTTGTTGTTGTGCTCAATTACTTTGGATGAAGGCTACTTTGAGTGACTTTGGAATCAAATTCAAACAAGTGCCATTGCTATGTGACAATGAGAGTGCCATGAAGCTCACCAACAACCCGGTTCAACATTTAAGAACAAAGCACATAGATGTCTGCCATCATTTCATAAGAGATCACCAATAAAAGGGGGACATTTGCATTGAAATTATGGGCACCGATGATCAACTTGTTGATATTTTCACCAAGCCACTTGATGAGAAAGGTTTTGCAAGTTAAGGAATGAATTGAACATACTGGACTTCTCAAACATGTGTTGATGCACCCCAATATATGACATGCCTCTCCTTCAAGCAAAACAAGGTAAAGTTGATTGACATGTCATTCATCCATTGCTAAGGACTTATTTAGTGCATCTTGTCATTCCTCACATGTCTTAGGCTCATTCATGAAAATCAAATGAATTTGATACTTGTACAGTACCACTATTGCTTGTATGCTTGAAATGATCTAGTGGTAGCATATGACATGTTTGTGGGCTTGTAAACCTAGTGTTTAATCTAGAAAATGAGCTATAAGTGTTTAACTCAACATGGTGCATGATAACCCTCATTGTAAGGTGTGAAGAAGCTTGCCCTTGGATCAAACCGAGTTAAATATCTTTTGTAAGTGATCTAGATTGAACCAAATTGGGAAAATGATCCTCACTTCACATGGTTTCACACAACCTATCTAAAGTTTAAACTCACCTTTTGTGGTCATTGATGACAAAGGGGGAGAAGTAATTCCCAAAGATAAGCAAAAGGGGGAGAGAAACCTAAGATAGGTGAAAGAAAGGAGATAGGTGAAAGAAAGCAGGTCAATTAAAATTTAAAGCACACAAGTAGGGGGAGCAAGCTCATAAACTTGTATGTTGCATTTGTATGTGCATTACATATGTTTGTTTGCACGGCACAAGTTCTTAAAATTCCCTATCCATGCTTGTGTGGTGTATGCTAGATTATAGATAATGATTGATGAAATAAAAAAACTAGCATGCATAGGATAGCTAGATATTCCTTGAACTTTTACAAGTGGTACTAGAACCTTGCTTCTAATGTTGATCTCATGAGGTATCTAGTTTGTCTTTGTTTTTCAAGTGATATCTAGTAAATTTTGGTGCTAAGGATGGTGTTCAAATGGCAACTCCGATTGGTATCACGCTTCAAAGGTCCATTCTTTACACCTTAGCATCATTTGGTAGTCATTACTTCCCCACACTTCCTAACTATACATATGTGCAAGCTTTTAAATCCAAACTCTTAGCACATATGTAGGGGGGAGCTAATGCTACCAATTTAGATTTATGAAACTTGTCCATATCCTTTACACATAGTAAAATGCTTGTACAAGCAACATGAATCCAAAAAGATTTTATTGTATATCTTTGTGAAAAGGTTATCATCAATTACCAAAAAGGGGAAGATTGAAAGCCCTAGTTTGGTTTTAGCTAATTGATGAAACCTAAGTACTAACCTTTGTCATAAGTGTCGTGTGAGCAAGGTTGGTACAAACCAAGTGTCCTGGTGTCTTGTTACAGCTAGATGCACCCATGCCCCAGGAACAGGGTGGCATCCTGCTCCTCCGCTCGCACTGACGTGAGCCTACCCACCATGGCTTAGAGGAAGGCAGTAGTCCTTGGCCCAGTGGCCAGTCCTGCCACCATTGTTGTAGGTGTCATCTCGGGTCGCCTTGCGCTCACTGGTGGTGCCACCATCAGTGCCTGTCCTAGCCCTGGGGTCCTTTCTCCTCCTTCTTCTTGCCGCCGCATGGACACCGACGATGCTCCTTGGAACTAGATGAGCTGGATCCTTCCTCCTTCTTCTTGTCGAAGGCGGGCCACTGCTCCATTGTGTACATCAGTTTGCCTCCAGTGGCACCCTGCTCGGAGTTCGGTGCCAACTCGTGATCTTGCACCGCCTTGAGCCTCCTAGTGACATCCTCAATGGTGAGCTGCTCGAAGTCGAGGAGCGTCTCAAATGAATTGATGATCTATGCGTACCTCTTCGGCATGTAGTGGAGGAATTTCTCCACCGCGCGCTCCTCTTGGAGACATTGCAACATCGCCTGGTGCACACGATCTCCAGCCGAGCCCATGGCACACAATGCCTCCAGTGCTCGGCGATCGTCGTCATAGTCGACTCTGAAAGCCCTAGTTTGGTTTTGGCTAATTGATGAAACCTAAGTACTAACCTTTTGTCACGAGTGTCTTATGAGCAAGGTTGGTACATACCAAGTGATGGAGCATGGTGATGAAGTCCATGGAGATGGAGATGGACATATCTTGAAGATGATCAAGTGCTCGACTTGGAAAAGAAAAAGAGAAAAACAAAACCCTATGGAGATCAAGGTAAAGGTATAATTAGGGATTTTGTTTTGGCACTCAAAACACCATAGAGGGTGTGAGTGTATATAGGATCCATATCCATACTATAAAGAGGGGAAATCTTTGGCTAAACGGTTTATTGAGTGCCACTAGGTGACATGATTCTTGCATATGCATTTAGGAACCTAGTGTGCTAACTTTGACCATTGTAAAATGCTTTGGAAAATGCTAACACATGTGCACATAAGTTCTACACTTTGTGGTTAGTAATATAGAAGCAAGGGTGAAGCGGTTGTGGACTTAGAAAAAGAAAAAGAGGAGAAGGTCCATGACCGGACGTTGGCCTTGGGGTGACCGAACTCACCCAGGAGTGAACAGTCATTTATAAGCAGCGCGGCGTAGCTAGCCGAGAGGGCCAAGGATTGACCAGATGCTGCCACCTACGTGTCTGGTCACTTATTGATGCTGGTGGTTGGTGGGACCGGACGCATAGGACCCGAGTCAGGTCGCACTAATGTAGGCTGACGTTGGCTTCGTGGGCGCGCGTAGAGAAGCAGTATGAGGACCGGACGCTGGGGCACGTCAGGTCGCTTGCGACCGGACGTGTCCAATCACAAAAAATCATGCTCTAGGAGCTTACTGGAACTGACAGGACTCGGGCTCATGCGACGTCAAGTCATTGGAGGAGCAGTGCCCGGTCGCCACTTAATGCACGAGCGATCGGGAACTTGATCGTTGAAGCTAGACGACTAAGGTTTGGAGGTAGTGACACAGTGGACATAGATGGTGGACCGGACACTAGGCGACTGTGTCTGGTCACACCCATCTGTGCGTCCGGTCGCCCCGTGAAAAGATGGAGTGAGATTGGGAGTGATTCCTAGTGTATTTGCTTGAGTGATTGCATCTAGTGGCACTTGGAGATTGTTGCCGCCACCTAGACTGGCTTGGAGATACAGAGGAGCTTTGGCACGTGTTGATGATTGTTTGTGGCCGACTCCGGTGATTGTGAGGGGTCTTGTACCTTCCTCGGTGGAGAGCCGAAAGGTAACTCTAGTGGATTGCTCGTGTCATTGAGTTACCTCACTTGTGGGTAGGTTGTTGCGGTGTCCAATTGTATGGACGAGGTTTGTGGAACACCTCTTAACCGCCGAACCACCAAGTGTTGGTCGACACGACGGGGACTAGCGTGTCGGCAATCACGTGAACCTCGGAAGAAAAATTGGTTGTCTCTTACACTTTGTTATTCTCCCGGTGATTGAATTGGTACTCATCTTGTGATTGGTTCACTCCTCTACGTGGCGGTATAATCACCCTACTCACTCGTTTACAGTTCCCATAAACTAGTTGTAGCAAGAATTGAGAGCTTGCTTTGTAGCTTAAGATCATCTGGTGGAGCTCTTTAGTGTAGCAAGTGTGAGAGCTCTTAGTGAGTAGTGACTTAGCCATTTGTGTGCCTAGTGACTATAGTAACTAGAATTGTTAGATAGGTGGCTTGCAACCCTTGTAGAGCTCGAGCAAGTTTGCATTTCGCTATTTGTCATACTAATCAAATTGCTCTAGTAATCTTGTAGATTTTTAAATAGGACTATTCTCCCCCTCTAGCCATATTAGGACCTTTCACTAGGACCCCTCTCCTTCTTCCTCTCCGATAGGTCTACTGGAGACAAGAAGGGGAGGGGACCTATCCATTTTCCATAGTTTTTCTATCTAGTTGATTAGGATTTAGTCTAATAAATCTTCCGGTGAAATCAGATGATTTTCAGTCGGTATAGTGTTTCCAGCGATGGCTTCGGTGATTGCCACGATGAGAACATCGTTGCTGGCATCGATTTTATCGGCAGGCGGCCAATTTGCGGCCTTTAACTACAAGGAGAGGGGTGCTTCTAGGAGCCCCTACGAGGACAAGCGACTCCATGTCATCGATATCATCATCGATGGTCGTGGAGAGGAATTCAAGGTCTCCATGTGATGATTCTGCAGCCTATGTCGTACCCGACGATACAACTGCCAATATTCTTTCAGCGATTTAGATGTGTTTTGGACTGGTTCCGAAGCGTTGGATCTTACGGTATGTCCAATACTTTGGAGTTGGTCGTTAGATTTGGCATAAGGACTGTACTTTGGCTCCCGCGTTCGAGGGAAGCTATTGGGGAAAAAGACGATGAAAGAATTTGGATAGGACATGTATTTTTTTGTTTCAGATTTTTTTCATGTGTAATTTGGGGATGTACTGTGCCAAGATTTCATATAAGTCCCCTTCCCTTAGCAAAAAATGATCATCATATAATAAAATATATCTTTTAAATTTTATATAAAAAGGATAATAAATATTTAACATTGTCATCTTGTTCCATTAACATGCCCGTTCGCTTGTAATTGTTGCAGTAACCACTCACAGAATCAAGTCACCTATACAAATTAAGTTGTCGTGGCCGCTGCAAAGCTAAAGCGAATAAGGCGAATGTTTGACAACTTTTTTTCTCTCGTTACATCGCACGGGCATATTTGCTAGTATTAATAAAGAAGAAGATTTAGACTAGGCAAACCATGGCACCCGAAGTGGGTTACTAAACAACAATGGCGTGTGGCATGGGAAGGTTTCATCATCACGTAGCATGTATCCCCACAAATTTGGACAACATTAGAGATTGGTGGGTCGTAGTGGCTAAGTAAATAGACAGAAGCCAAAGACGCAATATTAATGGTATGACCATCTATATAACGTGAAACCTTTGGATAGAGCACAACAGAAGATTCTTTGCAAATGAGTACCTCGATGTAGGTCGCTGAAAAAATAAAAGGATGTTTAGTACAATACAGAAGGGTGTTAGATTTGCAAGGGTAGACTAGCCTTTTCCGTTGGGGGGAGCTTTCTATTTGCGCGTTCCAAGGGTGTAGTTGACCGCGGGAGCGCAGATTGCAAGGGCGATTCCCTATGATCAATGGTTTAAGCCACATTCTTGTACACAAAACTCTTTTTTGCTTAATTGGAAGGCAGTGGTCCTCCCAGTTCCTTCAAAAAAATGACTGACTACAATAGTTAGGACAACTCGGTCAACAACAAACCACTCGTAACACCAACACAACTGCAAGAACAACAACAACAACTAGAAATAAGACAAAGTCTAACGAAAAGGCAAAGAAACCTCCACTAACAAGTCCTGGAAGGTCGGATGGCTCGACATTTTAACCCCATCAAAGGGTTGAGAAGGTCTGACAATAATAGTTCCTGAAGGTGGTTTGCATTGTCTTGAATTACATCCCCATTGGGTTCTTCATCATTCCCATCAACACCCAAATCTTTTAGAACACTACGCTATGCATGGCAGACGCTTCTATGAAGTGACAATCTATCATAGGACTTACGCCGCTGCCTTGCTATCATGGTTGGTGACGAAGAGGGAAGAAGAGGGGATGCAAGGCCAATGCCCATTCTAGCTATGGTGGACAAATAATATGTTGCCTTTACCATTGGATCATCATGAGCTGAGACTCATGTCGCCTTGACCTCAGGCATAGAAATGCAAGGGTCATCTTCGATGGTAATGAGCAAGATAGGACCCTCAACTGTCAAATGTATATCTAAGATACTTTGCTCGTCATTAAATGCATCCTCCAGAAGAACAAATCCTCGACAGAGGTGATGACCTGAAGCAACGTATGGCCTGCTCTAAGGGCATCTTTTGGTGGATCTCTATGTCGCACAACTTTATAGCCACATCATTGGAGATAGAGCATGTGTCTCAATGAGCTACAACAAAAGTTCTAGTGTCCTGTCTCATCAACAATGGAGTCTAGAGTGTTCACATGTGTATCCTCACACACCAAAGCGGTGAACAGAAGGACAAGGGCCAAAAAGCTCGTATGCTCTCCATGAGGCTCTGCACACTCCAAATTGGGTGGCCACACGTGTTAGCCACAACTTTCCTTAAGGCCCTCTTTAGAACATGGGAATTTTTTAAGTTTCCTATGTTTTTTATGTGAAAATAAACTGATTTATGTGAAAATCATGTACTATTCCTGTGAAATTCCTATGTTCAAAATTAAAGGGGCCCTAAAATGTATAAGGGCATGTTTAGAACGCAGGAATTTCACAGGAATTGCACAGGAATCAGTTCAATTTTACAGGAAAAACGCAGGAACAGGAAAATTTTTCCTTATTCCAAACAGGCCCTAAGCCTCCTCCTCGACGGGCTGCATCACTCTGTCCAAACGAATTGCAATCAAGTTCTAGAGCTCTGATTGCAAGGACTCCATCAAAGGTGAGAGCATGGCCCGGATGTTGAAAACTGTCGAAGTAGGAGTGGCACAACAGCACTGGAGGCAAGTAGTTACTAATGCAATATAAAATTCATAACAGTTCGTTTGCTTGGTATCATGTATATATCAAATGCATTTTCGAGAAATCATGAGTTGAGATTTCATTTCTGGGCACCAGTCTTTGGCTTCCTCCTCACATTTTAGTCAGTGTTATACATTCATCAATTTTGTTGGTAATGGACTGCAGACCATGCTAATATGTTATTGACATACCATCAAGTCAAATAGGCACCTGACCTTTGGAATAAATTACTCCAAGATTCTCATTGACTTGACGTTGTTTATGCAAAGCATGAACCCAGTGATACGTTAATTAAGTAGATGTGCAAGCATGGGGTGAATAAGCTGACACAGCCCACATGACGACAACAACCCATATATATAAGCCACACAAATCCAAACCCAAACCAAACCTAAGCTGCTCAAAGATTATTAGAATCCAAAAGTAATGCTGCCTTACTATCAGTACTCGGAATCAACCATATTCACATGTCAAGATGAAGATGGGTGGTCATGATCTGAAGCTCAAAGGTCCTCTCCACATCATCCGTCCATGTGTCATGGTGGTCATGACCAGGCATGATTGATTGGTTTTTTCTACCAAACAATCAGTAGGAAAATTCTCAAGATCTTTCTTTACTGTTCTATTTGTGTTATTCAGGACCAGTGCAATGGCTAAAAATTAAATTTGGTTTGATCTGTGATGTATGTAACAACTGTATCTAGTTTGGCAAAGTAGGCAGAATCAAAAGGAGTTTCTGTTGAAGGTTGAAGTAGTACTATTTACCTCTTTATTTCTCTTTTGATGTGGCCTTGCCATAAATTCTGAACCTTTAGGCCTCGCTGACATGTAGGTGATCGATTTGGCATGAAGTAAAAGATACCAGATTTTGCTTAGTGGACAAGTAAGCATTCACCATAGGCCACAAGCTAGAGTGGTCAGACACTCAGGCCATCACTCCATCAGCAGGCTTGATGCCATTATGTAATGTAATTCAGCCTGATCAGTTGGTGCCATTTCCATGTCTGAAACCGATGGTTCCATCTCGTGTACTCCTCTATTTGTGACAACACAGTCTTTGTGCTTTTGATCATTGATGTTCAATGTGCCAACTACACCAAGTGTGCCTCACTTCGACTAGACCATGTTTCTGAAAGGTTACACGGTCTATAATTATAAAGACAGGTTGTCAGTTTGCTCTGTACATACATACTAGAGCAATCAGGTTTACGGATTTTTTCTAAAATGAAAAGAAGCACCTAGTTAGTCTAATTCAGCTGATCTAGTTATGTTTAATTATTTAGCATGGGAAATTACAAAAAGTTGATCTGCATACTAGTGCTTGTGGGGAGCACATAGCTTTTAGGGGAGCACACTAACAGTGCCTACCTCGTTTGTGAAATAAAGGTGCTGGATGAAGAAATGCCACAGGATCCCACTTTGCAAAAAGTTGATAAGTGCTCCCATTGTTCCACAGTTCCTACCAAGACACTGAGCTCTCCATCTTTTTTGGCCTGTCTTCCAGATCTTTTCTCCTTCTCATGGCCGGTATTGCATTGATAGCCATGATGATAACTGCTGTTTTCTGAGAGTAGGTGTCTGTTTTCTTTTGTCTGAAAGTTGTTAAGGATCTCTTCTCCTTTAGTTCTGGAGATCTGTGGAAGGGTGGCCAGACACTACAGTCAATGTATCCAAATGAACTATGCATTAAGACAAAAAATCTTATCCTGTAAATGTGGCGCCGTTTTTATATATAAAAATGGTCAGGCTTGCGAGCTTTTGCAAAAAAAAAATGTGTAGAACATCAAAATGGTGCTGCAGAAAGTCGTAGGTTGTATTTGTATCCGACTTCAATTTTTTTTCTTATTCCGCATATAATTATATTTTTCTTTTTCCTGAACATAGCAGGTCCCAAGCCCTGGTAAAGGAGATCCCAAGCCCTGGTAACTCCGCCTATGTTGTCTCAACATAGTAGGTCCCTAAGCCCTGGTAAAGGAGGAGGATTGTGATAGGCGTGGCGAGCCACCTTTAAATCTAGCCATTCTAATAGAGATGAAACCCGAAAGAAAACCATTGCGGCGTAACCCTCTTAGCGACGCGCCATATCGGAACCCAGGTACAGTGTTAAATGAGCAAGGGCCGGGTCGTCACCCCTGTGACGCGCCGTATCGCGATCTAGGCACAGTGTCAAGTGAGCAAGGATCGGGTCGTCGCATCCTTAGTGGCGTGCTACATCGGCGTCCGGGTGTAGTGAAAAATGAGTAAGGGTCTTCACATCTTAGTCGACGGGTGCGAAGGGTAAGGAAGCTAGTCGAACCAATTAGGATCCGTTTAGGTAGTTGGAATGTAAGGTCGCTTACAGGTAAGTTAAGAGAATTAGTTGATACCGCGACTAGGAGGCGTGTAAATATATTATGCGTTCAAGAGACTAAATGGATGGGTCAAAAGGGGAAGGAGGTGGACAATACAGGTTTCAAGCTTGGTACATAGGGACAGTTGCGAATAGAAATGGAGTAGGAGTTTTGATTGATAAGAGCCTCAAGAATAGCGTGGTGGGAGTGAGAAGGCAAGGAGATAGGATTATCTTAGTCAAGCTTGTCATTGGTGATATGGTCTTGAACGTAATTAGTGCGTATGCCCCCCCCCCCCCCAAATAGGCCTCGATGAGAGTGCTAAGAGACAGTTCTGGGAAGACTTAGATGGCCTGATTAGAGCTGTACCTAGTAGTGAGAAGCATTTTATAGGAGGAGATCTTAATGGGCATGTAGGTACTACAAGCGCAGATTTCGAGGCAGTTCATGGAGGTTTTGGGTATGGTAGTAGGAATCAGGAGAGGAGGAAGTTCTGGACTTCATGATAGCTTTTGACCTGATGATAGCCAACACTTTCTTTAGAAAAGAGAGAATCTCATCTAGTGACCTTCAGTAGCGGACAACACTCTAGCCAGATTAACTTTGTCCTCACAAGAAGAAAGGACAAATGATCATGCTTGGGTTGCAAGGTGATATCAGGGGAGTGTGTTGTTTCTCAACATAAGCTTTTGGTGCCCGACTTTTCGTTTTTAGGTGAGTGCCCATAGGGATAAACAAGCTAAGATTGAAAGAAAAAAAGTGGTGGAAACTGAAAGGGGAGACGTCAGAGGTATTCAGGGAAAGAGTTATCAAATAGAGCTCTTGGAAGGAAGAAGGGGACATAAACAACATGTGGGAGAAGATGGCAACCAACATTCGAAAGGTGGCCTCAAAGGTGTGTGGAGTAACCAAAGGAAGTGTAGGCGAGGCTAAAGATACTTGGTGGTGGAACGAAGAAGTCCAAAGGGCTATTAAGGAGAAGAAAGAGTGCTATAGACGCTTGTACCATGACAGGAGTGTGGACAACATAGAGAAGTACAAGGTGGCAAAGAAGACTGCAAAGCGAGCTGTAAGTGTGGCAAAGGGTAGAGCGTACGAGGATCTTTACCAACGTTTGAGTATGAAGGAAGGAGAGAAGGGACATTTATAGGATGGCTAGGGTTCGTGAGAGAAAGACAAGGGACTTCAACCAAGTTAAGTGCATTAAGGATAAAAGGGAGCATCTCTTGGTGAAGGAGGATGAGATCCGACATCGATGGCAAGAGTATTTTGATAAATTGTTCAATGGTGAGAATACTGGACACAACCTTTCAGTTGGATGACTCTTTTGATGACACCAATAGGCGCTTTGTGCAGAGAATCCAAGAATCTAAGATCAGAGAGGCGTTGAAAAGGATGAAAGGAGGTAAGGCGATGGGACCGGATGGTATCCCAATCGAGGTGTGGAGATGCCTTGGGGACATAGCTATAGTATGGCTAACCAAGCTGTTCAACCATATTTTTTGATCGAACAAGATGCCTGATGAGTGGAGAAGTATATTGATACCGATATACAAGAATAAAGGGGATATTCAAAGTTGTACTAATTACCGAGGAATTAAGTTGATGAGCCATACTATGAAGCTATGGGAGAGAGTTATCGAGCATTGCTTGAGAGTAATAATGCGGGTCTATATGAACCAATTTGGTTTCATGCCCGGAAGGTCAACCATGGAAGCCATTTTCTTAATAAGACAAGTTTTGGAGCGGTATAGGGAGAAGAAGAAGGACCTACACATGGTTTTTATTGACTTAGAGAAGGCTTATGATAAAATACCAAGGAATGTTATGTGGTGGGCTTTGGACAAACATAAAGTCCCAACGAAGTACAGTCGGGCTCATTAAGGACATGTACAACAATATTGTGACTAGAGTTCGAACAAGTGATGGAGACACGGATGACTTCCCGATTAGGATAGGACTACATAAAGGGTCAGCTTTGAGCCCTTATTTATTTGCCTTAGTGATGGACGAGGTCATAAGGGACATACAAGGGGACATCCCTTGGTGTATGCTTTTCACGGATGATGTAGTGCTAGTGGATGAAAGCCGGACAGGGGTGAATCAGAAACTGGAGTTATGGTGGGAGACTTTGGAGTCCAAAGGTTTTAGACTCAGTAGAACCAAAACTGAGTATATGAGATGTGACTTCGGCACTACTACTCGGGAGGAGGAGGATATTAGTTTGGAAGGTCAAGTAGTGCCTAGGAAGGATACCTTTCAATATTTAGGATCAATGCTATAGAGAGACAGGGATATTGATGAAGATGTTAGTCCATAGAATCAAAGCAGGATGGATGAAGTGGCGGCAAGCATCTGGTGTCCTATGTGACAAAAGGATACCACGGAAGCTAAAAGGCAAGTTTTATAGGACGGCGATTAGACCTGCTATGTTGTATGGTGTAGAATGTTCGCCTACAATAAGATGGCATGTTCAACAGATAAGTGTCGCGGAAATGCGAATGTTGCATTGGATTTGTGATCATACAAGAAGGGATCGAGTTCGGAACGATGATATACGTGATAGATTAGGGGTAGCACTAATTGAAGAAAAGCTTGTCCAACACCGGTTGAGATGGTTTGGACATGTCCAACGGAGACCTCCAGAGACACCGGTGCGTAGTGGAATCCTAAGCCAGGATAGTAACGTGAAGAGAGGCAGAGGAAGACCGAAGTTGACTTGGGTAGAGGCAATAAGAGGAAGACTTGAAAGGATGGAATATACCTAAAGACTTAGCCTTAGATAGGAGTGCTTGGAAGACAGCTATTCATGTGCTTGAACCTTGATTGCTTCTGCTGGGTTTCAACTCTAGCCTACCCCAACTTGTTTAGGACTTAAAGGCTTTGTTGTTGTTGTTGTTTTTTTCCTGAACAAATGGTACCCTATCATAACTTTTTAAAGTTAAGACACCATTGCTCTATTGCGTACTGCTATAGAACCAAAGATATACTTTGCAACTATATGTCTATTTCATTTTGATTCAGCAAAACAATGAAATTGACATGGACTTGCTTTTGTGGATTAAAGAATTCTTAATCTGCATTATTGCACGTGCCATGATTTTTGTTTATTTTCATAAGGTGTAAAGAAGATGAAATTCATACGGTGCTACATGAAGTGCCTCAAACTCAAGGTAAAATTCAACCAAGCCTTTTATATCAAGAAACACAATACTAGGGCAAACACACTCATGGAAAGATTCTCAGATTGATAAAGTTACCACATGTGCACGCTATCGATGGACATATCACATATCACTAAAATATATAATAGCACCATTAATTACTAAATAAAATAAATCTAGGAGTGTGACCATCTTGCCAAGTCGAGAACGTGGGCAAGCCTAAGACATGCTCGAATTTGACCCCAACTTTTTCACTTCACTTTTGGTGCCGCATAGTCGATGAATAATATTTCCCTTTCTTTCTGCACAAACAAGTAGATGAGAATCATTGGTCATTCCTTGCTTGATAAGAAATAATTTGTAACTTATAATGAACAATATGGGCAATACGCATGCTCTATGGATTACAATTTAACATTTAGGGATTTTGTTTGGATCACAACTTGCATGGTTGAGACCTAGGACTAAAAAGATCAAATCAATACTACCATCATTCTAAACATATCTAGTCATAGTCATAGAAAGATAAGGTTCTTATTAGTTGCAGAATTAAAACCTATGACTAAGAGCACACAAGCATAAAAAAGAAACCTACTTGTCAAATAAGGTTCTTCCACCCAAACAAAGATCAAAGTACGTACAAGCTAGAACAAGAATGGTTATACAAGAATTGAAAAAAATGGGCAAGCAATAACCAGATTTCCCTAATTGAAAAGACGGATGATCCATCGGGATGGTCCCAATCATCCGATGCACAATCCGGTGCATATTTTTAGCATGTTTAAGTCTGATCTCATCCCATTAATTTTTTTTGAGATACTAAACTTAAAGCATATCCAATGTGGTCACTCTTGACCTAACTTGGTGAAAGTATATCATGTGTGTGCATCCAAATGCTCTCAAATTGAACTCCCATCAAGTTACTAGTCTCGACACCCCTTAATAATACAACCAAAAATAAAAACAAACACCTAAACACTACGTTAACTACCTCCAAACACCAACTTTGCACATGAACCCTATAGTGTTCTTAATCTTTGTGAACATCCTTGTGTCCATACTTAAAATCAAAAGAACATCCATGTGACCTCAATGTGACCGATTCTATGATGTCCATATATATGCTTAAACTTGTCATATGGATGAATTGAATACAAAATTTGACATGTTTGTGAAATTTACAACTGAGTGAGTGTTGGCATAGCACGTCTAAGGGGTATAAGCCTACAAGGGTCATGCCTAAGCCTTACCATTGGCACAATAGGCGGCACGACATGGCACATATAGCTAGTCATTCCTATTGTGCCCAAGCCTAGGCGTGCTCTGCGTAGGCATGTTCGTGGCATGTAATGTCGTGCAGTCCGTTTGGTCATCTGTATGGAGCATGTAACACCCGTAAAATTTGCACGATTTTAAAATAGGAGAAATGATTTGATTATGCCTTTTGTGATCATTTAAATTTAAGAAAATAATAACTTTGTTAAAAATAAAATCAAATATAGGTCTACATACATGCATGTGCATACATGCTGCTGCATATTTTATTTGTGATGTTTTGGTTTGAATGGAATTTGCAAAAGGATTTGAATTTGGTTGGCATTTGGAGTTGAAAATAGGATTGGAAAAAAAATAAAACAAGAAATTCTTCCTCTCCTCTGTTTTTGGCCTGTTGGCCCAGTTCCCGCCGGCCTAGCTCCGTCCGCACGCCTAGCTTCACCCGCGCTGCTCCCTCTCCCTCTCTTGGGCCTGCCCCGCTTTCCTTGCTTCCTCGCGAGGCCCAACAAAGCAAGCCGACGGCCCGCACGCCGTGCTGTGACCCTCCTTTCCCCTTCTCTCTCACAGACAGCTTGAGCCCACACGTTAGGGCCTTCTTCCTTGCGCGTGTCCGCCTGAGACGCCGCCAGCGCCACTCATGTCTCCTCATTGTCAGTGCCGCCCAAGCTGAATCACCCTTAAATAACAAGCCATAGGTGCTGCGCCACCACATCCCAAGACCCTAGTCGCGTGCCGCCGCCCTCACTTGAGCCATAAGAGCAGCCGCCAAACCCTAGCTAGCCGCCGCCGCTTCGGTCTCCACCGTCGCCATTCTTCCATCACCGTAACCACCTCCCTGAGCTTCAAAACCTGGTAAGAAGTACGTCGGTGCCTCTCTTGATCTCTCCCTCCCTTCCTCTTGTGCAGTCACGCTCATTGGAGCAACGCTGTTCTTGCCAAGCTACCGTCGCGAGCCTCTTGCTGCCTCTGTGCCTTCGCGGCCATCCTGAAGGCCCCATCGAGTTCGCAAGCTCGAGCTAGCACGCCGGTGCTTTTTTCCTGAGCTGTTTCGTGGTCTCTAGGGCCCAGGGCCCTAGCCATGCGCGTCGGTGAGGTGCTCACCGCCGTTCATGGCCTCCACCGCATTGGCTTCACTGTTTCGGCCGACGCATCTCATCCAACCGTTCATAGCCATCCGATCTGGATCGGACGATCCCAAATAGAAGATACCCCTTCATCTATTATTTTGCTAAAGAGCTCCTGAGCTTCTACTTAATAGAACCCGTAGTCCATAGCGTATTTTCAGAATACGTTTACTTCTTTTGAAAACGTAGTTTCATTCGGTTTAGATTCAAAATATGTTTTCATCTATTTATAGTTTTGCCATTAATCTTGTTTTAGCCATAAAATTTTTGTTTTAACCCCGATTTGATCCGTTCAAGTTGCGTTAGGTTCATAATTAAGTAATCTACATGTTCATATTACTGTTTAGCATGTTTTCAACTTTTAAAATTTGAGGTTAGATTTAATCTATTATTTTACTAAAGGAAATCTTGTTTAATTCATAACTTTTTTTGTTTTAGCTCCGATTTTTGTTATCTTCGCGTCTGTGTGTTCGCAGTGAGACGTAGATTCATTTTAAAAACTTTTCATCTTGAATTTTATGCTGATTGATGTACTGTTCTAATCTATAGCTTTTGTTTGTTATGCATGATTATTTCTAGATGCTTGTATATTGCTGTGATTATCGAGTATAGACGGTGAGCAATTCGTCGGTGATCAAGAGTACTACTTTGACGAGCAGGAATAGTAGGAGCACTTTGTTCAAGGCAAGTATTGCATGGGATTATCCTTGTTTCCTATCAATTTTAATACATTTTAATTCATGTTGCATGTGTCACCTTGATAGGGATTCCCTTGAACTGAATTTATACCTTGTCTCTTATAGGATATGCATTGGGTAGCTTTGCTAGTGCTCAATTAAACCATGATCTTGTAACTTGACTAATGGTATATGCAATAAACATTAAAATATGACTTTTTAGTAACTTAAAAATAGGGAGCTAGAGTATTTAGCTACTTTCTAAATGCTTCAGATTCCTCTCCCTAAGAACTTATATGTAAGCGAACATCTAGGACTTATAGTACAGCTGTGAGGACTATATAGTTTTGGCTTTAGCTAAGTATGAGGACCTTTTCTAGCTTGTTAGAGGTTACCTTTATTGGCGTAAAAATGACTAGGACGAATCGGGTATAGTGCGGCCTCTGTACCCTTTAGTATAGGCTGCGCGTCATTGTGCCATCGATAAGGGAGGCTCTACATCTGTTTGCCGAGTGAATCTAATGGCCCTAACTTGTTAGATGAACCTTTGAAAGGCTTCATAGTGACCCCTGCCTGCTCACCTTGGAAGTATTTTGGGAGTAATTAACCTAGACATATGGGTATCATGACTCATAGTGCAAGTGTACAACATCTGTAGAGTGTAAAACTAATATATCAGCCGTGCTCATGATCACAAGCGGCCTCGGACCCTTATGGAATAGATGATCACTAAGAATTACCCATTTATGCTATTCATTATTCATGTTTACATTGAACATGTGTTTTACTTTGGGATTGAAACAACTTGTTGCTACTCTTATGCTAAAATTGTGATAACTAAAAGCAGATGGCTGTTAAACCTGTGTCAAGACATTTGAGCCTCATGAACCCCATGTTACACTTGTTGAGTACGACACGTACTTACGCTTGTTTATTTTCATTATTTGGATGACGACTTTCCTGAGGAGTACTAGACTTGTGGTCAACTAGTTGACTTCCCTGTGATATGGAGCTTCCATGAGAGATTTTCCTTTATACTTCCGCTATATTTATGTGAAGATTATGTATTATTCGTGATGTAATAAACACTTGTGATGATACTATTTATAATTTGTCGGCTTATGTGTATGACTGATCTATGTGCGCACATAAGAGTTTGCATCCCATTTTATCCTTAAAATCGAGTGTGACAGATTGGTATCAGAGCCATGTTCACTGTAGGACGTAAGCCTAGTTAGCAATGGTCATTTTAGCCTCTTTTGCTTCACTCATTTCATGCTTCCCATCTCACCCTTGTTATTTGCTAAATTTTATGCTTCTTTTGCCTCACTCTATTATGAAAATTATTGCTTCTAATCTGACTAAATCTAATTCTGTAGATGTCCTTGTGCCAATAAGACCGCTTGCATCAGCACCGGAGGCTACTACCCGTCTCATGGCTTCTATGAGTCCATGGAGCCACGTGAGGAGGAGGAACCCTAGGAACAAGAAGTTGACTCTGCCAGCACCTGCACCTATGCTGGAGCCATTCCAGGAAGAGTCTGAAGAAGAAAAAACCGAAGAAGTGGATGTCGTTGCATTGTCTGATGATGATGATGAGGAAGACGCCATTCAAGAGGATGAGCCGATCCCTCCCCTGGGATGGACTACGAAGATCTGGTATAAGCCAGGGTGTGAATCCTTTGTCTCACACCATCGACTTATGGGGATTCTTTAGACCTACTATGCTAATTAGGACGCAGCTATGGAGTACGTCTGCAATGAGCATACGTATCCTCTAGAGGACACTTATTGGAAGACCAGGGTGTGCATCTCCATCAGGTATGAAGAGAAGAAAGCATACCAGTTGGACTCGAACTATGCGCATCATGCTCACTGTGCCACCATGGAAGATAGCATTGAAGATGCAGCCTGTTGTAGCCTGCATGGGTATCCGTGGTCGTCGCTTTGATGATATGAAGGAAGACCAATACCGATTCCTCCCTCGCCAACACCTTGACTTGGGATGGGCAATAATGGACCCTGAAGGCATGGATCCCACTACTCAAGTGATGGTGCACTATGCCTACTGAATTAGTAGACAAGAATCGACGACTGGATGATCAGTTGAAGGCACAAGAGACAACCCTTAAGAGATACCAACAAGTGAGAGATGAGTAAAGGGTGTGCCTCAACCTGCCAAGGATCTACGAGGAGCTTCCCCCATGAATTTCGCCCATAGGTGTTGGAGTCTCTTCTATGTAATAAGACGTTAGTAACACGGGTCAAGTTGAGTCTAGTAGTGTGGTGTGAACTTTGGTGTGCCTAGTTGATTTATTATTATGTTTATATGTGAGTTGGATTTTTATAATGAGTTCTGGAACTTTGTGGGTATGTCCACAAGTTCCATAGTTAAGAATATTAAAGTTTGAGTCAATAAATAAATAGTTGGGTTCGGTACATCTTGTTCTCTCGGATTTGTTTTTCGGAGCAGTCTGCCTTTATCTCAATGCCAATCTAAATCTACTTGACCAAAAATTATGAATTTTTTATGGGAGCAGCTAGACTTAAGTATCTTTCTAATACCTCTATAATCACCATTATATCTGATCTGGTTTGAGAGATATAGCTGTTTCAAGTTGAAGTTTCTGTGCAGTCTAGAGTCTGGAATAGTTTCGGTTGTGTCCTATTTTTGAGTAACCTAACGATAGAATCTGGGTATGTGTTCTGAATAAAAGTTGTATATCATTTCTTAATCTTTCCAATAATGTAAAGAACATCTCCTTTGGATATCTAGAACTCGAGATATGACTATTTTACCGAGCTGCTGAAGTTGGAACTCGTCCAGAAAATTTTCATAATGTATTCTATATCTCTATAGGTGCATATAACTTAGAAATCTCTAAATTTGGAATATTGTGTTGGATGTCAAATGTCTAGAAGAGGAAGAGGCCGAGGTCATGAAGGTGTTCCCCCACATCCACCACCACCACCGCCACCTACTATTGAGCAGCTTCTGGTAGTGCAGACACAGCTTATGCAAGCTCTGGTGCAGAATCAGCAGAATCAAAAAAATTGGTGGAGCACCACGTGACAAGCATGGTGAATTCTTGAAGGGCTGTCCCTTGGTGTTTTCTCATGCCACTGATCCACTAGAAGTAGATGATTGGCTTTGTGTAATGGAAAAGCAACTCAACATAGCACAGTGTGATGATCAGCAGAAGGTGTTGTATGCATCAGGACAACTCTAGGGAGAAGCTCAGACTGGTGGGAGGCATTTGAGTATGGACATCCCACAAATGCTCCTCCTGTCACCTGGCAGGAGTTTAGAGAGAATTTCAGATCCTACCACATACCTGAAGGATTGATAGAGCTCAAGTAAGAGGAATTCAAAGCTCTGAAACAGGGATCTATGTCTGTAGCTGAGTATCGTGACAAATTTGCTCAGTTGTCATGTTACGCTCTGAATGAGGTGGCTGATGATGCTGATAAGCAACGTCAGTTTTCTCAAGGGTTTGTATGATGGTCTATAACTCTAGCTTATGTCCAATACATACCTCAATTTCTAGACACTAGTGAATCACGCCATTGTTATTGACAATAAGCGCAAAGAGATGGAGGCTTCTGGAATAGGCCTCTCAAAGTAATACTCGTCAGCGCACCAACCCTCAGCAAGGCTTCTAGCAGAGGTACCAGGGACCACCCAATTAGGGGAATTGTGGTCAGTATCCTCAGCGCAACCTGAACTAGCAACATCCACCGTATCAGTAGTAGAATGGCAATCAACGTCCCTAGCAGCAGGGTGGTCAGCAGACACCATGACAGGGAGTGCCTAACAACACTCCCATGAAGACCAGTGCCCCTAGTACTCCCAACAAGTGTTTCTACTAAGGTAAAGAGGGTCACCTGTCTTATAATTGCCCTAAGAAGCCAAACTAGCAGACCCCACAGAGGCAAAATAGTTATCAGAAACCAGCACTCAACATAGAAAAGGTGAATCATGTGTCTACAGAGATGGCGCTTGCAGAACCAGAAGTCATGCTCAGTACGTTCGATGTCAATTCCACTCCTACCACTGTTCTTTTTTATTCTAGAGCTTCACATTCTTTCATATCACAAGCATTTGTTAGAACGCATAGCATACCCTTATGTGCCATGCAAAATCCCATATTAGTAAACTCGCCAGAGGTATTATGCTAGCTTCTTATCATAGTCTCCGGACTAGTCTATCCTTAAAGGGGGTAGAGTTTCAAGTGACCCCCATTGTGCTAAGAACATCTGGTATTGATGTGATTTTGGGTATGGATTGGATGATGCAACAACAAGTAGTAATTCAGTGTAAGGAGAAGGTAGTTGTTGTGACCGCACCAAATGGGGACAGAATCAGTGTCGATGTTGTAGTACAAGCACAGCCGACAGCCATAGTGAACCAGCTTGATGATCACATCAACAAGGAGGACCCAATAGTTGATGAGTTTCTGGATTTTTTTCTCAATGACTTGCTAGGTATGCCACCTAACCGTGACATTGAGTTTATTATTCAATTATTACCTAGAACTGCACCTATAGCTAAGCGTCCATATAGAATGGGGATTAATGAACTAGAGGAAACTTAAGAAACAAATAGAGTTGTAGGAGAAAGGTTTTGTTCATCCTAGTTCATCACCTTGGGGTAGCACCGGCCATATTTGTAGACAAGAAGGATGGTACCTAGAGAATGTGTGTTGATTATCGATCACTCAATGAGGTTACTATCAAGAACAAGTACCCACTACCTAGGATTGATGACTTGTTTGATCAGTTGAGAGGTGCTTGTGTTTTCTCTAAGATTGATCTTCATTCTGGTTATCATCAGTTGAAGATTCATGCAACTAACAATCCCAAGATAGTTTTTACTATGAGGTATGTTTTGTATGAGTACACCGTTATGTCTTTTGGTTTGACCAATGCACCTGCATACTTTATGTACTTGATGAATAAGGTGTTCATGGAGTTTTTGGATAAGTTTGTGGTGGTATTTATCGATGGTATATTGGTATTCTCAAAACAGAAGAAGAGCACGCTGAACATCTAAGGTTGGTCTTGCAAAATCTCAGAGAACACAAGTTATATGCTAAGTGAAGCAAGTGTGAGTTTTGGTTGAAGGAAGTTTCTTTCCAAGGCTATGTTGTCTCTAATGGTGGAATAGCAGTACATCCAAGCAAGGTGAGAGATGTGTTGAATTGGAAACCACCAACTGATGTGGGAGATATTCGTAGTTTCTTGGGGTTGGTTGGATACTACAGAAGGTTTATAGAAGGTTTCTCTAAACTTGCCAAGCCTATGATAGCTCTGTTGGAGAAAAATGCTAAGTTTGTGTGGTTTGAGAAGTGTCAGGCTAACTTTGAAGAATTGAAGAAGAGGTTGACAACAGCC